>NC_092110.1:13152889-13520389 GCF_045679555.1 Salvelinus alpinus | reverse complement strand
CTGGGGCCAAGCTTCCTGCCATCCAGGACCTTTATACCAGGCAGTGTCAGAGGAAGGCCCCAAAAATTGCCAAGGACTCCAGCCACCCTAGCCATAGACTGTTCTCTCTGCTACCGCACGGCAAGCGGTACCGTAGCACCAAGTCTAGGTCAAAAAGGCTTCTTAATTAACAGCTTCTATCCCCAAGCCATAAGACTCTTGAAAAGTTAATCAAATGGCTACTTGGACAATTTGGATTGTCCCACCCCCCATTTTTACGCTGCTGATACCTTCTGTTTATTATCCATGCATAATCACTTTACCTCTACCTTATTTGTTATATTTATTTTTTCTTAACTGCATTGTTGGTTAAGGGCGTGTATGTAATAATTTCACTGTAAGGTCTACACCTGTTGTATTCAGTACAGTTTTATTTTAAAGGGATACTTCAGGATTTTGGCAATGAGGCCTTTTATCTACTCCCCCAAAATCAGATGAACTCATTGATACCATTTTTATGTCTCCGTATCCAGTATTTAGGAAGTTAGAGGTAGATTTCGTGATCCAATGCTAACTAATGACTGGAAGTCTGTGGGTATCTGCTAGCATGCAATCAGATAGCGTAATAACTGGGAGTCTATGGGTAACGCAAATTAGCAATTGCGCTAGTGCAACTTCCTTCAAACAGCATGCAGACACATAAAAATGGTATCCACGAGTTCATCTAACTCTGGGTAGGTAGATAAAAGGCCTCATTGCCAAAATCCCGAAGTATCCCTTTAAGACATTGACTCGAACATAGGTTGAGCAACTGGATGCATCCGGTTTTCAGGGGAAATGGAAGGAGAACCTCTTACACGACTTCCACTTTTGGGCATTAATAAAGCTACACTCCGTCATAACTCCTCCTCCACATTTACTGGATTGGTTCGTCAAGATCAGAAGTAATTAAACTCAGGCGTTTCTTTTCCACCTGCTATGTTAGGTTACCAAACGAATGCCAACACATTCGGGCATGTCTGATTGGTCCAGAAACCGATGGGTTGGGCCAGAGCAAGAACACGTGGGTAAAGCGCTGGTTTGAAAATGTGTCATTGGCTTTGATTTTCTGATGGTTTAGAGACAATCCAATTGCTGATGACTTCGTTTTGTATAATGCCTCTCGTCACCACAAACGACTTCAATGATGGCGGTCTCAGACTAAAGTATGTAACGCATAGAGAATGAAAGAGGCCTCTAGTGGCCAAAAGGCCGATTTAGCATGGGCAACACCATTGAGGGCTTCCACCATTTCAATGTAGTTAACTGGGTGCAACTTCCAACTTTATTGGCTGATCCCTCTTAATGACCCCGTTGGAGTCATGTCCAACTGGGTCATCAGGAGGGATCAGCCAATCGTGAAGAAGAAAATCGACTACTTTAAAATGGAGTTTGCCTCAATGGAGCTGCCCCCTGTACTCACAGACGCCATAATGGGAACTATATAGGGATGCTCTACTATTGTTTGAGCTAACGACAGAGCAGCGGAATAATTGAGTTTGAGTCGTCAGGCTACTGTGCCACAACAGTATACAAAAAGTTTAGGTGTCAGATTTAACACTTGCAATTTGTGTGGCTCAGCATAAGATATTTCTGTTGTAAACATGGATAGGAGGTATGAAATGACCATATCATGAACACTCATCATCATCATCATAATGGCCTGTGGATGGCATCATCATATCCAGGATTTACCAACATGAGCACAAGAAGAAAAAAAAACATCTTTATCATCCATGCAGTTTAATATAGCTTTTCTTTGAAGATCCTCCAGTGCATCACATCACACTTATTTTTGTCCTGTCAGCTTTGTATTCCTCTGGTAACGTCTGGATGAGAGACAGAGAGAGGGGTTGAAGATGGGGATGAGGAATGTATTGGATAAAAGCGTTAGCCTACTCTCCTGCATAATCAAATCTTGTGAAACTATGGAACTCAACAGGAGGCGGGTTCAGTGCTTTGAATACTCTTATATATTTTGTGAAAGCTGAACTTGGAGCATAATATTCATTTCAAAGCCACAGTAGGTTTCAAATCTAGATCGCCATTACAACCATGAGTTATGCTAATAATGATGGAACCATTTGTGATTGGAATTGAATGGCTATTTTTAGACGGATGCAGATTTAGTGGTAGAGAAATAGCTCAACCCCTTTCATAAAGTACTCGTCCAAGTATGATAAACTAGAGGTCGACCGATTATGATTTTTCAACGCCGATACCGATTATTGGAGGACCATTAAAACCCGATACCGATTAATCAGCCGATTTTCTTTTTTTATATTTTTTATATATATTTTTATGTATTTTTTTTTTTTTTTTTTTTAATGTATTTGTAATAATGGCAATTACAACAATACTGAATGAACACTTATTTTAACTTAATATAATACATCAATAAAATAAATTTAGCCTCAAATAAATAATGAAACATGTTCAATTTGGTTTAAATAATGCAAAAACAAAGTGTTGGAGAAGAAAGTAAAAGTGCAATATGTGCCATGTAAGAAAGCTAATGTTTAAGTTCCTTGCTCAGAACATGAGAACATATGAAAGGTGGTGGTTCCTTTTAACATGAGTCTTCAATATTCCCAGGTTTTAGGTTGTAGATATTATAGGAATTATAGGACTATTTCTCTCTGTACCATTTGTATTTCATATACCTTTGACTATTGGATGTTCTTATAGGCACTTTAGTATTGCCAGTGCAACAGTATAGCTTCCGTCCCTCTCCTCGCTCCTACCTGGGCTCGAACCAGGAACACATCGACAACAGCCACCCTCGAAGCAGCATTACCCATACAGAGCAAGGGGAACAACTACTCCAAGTCTCAGAGCGAGTGACGTTTGAAACGCTATTAGCGCGCACCCCGCTAACTAGCTAGCCATTTCACATCGGTTACACCAGCCTAATCTCGGGAGTTGATAGGCTTGAATTCATAAACAGCAGAGCTGCTGGCAAAACTCACGAAAGTGCTGTTTGAATGAATGCTTACGAGTCTGCTGGTGCCCACCATCGCTCAGTCAGACTGCTCTATCAAATCATAGACTTAATTATAACATAACACACAGAAATACGAGCCTTAGGTCATTAATATGGTCAAATCCGGAAACTATCATCTCAAACAAAACATTTATTATTTCAGTGAAATACGAAACCGTTCCGTATTTTATCTAACGGGTGGCATCCATCAGTCTAAATATTCCTGTTACATTGCACAACCTTCAATGTTATGTCATAATTACGTAAAACTCTGGCAAATTAGTTCGCAATGAGCCAGGCGGCCCAAACTGTTGCATATACCCTGACTCTGCGTGCAATGAACGCAAGAGAAGTGACACAATTTCACCTGGTTAATATTGCCTGCTAACCTGGATTTCTTTTAGCTAAATATGCAGGTTTAAAAATATATACTTCTGTGTATTGATTTTAAGAAAGGCATTGATGTTTATGGTTAGGTACACATTGGAGCAACGACAGTCCTTTTTCGCAAATGCGCACTGCATCGATTATATGCAACGCAGGACACGCTAGATAAACTAGTAATATCATCAACCATGTGTAGTTATAACTAGTGATTATGATTGATTGTTTTTTATGATAAGTTTAATGCTAGCTAGCAACTTACCTTGGCTTCTTACTGCATTCGCATAACAGGTGGGCTCCTCGTGAGGTAGGTGGTTAGAGCGTTGGACTAGTTAACCGTAAGGTTGCAAGATTGAATCCCTGAGCTGAGGTAAAAAAAAAGGTACAAATCTGTCATTCTGCCCCTGAACAAGGCAGTTAACCCACCGATCCTAGGCTGTCATTGAAAATAAGAATGTGTTCTGAACTGACTTGCCTAGTTAAATAAAGGTGTTAAAAAATATATATAAATAAATAAATAAAATCGGCAAAATCGGCTTCCAAAATTACCGATTTCCAATTGTTATGAAAACTTGAAATCGGCCCTAATTACTCGGCCATTCCGATTAATCGGTCGACCTCTATGATAAACCGTAGTGCCCATTTATTCCATTCCACTCATTTATCACAAACGATGCAAACCAATTCATGGTTTTGTCAGAGTCAAGACACTTGAATGGGTGGGCTGTAGAGATGGATGTTCGATAATGTCCATCAGCAGGCCCCTCGCTGTAGCTTGCAGGTCTGAAAATATTACACAAAATGTCTTCTAAAAATAATCCCACACAACCCTAAGAAGTTCATTGTGAAGTTACTCTTTTTGGGCCTGTCTCCCGAACTCCAAGTCTTGGACTAAAAAGCAAGCTCAATGGGGAATCTTCATCGAAAGTAGTTTTAAGTCCAGGACCACGCTTCATCTGTGTCTGGCAAACTGCCCTTAATGTCCTAAAAATAGCTTGAAAATGTTTTCCTAGGCACCGGTAATGTGGTAACTCAAAGTGGCCATGTTGGTGTTGATGTTGGTGAATCTCCGGCTGTGTGTTCCCATCCTGATGACAGTTTGTTTTGATCAATTTAAGCTGTGATCCATGTCAAAGGATGAACTAACATGATTTTGATCCCTGTAAGTGAGTGAACTTCCTTGAGTCTTCATGACGGGTTGTGTTGGTGTTCATACTGAAGGATGCTAGACAGTTGTTCCAGGAACATAGTATGTGGTAGTGTAGTTGTCACGCCCTGACCATAGTTTGCTTTGTATGTTTCTATGTTTTGTTTGGTCAGGGTGTGATCTGAGTGGGTATTCTATGTTATATGTCTAGTTTGTCTATTTCTATGTGTTTGGCCTGATATGGTTCTCAATCAGAGGCAGGTGTTAGTCGTTGTCTCTGATTGGGAACCATATTTAGGTAGCCTGTTTTGTCATTGTGGGTTGTGGGTGATTGTTACTGTGTTCCTGTGTTTGTGTTCACGTTACGGGACTGTTTTGTCGTCGTTTGTTTGTTGGTTTATTGTTTTGGTTCTTGTTCAATTAAAATGAATACTCACCACGCTGCATCTTGGTCCTCCTCTCTTTCGCCCGACGAAGATCGTTACAGTAGTAAATGTATAATACAGTAAAATACACAAAGTCTACAGTTTAAATAGAAAAATACAATTCTTCACAAACTACACATATTCTCCCAGATATGTATTAAATGAATACATTACATATAGTATGCAAAGTATGACATATCCTGCAAACAAGGCTTCTTGTTGCAATTACACAAACATATCTTTAGTACAATAAGAGATTTGCTTCTAGAATACTGACAGGGGCTTTTTAGATTGTGTCACTTTAAAAATAAATAAAAAATGGGCTAGCACGTTACATAGCCATATAGCCAGTCAATCTCTCAAATTAAACAAAGCACCTCCCTATGAACAATGAGCTCTTTTTAAAAACAGAGTGTTAGGTATTGCATCATGGTGAAACCCAGCCAGCCCCCTCCCACCCCCCCTGGGGCTCAGTCAGAACAATCTCCCATAGGAGGAGATCTAAATATGGATGCCTCCTTGACACAATCCCACACCTTGGGTGACCCCACCCCCTCCCCATTCACATGCATTTATTGCACACCCCATTCGCAAAGCAATGACCCAGTGGCAGTTATCCCCCTCTCTTACGGGCCACGCTTGTCTATTAGAGAGATTGAATCCTGCTTTCGTAGAGGAAGGCGTATAAATGTTTTAAGTACACTCTCGTCAATGTTCTTAGTGTCTCTGTGTGTCAACAACAACTTGTCCTTCCCTTGATATCAAAACACCCACCGCATAATGCCATTTAGATACGGCTGTGGAAATTAGAATCGAGGGTTGAATACAAAACAATTCTCACTGTGGTAACATTTATTACATATCGCAATGGCCTGCTGGGATCTCAGAGAGAGAGATGAAATGCTATTCTACCCTAGGGTGGAATGGGGCATCAGTCCAGGGCTGCAGGCTGAGTACTACACTAATGGCTTCTATCATTAGTCTGCTCCGATAGATGAATACAGTTATCCCATCTGCCTCTCTGTTAATGTCTAGAACTGCAGAGGACAATGCACCATACTTGAACTTTGACTGTTTTTGAGTATTATTCAGGGCAGGTAAGGTCAATGACACCATTGTCAAAATGCCCTGTAATAACAAACTAAAAAGCTAAATTCCTAGAGGTTAATTAAAACAATAGTTTGCTAACACTTTAACTCTCTCTCCTCCTGTTAGTGGCAGTCCAAACCAACTTGGTCCCTCCAAAGAAGGTCCAGTCAGGGATGGTCCAAACCAGCCCTGTCCAGGCCAGTGTGGCGGCCATGCAGAACCCGATGGGCTGTGATCCCAAGGGGGCCAACGGCCACTGCCCCTTACCCCGGCTCTCCGTCTCCTCCCGTTCCGCCAGCGTGGTGGCCAGCATGGACACCACCGGTGACCTCTTGGCCCTCCACTCTGTGATGAAGTGGAAGACGGTGGTGGTGGTGTTTGTGGTGGTGGTGGCCTACTTGGTGGGTGGCGGCTTGGCCTTCCGGGCCCTGGAGCAGCCTTTCGAGAGCAACCAGAAGGACAGCATCACCCTGGAGAAAGCTTTGTTCCTGCAGAGGCACCGCTGTGTAATGCCTGCTGAACTGGAGGCACTCATCAAGGTGAGTGTTGTGGTGGTGATGGTTCACTACATGTGGACACCTTGTCAAACATCTCATTCCAAAATCATGGGCATAAATATGGAGTTGGTCCCCCCTTTGCTGCTATAACAGCCTCCACTCTTCTAGGAAGGCTTTCCACTAGATGTTGGTACATTGCTGCGGGGACTTACATACATTCAGCCACGAGCATTATTGAGGTTGGGCACTGATGTTGGGCGATTAGGCCTGGCTTGCAGTCTGCGTTCCAATTCAACCCAAAGGTGTTTGATGGGGTTGAGGTCAGGGCTCTGTGCAGGCCAGTCAAGGTCTTCCCCACCGATCTCGACAAACCATTTCTGTATGGACCTCGCTTTGTGCACGGGGGCATTGCCATGCTGAAACAGGAAAGGGCCTTCCCCAAACTGTTGCCACAAAGTTGGAAGCACAGAATCGTCTAGAATGTCATTGTATGCTGTAGGGTTAAGATTTCCTTTCACTGAAACTAAGGGGCCTAACCCGAACCATGAAAAACAGCCCCAGACCATTATTCCTCCTCCACCAAACTTTACACTTGGCACTATGCATTCGGGCAGGTAGCGTTCTCCTGGCATCCGCCAAACCCAGATTTGTCTGCTCCAGAGTCCAATGGCGGCGAGCTTTACACCACTCCAGCCAACACTTGGCATTGCGCATGATGATCTTAGGCTTGCGTGCGGCTGCTCGTCCATGGAAACCCATTTCATGAAGCTACCGACGAACAGTTATTGTGCGGATGTTGCTTCCAGAGGCAGTTTGGAACTCTAGTGAGTGTTGCAACCAAGGACAGACAATTTTTACGCCCTACGCACTTCAGCACTCGGCAGTCCCGTTCTGTGAGCTTTTGTGGCCTAACACTTCGCGGTTGAGCCGTTGTTGCTCCTAGACGTTTCCACTATAACAGCACTTTCATTTGACCGGGGCAGCTCTAGCAGGGAAGACATTTGACAAAGACTTGTTGGAAAGGTGGCATCCTATGACAGTGCCATGTTGAAAGTCCCTGAGCTCCTCAGTATGGGCCATTCTTCTGACAATGTCTGTCTATGGAGATTGCATGGCCGTGTGCTTGATTTTATACACCTGTCAGCAATGAGTGCGGTTGAAATAGCCAAATCCACATACTTTTGGCCATGTAGTGTATGTGCGTGCGTGGCTGACCTTTATAAGGGATCATTGGGACGTTGAATAGTGATGGTTATGATGAATTAATAATTTATGTGATCTGGCAGATAATGGGATCTGTTTATGATAGATGATCATGGGATCCTCATAGAATTCTTAGGGTCAACATGTGCTTACAATAAGTATTGGTCTGTTCATATGATCACTAATCTTTTCAAATTATATTCTATGTTCTGGAGCAATTATGTTATAGTGAATGGACTTCGGTATTGTCATATCTACAAAGTTCTGGGTGTGCAGCTTTAGTGCAAAGGTACATATATGTATGATGAGTTACGTAGATGCCCAGCTAGAGAAATGTAAAATAGGGTTGTTTGTATCCATATTACATTTGCAATCCTGCTTTAGTAGCTCACTATAATTCCTCCAGCTGTGTCCATGAGTCATGAGATATGAGTTAGGAACCAGCTAGCTAGTCAGGGTTGTTATCGGTAGCAAGCTTAGCCAGCTAACTTTCTTAGCTAACTAGCTTGAAAATGAAACAACTCCCTGATGAACAATAACGTTTGACACCTAGCTAGCTAACATTAGCTAGCAACAACTCTTACCCCTAAACTCCTGCTTGCTTCACACAAAGTAACTAGCTAGCTTGATAAAATATGTTTATTAATATCTGGTACTTCATTCAGCTGACTAACATTAGCTAGCTAGTAAATAATTGAAAGAACAGCAAACATTTGATGTTCTGACACTACACTAACGTTAGACCTACTGTGTAAATTGTTCCCTTACCTCGGTTCTTTTGAAGTCCTTCATAGTTCACTTCTTATGGCTGCAGGGGCAGTATTGAGTAGCTTGGATGAAAGGTGCACAGAGGTGCCAAGAGTAAACGGCCTGCTCCTCAGTCATAGTTGCTAATATATGCATATTATTATTAGTATTGGATATAAAACACTCTGAAGATTCTAAAACTGTTTGAATTATGTCTGTGAGTATAACAGAACTCATATGGCAGGTAAAAACCTGAGAAGTTCCACTTCCTGTTTGGATTCTTCTGAGGCTGCTAGATTTTCAACCAAGCTCCCATTGAAATTACAGCGAGATATGGATGAGTTTTCACTTCCTACGGCTAACACTAGATGTCAACAGTCAATAGAACTTTGTCTGACTCTAATGTGAAGGGGGGCCGAAGGAGACAGGAATGATTCACCACTGCCATGAGGTGACCACGCATTGAACACGCGCATTCACGTGAGGGGCAGCTCCGTTCCATCGCTCAACTGAAGTCAATGTAATTCTCCGGTTGGAACGTTATTCAAGATGTATGTTAACAACATTCTAAAGATTGATTCAGTACATCGTTTGACATGTTTCTACTGACTGTTACGGAACTTTTGGACATTTCGTCACTTTATAGTTAACCAAAGTAGCTAATTGGACATAAATAACGGACATTATCGAACAAATCAAGCATTTATTGTGGACCTGGGATTCCTAGGACTGCATTCTGATGAAGTTCATCAAAGGTAAGGAAACATTTATCATGTATTTTCTGGTTTCTGTTGACTCCAACATGGCGGCTAATTTGGCTATTGTTCTGAGCTCCGTCTCAGATTATTGCATGGTTTGCTTTTTCCGTAAAGTTTTTTTGAAATCTGACACAGCGGTTGCATTAAGGAGAGGTATATCTATAATTCCATGTGTATAACTTGTATTATCATCTACATTTATGAGTATTTCTGTTGAAACGATGTGGCTATGCGATGTGGCTATGCAAAATCACTTGATGTTTTTGGAACTAGTGAATGTAACGCGCCAATGTAAACTCCGATTTTTTTATATAAATATGAACTTTATCAAACAAAACATGCATGTATTATGTAACATGAACATTTCACTGGCTGTTGTCAAATCGATCCGGTTACCGGGATTGCAGCCATAAGAAGTTAACAAAGTTAAGTCTTGTTGAAATCACAGCTAATATTGCGGAGAGGCTTGACATTTTTTTGAAAGACTGTGCTAAAAGAATGTTAAGACAGTGAGTGGATCTCTCTAGCTAACTGACACTAAAATTTAAATATTCCCGCCCCAACGTGAGTGGTACTAGCCAGTTGGTCGGGTGTGTACTGACACGACGCCATGACGTCTCCTCTTTCCAAGAGTTATCACTAGTTACCACAGCCACAAATGGCTAAACCCTGCCTTTTTCTACAAGTTTTCTTAAAATATGACTTTAAACAACCTTAATCACACGGCTAACCTTATGTCTAAATCTAACCTTAAATTAAGACTAACATGTTCTTGTTCATGTTCATTTGTGGCTGTGGTAACTAGTGACAACCCTTTGCAAGCGCGAGTGTCATGCAGTTTACACACCCGAAAATGTCATTACGTTAATGCCCAATAATGAGTATATGATCCCAGAAATCCTGCACACAAATTTGATAAATTACCGCTCACGTCAAATTTCACTGAATGTGTACACGTAATAAAATACCCGTAAACACTTATTTTCATGCAGTGCATGGGAACACACCCTGCTGACTACCCCCTGGTCGTCTGGGTGTTCTGTCACGAACCGGCTCGTAGCCCTTAACAAAAAGGGAGACAACGCAGAGATCAAGGAATTACAAAATATATTTTATACCTATAAACAATTTCTGATGATGTGTGTAGTCAGTAATGTAAGTGAATGGTTGTGTGTATAGATGATGATAATGAGGGGTGCTTAGAGGTGCCAAAACAAACAAGCCACAAAATGCCACATCCAAAAATGTATTGTGACTGCGTGGAGAGAGTCTTCTTAATGAATAGGGGAAAGGTATTTATCCCCCGGGACACACCCGAGCTCAGTTGTGTCCCATTTAGCTGACGACCCGGCCCGCGCTGCCCACCGACATCCTGTTAAGGAAAACAAGAGCACAGAGAAAGAATTCGGCAGACTGAGTGCATCCACCCGCAAGTTGAATGACAAATCCAGCGAGCAGCAGCCAGCACCGGAGTTGAGGTAAGCAGCCTCTTTGCATCCCCAAAAGCCTGTTGACAGAGGAGACCAGACGTAAACCACCTTAGCTTTCAGCGAATCTGTCATCAGAGTGATTACGGTAGAGAAGTTCCTACAGAAACTACAGTAATAACCAATCATTTCCTTTTTAGTAGTTGGTGGTGGGAAAGCATCAATAGCTACCACTTTAGCCCGAACAGGATGCACTTCACCCTGCCCAACCACCTTACCAAGGTACGTAACAGTCGCCTGAGCAAACAAACATTTATCCAGATTGATAGTGAGGCAACCCGCAGCCAGGCGGTCGAACAAGGCTTGAATAAGGGACAGATGCTCCTCCCAGGTATCTGCATAAACCACTACATCATCCAGGTAAACAGCGCACCCGACCAGACCGAAGACAACCCTGTTCACAAGGCGCTGAAAAGTGTCAGGTTCATTATGCAGGCCGAAACTAATAACCAAATAAAAGTACAGACCGGAGGGTGTAATAAAGGCAGAGATTTCACATGCCCTACTAGTCAGTGGCACCTGGTAATAGCCCTTTAACAATTCAAACTTGCTCACAAACTTAGGTGCTCCAACCTGATCAATGCAGTCCTCCAGCCGAGGAAGAGGAAATTAATCTGGTTTAGTGACACGGTTTACCCACGGTTTACCTACAAAATCTGTTTGTCCCATCCAGTTTACTGACCAAGATACAGGGAGAAGCCCAGCTGAAGAAAGAAGACTCTGCAATATCAATCTCAGCATCCAGACAATGCCGTTTCTCTCAAGAAACTACAGAACCGATGACGGATGGGGTCAGCATCCCCAATGTCAATATCGTGTTCTATTAAGTTTGTACGTGTAGGTGTATCAGAAAACAACTTAAACACAATCAGACCGATCAACTCGTCACGCCTATCAGCAGGTAGATGAGCGAGAAGGCTATCCAAAATATCCCGTGACTGAATTTTTCAATCTACCCTGCAGTACGCAATCGTCAGGACCAGGGACATCCTCCTCACCATGCACGGATCTAGCATGACAAAAAGAGGAACCCAGCAATGCAACAGTACCGGCCAAAAGAACAGGTTTTACCGTCCTCTGCGGACTCCCAGTTCGGCCCCAGAGGAATGTGCATAATAGGGTTTTAGCAGATTTACAGTTGGCACAGTTGGTGAGCAGTTAGCAGATGGCACAGTTGGTGCGCTTTCCTCCATTCCGGAGTGGCAACTAGAAAGTTTTGCTCAGTGCACTGGTGCACAACCGTATATGGACCTTGAAACATGGCTTGAAAAGGAGAACCAACAATTGGCAGCAGAGCAAGAACCTGGTCACCTGGACTAAAGTGACGAGGCTCAGCTCGCTGATCAAATATGCCTTTCATCCTCCCCTGTAAAGATGATAGCTTCTCTTTAGCCATCTCACCAGCGGTGTACAGGTGTCGCCAGAAATCACACACAAGATAACAAGGACTGAGGTGGCTCAGGAGACTTCCAGTCATCCTGGAGCACCGCTAGAAGCCCACGCACACTATGTCCGAACACTAGGTCATTTGGACTGAAACCTGTGCTCTTCTGTGAAACCTCCCTGGCGGCTAACAGTAACCAAGGCAACCCCTCCTCCATCTCCGTACAATAAGCTCTCAACAAAGACTTAAGTGTTTGATGGAAACATTCCAGCGGTCCTTGACTCTGCGCCAAATTGTGTTTAATATGGAGTTGTAGGAGAACCCTTACCAAACAGATGAGAGGTGAAATTAGAACCTTGGTCACTGTGAATAACCTTAGGGATTCCAAACAGCGAAACTGAGTCAAAGCTTTTAGCACAGACTTAGTCGTGATAGACCAGAGAGGATAGGCAGCAGGAAACCTAGTGGTCTGACACATCACAGTGAACAAGTAACTACTACCATTCTTAGAGTGAGGTAGAGGGCCAACACAGTCAATAATCAGATACTCAAAAGGCTGGCTGAGTACGGGAATAGGAAACAGCAGTACCTGCTTGATTAGGTTTACACGTTAATTGACTGGTGTTACAGGTTGAAGGCAGAAACATCCCTCTTTAACCTAGGCCAAAAGCATGTCTCAGTATGCAACTGTAGGTTTTCCTCACACCCAGATGTACAACAACATCGTCGTGGGAAGTTAATGCCAACTCAGGAAGCTTAACTGGAACAACAACCAGACTAATAACCTCCCCCACAAAACTACTATGAGGCACCCACATTCTCATCAGAACATTGTCCTGGAGAAAATAGCCATGCGACATCTCCCAACTGTTCCACAGCCACAGTTTGGTAATGAACTCTTCTCATGTAGTCAGCCCGTTGCTCCTTGTTTAGATCAGAGCGGGGCACAGATAACGGAATAACATAGAAAGTAGTGACAGATTTCTTTGTAACGTCATCATTAGCCGGCGCAGTGACCAGGTTGCCACGGCTCACGGAACCCGTCACGCACACGCAGAGAACACCTCTGCGTGGCTTAGTGGAAACCATCAGAGATGAAGACACAACAGGCCACACACGCTCACTAGCCAAGTTATTCCCAAGGATAACGTCGATTCCCTCAACAGGCAATGAAGGACGCACCCCTACAACAACCTCACCTTTCACCAGTTAAGAATCCAACATCAGTTTATGCAAGGGAATTGACAGCGTGTTCAAACCGATTTCCCCCTAATTTAAACACTATTCCCCAAATCAGTCTCAGCAGATTGTACTAACCTCCTTGGACCAATATCCCAACAGCAAGTAGAGCAAGAGTTTCCAGCCTGGGCAGGGGCCTGGAAACTAACCAATGTTACTCTCTCCAATGCAGCACACAACCAACTAGCCACCGCAGAGGCACATTTATCAAACAAACAAAGGCAACCAACACTGGTCCTACCAAACATCACACAAAAAAAAAAAAAAAAAAAAATATTCAAACAAAGCACCTAATGCCACATTTCCTCCCAAACAAAATACTCATACCAATTAGCTCAACACTAGTATTAGGCCTACTGGCATACTTTCCCATGCAACACACCATTTGATGACGTCACCGGACAACCAAAAAGCACTGATGCGTCTAAGGCACTATACCGAACACTTATAAGACTATGCAGTGAATACCAACCAAAGCACATCCCAATTAGCATTCTCCATTAATAAAATACTATCCACCAAAATATCTAGGAACAAACCTTATAATCCTGGATTAGCCCCCACTTGTCACAAACCGGCTTGTAGCCTGTAACAAAAAGTAAGACAACGAAGAGATCAAGGAATAACAAAAACATATTTATTAACTATATACAGTTAACAATGGTGTATGTAGTCAGTAATGTAAGTGAGTGGTTGCGTGCATAGATGGTGGCAATGAGGGGTGTTGAGATGTGCTGAGACAAACAAGCCACAAAATGCCACAGCTAAAAAATACAGTGTGACTGCATCGAGAGAGTCTCCTCCATGAATGGGGGGGTGTCCCATTTAGCTGATGACCCTCCCGGCTCCGCCCACTGACATCCTATTAAGGAAAACAAGAGCAAAGAGAAATAATTCGGCAGACAGAGTGGAAGGGTTGTCACAGTTCTAATTGATAAGGAAATGTAATGTGCAGACTGACAGGTCAGATCCATAGAGATCCTATTGAATTAATATTTTTCTACTATAATTCCTAATTCTATGGTCAAGCCATCCTTCCTACAGTAAGCACAATTAAGACCCCCAGGGCCTGAGTCGGTACACTCTTAAAACTTCTTACGGCTGAGATCCCGTTAACGGGATCGACTTGACAACAGCCAGTGAAAGTGCAGGGCACCAAATTCAAACAACAGAAATCTCATAATTAAAATTCCTCAAACATACAAGTATTTTACACCATTTTAAAGATAAACTTGTTGTTAATCCCACCACAGTGTCCGATTTCAAAAAGGCTTTACGACGAAAGCACACCATCTGATTATGTTAGGTCAGTACCTAGTCACAGAAAAACACAACCATTTTTCCAGCCAAAGAGAGGAGTCACAAAAAGCAGAAATAGAGAGAGAATGAATCACTAACCTTTGATGATCTTCATCAGATGACACTCATAGGAGTTAATGTTACACAATACATGTATGTTTTGTTCGATAAAGTTCATATTTATATCCAAAAATCTTAGTTTACATTGGCGCGTTATGGTCAGTAATGTTTTGCCTCCAAAACATCCGGTGATTTTGCAGAGAGCCACATCAATTTACAGAAATACTCATAATAAACATTGATAAAAGATACAAGTGTTTCACATGGAACTTTAGATAAACTTCTCCTTAATGCAACCGCTCTGTCAGATTTTTTTTTTAAATTACGGAAAAAGCACACCATGCAATAATCTGAGTACGGCGCTCAGACACAAAAACAAGCCATACAGGTACCTGCCATGTTGTGGAGTCAACAGAAGTCAGAAATAACATTATAAATATTCACTTACCTTTGATGATCTTCATCAGAATGCACTCCCAGTAATCCCAGTTCCACAATAAATGTTTGTTTTCTTCGATAAAGTCCATAATTTATGTCCAAATACCTCCTTTTTTCCCGCGCGTTTAGTTCAAAAATCTAAATTCATGATGCGCAGGCCAGACAAAGTCAAAAAATTCCATTACAGTTCGTAGAAACATGTCAAACGATGTATATAATCAATCTTTACGATGGTTTTTAACATAAATCTTCAATAATGTTTCAACCGGAGAATTCCTTTGTCTTTAGAAACGAAAAAGAACGCAGCTACCTCTCACGGGGGCGCGCCTGAGTGAGCTCATGGCACTCTGCCAGACACCTGGTTGACACACCTCTCATTCCCTCATCCTTCACAGTAGAAGCCTGAAACAAGGTTCTAAAGACTGTTGACATCTAGTGGAAGCCTTAGGAAGTGCCATATGACCCCATAGACACTGTATATTGGATAGGCAAACCTACAAACCTCAGATTTCCCACTTCCTGGTTGGATTTTTTCTCAGGGTTTTGCCTGCCATATGAGTTCTGTTATACTCACAGACATCATTCAAACAGTTTCTGAAACTTCAGAGTGTTTTCTATCCAAATATACTAATGCTTGCTATGCATATCTTAGCTTCTGTGCCTGAGTAGCAGCCAGTTTACTCTGGGCACCTTATTCATCCAAGCTACTCAATACTGCCCCCAGCCATAAGAAGTTAAAAATAAAGATGTTATCTAGAACCTAAAAGGGTTATTCGGCTGTTCCTATACAGGAGAACCCATTGGAGAACCCTTTTTGGTTCCAGGTAAAAAATGGAGAAGACCCTTTCACAGTGGGCTCAACATGGAACCCAAAAAGGGTTCTCCGCTGGGGAAAGTCGAAGAACCCTTTTCTTTTTGAGTTTTTTAAGTCTAAGAGTGTAACCATGATATTAGCCAGTATAATGCACAATGACACATCATGTACATTCACTTCAGGCATCATGTTAAGTGACACAATCGATCAGCAGTCGTCTGTTACAAAACTGTCAGCAGAGAAACAATAAGGACTTGGGGGAATAACTGGATAGGTGATCGTCTGGGTAAGAAAATCAGCCTTACCTAAAAAGTTGTAACAGCCGGACCTCTAGAAAATCTCCATTTATGCCTGATATTGTGAATAATTAAGGCTGTGTATTGATTTGTTGCTATTTAACGGCGCCCACACGTCGCTAAATCAGGAAAACAAGCTGGTGGTCACTGGTCATAGAGTTCATATTTCTTTAAATATAACAACAAGCTGTAGAAAGAGAGAGTTGTTTATGCACCAGACATCAGTTAATTGTGTAAAACATTCATCTGTGTCTTCAAGCCATTTAGTTTGGCTAGGTAGGAATGTAGTCTCAGTATATTCACCTAATATGAAAGATGTACTGTAACTGATACCTACCAATTGAACCCGAAATTGAACCGAAATTCTGAATGTAGTGTTGCTGGCTATACAGTGCCTTCGGAAAGTATTCAGACTCCTTGACTTTTTCCACATTTTGTTACGTTACAGCTTTATTCTAAAATGTATTAAATACATTGATGAGGAAAACAATCTGCACACAATACCCCATAATGACAAAGCAAAAACAGGTTTTCAGAAATACCTTATTTATTCAGACCCTTTGCTATGAGACTCGAAGTTCAGCTCAGGTGCATCCTGTTTCCATTGATCATCCTTGATTGGAGTCCACCTGTGGTAAATTCAATTGATTGGACATGATTTGGAAAGGCACACACCTGTCTAAATAAGGTTCCTCAGTTGATAGTGCATGTCAGAGCAAAAACCAAACCATGAGGTCGAAGGAATTGTCCGTAGAGCTCCGAGACAGATCTGGGGAAGGGTACCAACAATTTTCTGGAGCATTGAATGTCCCCAAAACCACAGTGGCCTCCATCATTCTTAAATGGAAGAAGTTTGGAATTACCAAGAGCTGGCTGCCCAGCCAAACTGAGCAATCGGGGGAGAAGGGCCTTGGTCAGGGAGGTGACCAAGAACCCGATGGTCACTCTGACAGACCTCAGAGTTTCTCTGTGGAGATGGGAGTACCTTCCAGAAGGACCCCCATCGCTGCAGGACTCTACCAATCAGGCCGTTATGGTAGAGTAAAACTAGGCCTTCAAAGCAAGGCCTTATAGATTTTTGTTTTACCTGGTTCCTGATCTTGAGCTAGGCTACTCATGATGATGGACCTGTATTGCTTGTTTGTTTTCTGCTTTTGGGATTGAGATTGTTATGAAAAGTTCCATAGAAATGTTCTAAATTATTATTGTAATGTCATAAAGTTATATATTTTTTAATGATAATATTCCCCTAGGTACTCATTTGGTGAAGTCACAGGCCTTTAAAATTAAAGAATGTCTCTGTCACTAACAAATACAGTCATGGGTGGTAACTCTACAATGCACTCGAAAAGAAAAGGCACCAGGGGAAATATGCAAATGAGGCTTACCCCATATAGTGTTCAAACAAACCATTTACTGTAAGTGTTTTTCCATAACACTAATGGGAGTTAACTCTAGATTAGTGCTCTCAACCCTGTTCCTGGAGAGCTACCGTCCTGTAGGTTTTCACTCCAACCCTAATCTAGTGCACATGATTCTAATAATTAGCTGGTTGATAAACTGAATCAGGTTAGTTACAACTGGTGTTGTTGCAAAAACCTACAGGATGGGAGCTCTCTAGGAACAGGGTTGGAGAGCCCTGCTCAAGATTAATGCTAGTGTTGAGTAGAAATAACACTGGGAATGTTAATTACCCCATAGTGTTAAATTTGAGCAACATTGGCAAGTGTAATACAGTGCTATTTTTGTGTTATCAGAGTACTTTTTACATGCCATAGAGTGGGACCATATGTTATCTGAGGTAACTCTTTATTAAGTATTGATTTAACGCTGCACAATTTGCTGTGTAGGCTCATGAACCTTTCAAATCCTACCAGTAAACCATTACAGTGCTCTCATGATGTCTATACTGTAAAATCACACCTAAAAATAGGCCTACTGAAGCCAAAAATGAATCCCTACATCTGACAAGCAAAGAACCGGGAATAGAAAATTGTTTGAGATCTACTGCTGCAGTTGACTGAGCTAAATGGTGAAGTATGAAGGAGTCAGATAATGGAAAGAGCTGACTGGAGATCAGTGCTGTTGTAGTGGTTTTTGATTCAGCTGGCAGTACACTCTTAGAAAAAAGAGTTCCAAAAGGGTTATTCGGCTGTCCTCATAGGATAACCCTTTTTGGTTCCGGGTAGAACCCTTTTTTGGTTTCCGGTAGAACCCTTTTGGGTTCCATGTAGAACCCTCTGTGGAAAGGGTTTTTATATGGAACCCAAAAGGTTCCAGGTAGAATCCAAAAAGGGTTCTCCTATGGGGACAGCTGAAGAACCCTTTAAGGTTCTAGATAGTGCCTTTTTGGATCATACAGCTGTAACACAGAAAATGTAACAGAAACATAATGGGGATATCGTATGTCAGATCATGTCAGGTTATTCGTCTTAGACAGCTCTTTTTCACTTCCAACTGATGAAACTGCAAATGTCACACTGTTTTAGTGAGTGTCTGCTGAGATCTTTGTTATTATCCTGGAAACAGATGGTCGTTACAGTAATTTGAGACAGAGTCAAGGGTCTATGTGTGTTGACCCTACCATCAAAACAAGCTATGGCTGCATGTTTATGTGAATCCAGCCAAACCCCAACATAGTTGAAGTCGGAAGTTTACATACACTTAGGTTGGAGTCATTAAAACTCGTTTTCAACCACTCCACAAATTTCTTGTTAACAAACTATAGTTTTGACAAGTCGGTTAGGTCATCTACTTTGTGCATGACACAGGTAGTTTTTCCAACAATTGTTATTTCACTTATCACAATTCCACTGTATCACAATTCCAGTGGGTCAGAAGTTTACATACACTAAGTTGACTGTGCCTTTAAACAGCTTGGAAAATTCCAGAAAATGTCATGGCTTTAGAAGCATCTGATAGGCTAATTTACATAATTTGAGTCAATTGAAGGTGTACCTGTGGATGTATTTCAAGGCCTACCTTCAAACTCAGTGCCTCTTTGCTTGACATCATGGGGAAATCAAAAGAAATCAGCCAAGACCTCAGAAAAATTGTAGATATCCACAAGTCTGGTTCGTCCTTGGTAGCAATTTCCAAACGCCTGAAGTTACCACGTCCATCTGTACAAACGATGGTACGCAAGTATAAACACCATGGTACCACGCAGCCGTCATACCGCTCAGGAAGGAGATGCGTTCTGTCTACTAGAGACGAACGTACTTTGGTGCGAAAAGTGCAAATCAATCCCAGAACAACAGCAAAGGACCTTGTGAAGATGCTGGTGTAAACAGGTACAAAAGTATCTATATCCACAGTATAACGTGTCCTATATCGACATAACCTGAAAGGCCGCTCAGCAAGGAAGAAGCCACTGCTCCAAAACTGCCATAAAAAAGCCAGACTACGGTATGTAACTGCACATGGGGACAAAGATCATACTTTTTGGAGAAATGTCCTCTGGTCTGATGAAACAAAAAAAAGAACTGTTTGGCCATAATGACCATCGTTATGTTTGGAGTAAAAAGGGGGAGTCTTGCAAGCCGAAGAACACCATCCCAACTGTGAAGCACGGGGGTGGCAGTATCATGTTGTGGGCTTGCTTTGCTGCAGGAGGAACTGGTGCACTTCACAAAATAGATGGCATAATGAGGATGGAAGATTATGTGGATATATTGAAGCAACATCTCAAGACATCAGTCAGGAAGTTAAAGCTTGGTCGCAAATGGGTCTTCCAAATGGACAATGACCCCAAGCATTCTTCCAAAGTTGTGGCAAAATGTCTTAAGGACAACAAAGTCAAGGTATTAGAGTGGCCATCACAAGGTCAATCCTATAGAACATTTGTGGGCAGAACTGAAAAAGCCTGTGCGAGCATTGAGGCCTACAAACCTGACTCTTACACCAGCTCTGTCAGGAGGAATGGGCCAAAATTCCCCCAACTTGTTGTGGGAAGGTTGTGGAAGACTACCCGAAATGTTTGCCCCAAGTTAAACAATTGAAAGGCAATGCTACCAAATACTAATTGAATGTATGTAAACTTCTGACCCACTGGGAATGTGATGAAAGAAATAAAAGCTGAAATAAATAATTCTCTCTACTATTATTCTGACATTTCACGTTCTTAAAATAAAGTGGTGATCCTAAGACAGGGAATTTTTACTTGGATTAAATGTCAGGAATTGTGAAAAACTGAGTTTAAATGTATTTGGCTAAGGTGTATGTAAACTTCCAACTTCAACTGTACATATGACATAGCCACCAAGCAAGCCCAGGAGCCATGCTATGTAATTCACGTGATGAATGAGAATAGCAGAGGCAAGCTTCACTTTTCTCTTCCTGAATAGGTTCTTCATTAGTCTCAGCTTTTAGGTACTAAATGTCCCCAAAGACAGAATCAACGCTGCTCCAGTGAGTATCGGAGTGCCTGTCTTTCTTTTGCCCGCTTTATTTATATTATTTCCACACCCAGTTACATTCAGATTAGTGGAGTATCATCTTTTTCATTATCTCTGCAGTGGCTGATATTCTTAAGAGGAATGAAAACAGGCTAACTAACCAACTGCTGTATTTGTAGAAATCAATGGCAGTATTTCCTGAAGGAGGTGTTGACATAAAAAACCTTTAGCATGGTGTGCCTAGAGGCTCCATTGGGAATCTATTATTCATTGTATGGTCTGCCAGTCACAGACCTTCCCCATAAGCAGCAGCAGCATCAGCCAGCTGCATCCACATCTGACCCAGCGGAGAGCATTGGGAATCTATTATTCATTGCATGGGCCGCCAGTCACAGACCTTCCCAATAAGCAGCAGCATCAGCCAGCAGCATCCACAGCTGACCCAGCGGAGAGCATTTCCTGTGGTTTATAATGGTATTGAGCAACTATAGAGATTATTTGTGAATGCCATAGTATCCAAATGATATCAAGGATTTGGAAGAAGTGCTATTTTGCTTTTTTTTCTTCAGTATAAAGGAATACATTGGAAATATGACGTGGAGTCAGGGCTGTGGCGGTGACCGTATTTTACATTTTTATTTATTTCACCTTTATTTAACCAGGTAGGCCAGTTGAGAACAAGTTCTCATTTACAACTGCGACCTGGCCAAGATAAAGCAAAGCAGTGCGACAAAAACAACACAGAGTTACACATGGGATAAACAAATGTACAGTCAATAACACAATTGAAAATCTGTACACAGTGTGTGCAAATTAAGTAAGGCGGTAAGGCAGTAAATAGGCCATAGTGGCGAAGTAATGACAATTTAGCAATTAACACTGGAGTGATAGATGTGCAGATGAGGATGTGCAAGTAGAAATACTGGTGTGCAAAAGAGCAGAAAAAACAAAAACAAATATGGGGATGAGGTAGGTAGTTGGTTGGATGGGCTATTTACAGATGGGCTGTGTACAGCTGCAGCGATCGGTAAGCTCCTCTGACAGCCGATGCTTGAAGTTAATAAGGGAGATATGTCTCCAGCTTCAGTGGTTTACTGTATCATACAGATTTTTGCAATATGATTCAGTGATTTTTGCAATTCATTCCAGTCATTGGCAGCAGAGAACTGGAAGGAAAGGCGGCCAAAGGGGTGTTGGCTTTGGGGATGACCAGTGAAATATACCTGCTGGAGCGCGTGCTACTGGTGGGTGTTGCTATTGTGACCAGTGAGCTGAGATAAGGCGGAGCTTTACCTAGCAAAGACTTATAGATGACCTGGAGCCAGTGGGTTTGGTGGCGAATAGTAGCGAGCACCAGCCATCGCGAGCATACAGGTCGCAATGGTGGGTAGTATATGGGGCTATGGTGACAAAACGGATGGCACTGTGATAGACTGCATCCAATTTGCTGAGTAGAGTGTTGGAGGCTATTTTGTATTACCACCACACCAGCAGGTGTAGTATTACCACCACACCAGCAGTCATGAGTCATGACCGCAGTCAAATTCCACGTGACCGTTGGCGTCATGGTAATCTCCTCCTCCTATGCGATCTGTACATTAATGGGGCTGATACATTTGTAGTACCCAACTCGCTAACGACCGGCAGGACTCCAATGGCCTGGTACTCAGCGCTCTATTGTCCCTCTAATCCCTCTGATGGCAATGCAAATGATATGTGGATCTTGTATCAAAGCCAAACACAACATAATGGCCAATTATTTCTAAGGTGATGATTAATTCAAAGCATTTAAGACGTCGCATGTAGAACACGCATACGCATTTTAGAACTTATGCATACTGTATGGATAGGCAAATGAGCCCAAACCTGAAAAAAGTGCCGTTATACAACACATAGCCTACCACTTAATACGCACGGCAGAAAGACACTTTGGTACATAATTGGTCTAGCCTATACTCCAAAATTAAACAAACTGTAGTAATCGCCTTTGAGTCTGGACTGTATTATTATGTATACTGGATGGACTGGTTACCTTATACTACGCTCCAAACGTTCTATCCATATGGCTGGGATAGAATGTAGGCCTATAGACCTTGGTGAAGCTGTTGGTTCATTGATTGTGCAGGTCGGCATACTGAGTTAGCCTACAACTATAGTGAATTTGTATTTGATTTTAAATAGACTAGTAAATTTTTCTAAATTAATAGGCTGACATTTAGCTACAGAATACCTCACCGCCGTGCGTTTCCATCTCCTCCTCTCTCTCCTTCATTCCTTTATCGAGCGTGCAGTTAGAGGGGCTGTAAAGAGTTTAATGAAATATGTTTTGTTGTAAAAAAGTTTTTATACTATCGATGTTCCTGAACTGATTTCACTTGGTTTACCAAATTAAGTGTTAGGTAGCTGCAGGAACAAGGTTGGCGAGCCCATGGCATACAGAGTACTGGGTAGCTGCAGGAACAAAGTTGGTGAGCCCATGGCATACAGAGTACTGGGTAGCTGCAGGAACAGGGTTTGGAGAGCCCATGGCATACAGAGTACTGGGTAGCTGCATGAACAAGGTTGGCGAGCCCATGGCATACAGAGTACTGGGTAGCTGCAGGAACAAGGTTTGCAAGCCCATGGCATGCAGAGTACTGGGTAGCTGCAGGAACAGGGTTTGGAGAGCCCATGGTATACAGAGTACTGGGTAGCTGCAGGAACAAGGTTGGTGAGCCCATGGCATACAGAGTTTGGGCGAAATATCACCTGTCGAGAAGCAAAGGCTACTACTCAAACAGTGGTTGATGCGTGGTGTGAAATAAGGGTTCTTATAAGCCCAGACATTTCTATATGCAATCTGGTGTGAACGTTTTGATGGTTGCCACTAAAAAGAGGAGGATCCCAGCTGCTACTATATTTATTTCTCAGCTGCTAATATTAAGCACATTGCCTACCCGGCATGATTGAAAAAGGAAGCATGGGAACGTGCAGCCTCCATTCGCTATTCGAGTGCATACGGATGACATGTCTTTTTCCCCTGCCCGTTGTCCTGTCCATTTGATAATGGCCCATTCTAAATCCAAACTAATTTCACATATTAGTAAAGACAAGATGAAATTGAGAATAGTCTCATGGGTGAGAATATTATCACTTGATGAGAGAACAGCGTGTGCAGCCTGACACAAGGAACAGAGTGCAGTGTGACTTTTTAAATGAATCAATATAGGCACATCATGCAACCCATATGTGTTTTGATTTTTAAGACATTCTAAGGTTGGTGTCATTCACAACTAAAGTTGCCAAATAGACTAATAAACTAGTAAATCTAGCATATAGGACCTGTTTCAAATTATCACCTTTATGCTCAACATAGCCACCTTACTAAGGAATGTGAAAAATATCCTCATCCAAGTTGAATTATATTCTTCTCACTATAAAATTATATAATATAAAATAATGGCTTGGGATTTATAAGCATATCTTGTCTGCTAAATTAACTAGCCTACAGCCTAGGCTGCCAATGGCATAGCAAATAGCCAGATAACATACATGTACTCACTGACTCAAAAGATGCTATTTCGTTCTTCTGAAATACATTTTCTTCATATCATGATGATTCTTTATACCTGCCTAAAATAAATAATCGATTTATTGTGATGGTGTATATTAAAAATACCTTTTAAAAATTCTAAAAGCGCACATCAGTGGCTTGTATGTGTGGAGGCCTGGAGATGCTAAACGTGTTTATGTTAATTAACGGTCAATTAACGTGAGACCGGCAGTCATTTGCATGACAGTTACCGGCTGACAAATTTTCAAGACCGCCACAGCCCTAGGTTGGGTCATTGATTTCCAGTACATGTTGTCATGACGTGCCCCTTTTGGGTGAGGATCGTAGCCCCCCCCCCCTCTCCCACCACAGGTTTATGATGGTTGTAAATACCGAAACTCCTTTCCCCACTCTGCCAAAATGAAAGTTGAGAATCCCTTTGTTAACACAGAGAGACACTTGGACATCAAAAGGTCGAATAATTGAACAGTATTTCTGTATTCCAAGCAGTTGGAGTGGTCCGTGGACACTTAAGGAACAGTCATGTCTAGTTTGTTTCATTTGGTGACCTCATGAAGGACAGGAGACACACAGTACTGTGTCTTTGTTTGTATACACTTCTCAATGATGGGGTTTGCATCTGAATGTTGTATAAAACAAATGATTGTGTATAGGAATACATTTGGAAAGATGTAATGTGATGTTAGTCTCTAAATGAGAATTGTTTTTCATAGTAACTTATGATCAGTCAGTGGCCACGCCCCTGTGAGCACAGACATTTACATCGGTGTCATGGAACACCCCCTTTTCTACTCCAGTACAAAAACCACTTCTGACTAAATTTACATTAGACAAGAAAACATGGAGCTGTCGCTACATGTTGAAAAGGTTGGCAACTCTACCAAAGGACAAGACCAGAGAACGTGGAGATCATTCCCACTTTGAAATGGCTAAGAAATCTACAAACTAAAGAACAATTATTCAGGCTGCAGCTGTTTAAGTACTTTAGTCTGGTAAACGCAACCAGTGGAACGGCTTAATGGTACTCTGACGTATCCATTATAACAAGCTACAACTCCGAAAGACTTTGATCTCTGGTGGACAAACCAGAGATTTCTGTCAACAGTCTATCCAGCAGACGGACCGGCAATCGCAGAGAGGGGTAACAAAGGCATACACTCGTAAATATGTAAATTGCAATTTATTTTCTAATGAGCAGCTGTTCATGTTCAAAGTATAAGCATTTCCATGACTGTAGTGTATGTACGGGGTTCCACTCTGAGTTTTCCGCTCCTGAGCTGGCCCCACCCCTTTCCTTTGTCTACCAAGCTGTCATAATGGCTTAGCCCACTAGGGACTTTTCAGTGTATCATGTCAGTAACCAATGTAATTATATTGTGTGTGTGTTTATGTAATTCTGTGATTGATTAGTTAGTTAGTAAATAAATAATTAAGCCAATTTGTATATCGCTGATTCATGATTTGATGCTAGGGTTCGTGCAGATATCCAATGGTTTGCAACATTCAGGAATGAGATTGATGAGGTAATAATACATTGATAGATTGATAAGATATGAAAATATCTGATGAGTTAATTCAGGAAATAGAGACTCTATAAACATTTTCCCGTGGTGCCCCGACATCCTAGTTAATTAAAGTTACATGATTAGTTTAATTACATAAGGAATAATAACACATAGAGAATTGATTTGATAATATAAACAGTCTTGATATTTAATGATAGTCAACGCTACGACAATGCCCATCTTCTATAACAAGTCACATCTAGACATTAGCCTTCATTTGACAGATACATCCATGTCTGAAGCTCAGCAAAAGGAGGTTACAGTAAAAGCAGCAACTGTGCCCACTTGAGAGATGTCCTGTGGTGGGGCATGCACTCTTAAAACAAGCACTCCATCAATATGACTGGGATTTATCTGTTCCCCTAACAGGTTCTATAGCCCGGCCATTAGTGCTGTGTCAAGCCTGTCATTCAGCCATCATTCATCCTGATGGCCATGGGCAGTAGCCCAGCTTTCGGTGTCTCACTGTTGTCATTCTGTTTGACAGGGGCGTCGGTTGCGATATGGCAATTTCGAGAAGAGTGTGTGTGCATGCATGCATGCATCAAATCAAATCAAATTGTATTTGTCACATACACGTGATTAGGAGATGTTATTGTGGGTGTAGCGAAAGGCTTGTGCTTCTAGCTCCGACAGTGCAGCAGTATCTAACAAGTAATATCTAACAAATTACACAACATATACCCAATACACACAAATCTAAGTAGGATTGAATTAAGACTATATACGTATGGACGAGCGATGTCAGAGCGGAACGGACTAAGATACAGTAGAATAGTATAGAATACAGTATATACATATGAGATGAGTAATACAAGATATGTAAACGTTAAGTGAATGAGATACTGTAGAATAGTATAGAAAACAGTATATACATTGGAGATGAGTAATGCCAGATATGTTAACATGAAGTGACTAAGATCCCGTAGAATAGCATAGAATACATGTGCGCGTGTGTTTGTATGTGTGTCTCTGAAGTGTGTCTGCTGCCCACCCACTGTGTGCCCACCGGGACATTGGGCCTAATTGGCAGTGCCTGGCAGGGTTGGTATGACTCAGTGTGTGTAGCACAATGGGACTTCATGGTGTCATCCACTCCAATCAAGACCTGTTGTTTTTCTTATCTAAGAGCTTTAGCTCTGAAATAGAGCTTTTTAATGTTATACTGTCCACAGGCAGTTGTTTTTTTATAGTAAATATATTATTTGCCCTAAACTGTCTTTACTGGGTGGAAAAGCTGTAATTTACAGCACATCTATAATGGGTTTTTGTATTAGCAGTTACTCAAGCGTTTCCTCCTGCAGGCATACACAAACACACTCCTGCAACATTACAATGCCCTTGGTAAAGTTGCAGTCACTACCTGTTTGTGGCACTAGTCACTGATTAATTTGATTAGCAATAGACAATTGATTAAACCCAGGTTCAAGGTTAAATCCAGGTGGAATGATTGCATAACTTATCTCTAATGATATGTAGGTTTAATGTAGGGTTAAAACCAGTGCTAACTAAGCATGCAGAGAATTTAATGTCTACCAGTAAGGATATTCTTTTGTCACACTAATGTATTCCTTTCATCATACAGACATCAAACCATACAGCTTGAATGATGTAGCTAGCGGGTTGATTAATCCAGGTGAGGTTTTGTGAGAACTAAAATTAATCAGGAAGACAGAGAGGAAAAGTGAATCATTTATATAGTGATTGTATGTGTCACTGTGTTAACTAACCTCCAACTGCTCTTAAATGCAACTAAAACTAAATGCATGCTCTTCAACCGATCGCTGCCCACACCTGCCCGCACGTCCAGCATCACTACTCTGGACGGTTCTGACTTAGAATATGTGGACAACTACAAATACCTAGGTGTCTGGTTAGACTGTAAACTCTCCTTCCAGGCTCACATTAAGCATCTCCAATCCAAAATTAAATCTAGAATTGGCTTCCTATTTCGCAACAAAGCATCCTTCACTCATGCTGCCAAACATACCCTAGTAAAACTGACCATCCTACCGATCCTAGACTTCGGCGATGTAATTTACAAAACAGCCTCCAACACTCTACTCAGCAAATTGGATGCAGTCTATCACAGTGACATCCGTTTTGTCACCAAAACCCCATATACTACCCACCACTGCGACATGTATGCTCTAGTTGGCTGGCCCTCTCTTCATATTCGTCGCCAAACCCACTGGCTCCAGGTCATCTATAAGTCTTTGCTAGGTAAAGCCCCACCTTATCTCAGCTCACTGGTCACCATAGCAGCACCCACACGTAGCACGCGCTCCAGCAGGTATATTTCACTGGTCACCCCCAAAGCCAATTCCTCATTTGGCCGCCTTTCCTTCCAGTTCTCTGCTGCCAATGACTGGAATGAACTGCAAAAATCACTGAAGCTGGAGACCCATATCTCCCTCACTAACTTTAAGCACCAGCTGTCAGAGCAGCTCACAGATCACTGCACCTGTACATAGCCCATCTGTAAATAGCCCATCCAACTACCTCATCCCCATACTGTTATTTATTTTGCTCCTTTGCACCCCAGTATCTCTACTTGCACACTCATCTTCTGCACATCTATCACTCCAGTGTTTAATTGCTATATTGTAATTATTTTGCCACCATGGCCTATTTATTGCCTTACCTCCCTTATCCTACCTCATTTGCACACACTGTATATAGACTTTTTCTATTGTATTATTGACTGTATGTTTGTTTAAAGCACTGCTTGGCTTTATCTTGGCCAGGTCGCAGTTGTAAATGAGAACTTGTTCTCAACTGGCCTACCTGGTTAAATAAAGGTGAAAAAAAATATATATATATATTTTTTTTAGTCCTGAGGTACTCAGGCTGCGCTGACAGAGCTAAAACCAGACATTTCATGTCTAACCTTTTGAGCCTCTATAATATAGAGTGCCTCTCACTGATGCACTACCCTAAATTCAATGATGTGGAGATTGTAATGCACATTTAAGGAGAGGGGGAACTCATCCTTTCAATCTCTGGTTCCACCTATAGATCCAGAATTCCTTTGGTGGAAGGCTTGCTTGAGGAACATGTAGTTATGGACAATCTATTTCTGCCAGGCACAGTGGACCTATGGAAACCTTTAAAATCTTACTTCAATGACCACATCATTCCTGTTAGAATTAAACTGAGAATAGAATTAGTATAAGGATTTAGCCTGAGGGGAACAATAATATCTGTTAGTAAAACCTGGACAGAGATAATATTCCAGACTGTGCCGCTAACAACAAGGGAAATGCTCTCAATGAATCTATTTCCTCTATGCTTCCTCTGTCTATGGTCAGTTCTTTTGTTGCTCATATTTTTTCTTTTTTTCTTCATACCTCTATTTATCGATGATAGGTGATTGAGAATACATTCTCCTTTACAATAACCTGGTGTATATATTCAACTGCTCAAGTGTGAAGTTGATCTTGGCTTAGTCAAGAGAAGCAGGGAAATAGACAACTAGACTTACCTGGGCAGTGGAGCCTACTGCTGTTTTAGCCTGGACAGCACCGGTATCATTAGTCACACTGAGAGTCTAAACCTCAGCGTTAGCGTTGCCTTATGCTTTATCCCTAATAAGGCTGCATTGCGTAAATCTGAACATGACATATTCAGACATACTGGGAGAAAATGTAGTTGTCGCGTTAGGTCTTGAAACATATGAATTTCTATCCTATATTGTGATGTATGGGTGATGTCCAGATTCATTGGAATACAGTACAAGTTATCCTAAAAACTGCATGTTCAATCATATGCTATCAAAACCTACGGCCCTATGCAACCAATCCAAGTTTTACCTGTCAGCTCGGGGATTCGATCTAGCAACCTTTCAGTTACTGGCCCAACGCTCTAACCCCTAGGCTACCTGCCGCCCCATAATAATATAGATAATAATAATATAGATAATAATAGAAAATAGAATACAAATAAAAGTAAGAATAAAAACCACACAACTACAATGAGAGTTAAAGAAACTTGAGAATGCAGGTATATACAGGTCAGTGCCAGTACCTTATTCAGTGTGCAGGGATACTGGAGTGGCATGGACTGACCAGGTGAATCCAGATGAAAGCTATGATCCCTTATTGATGTCACTTGTTAAATCCACTTCAATCAGTGTAGATGAAGAGGAGTAAACAGGTTAAATAAGGATTTTTAAGCGTTGAGACAATTGAGACATGGATTGTGTATGTGTGCCATTCAGAAGGTGAATGGACAAGACAAAAGATTTAAGTGCCTTTGATATGGTAGTAGGTGCCAGGCGCACCGGTTTGAGTGTGTCAAGAACTGCAATGGTGCTGGATTTTTTACCCTCAACAGTTTCCTATGTGTATCAAGAATGGTCCACCACCCAAAGGACATCCACCCAACTTGACACAACTGTGGGAAGCATTGGAGTAAACATGGGCCAGCATCCCTGTGGAATGTTTTACACCTTGTATGGGCATGCCCCAACAAATTGAGGATGTTTTGAGGGCAAAACGGGGTGCAAGTCAATATTAGGAAGTTGTTCCTAATGTTTTGTACCTTCAGTGTAAACAGAGCTGAAAAGTGACTGGTAGCAGGAATATATATATATTTATGGTAATATACTAATGTAATATATATATATATATACTGAACAAAAATATAAATGCAACATGTAAAGTGTTGGTCCCATGTTTCATGAGCTGAAATAAAAGATCCCAGACATTATCCATACGCATAGATTAGGGCCTAATGAATTGATTTCAATTTCCTTATACTGTATGAACTGTAACCCAGTAAAATCTTTGACTTTGTTGTATGTTGCATTTATATTTAATTCCGCCAATTCTTTTTTCCGGGCCTTTCTCAGACACCGTCTTGCATGTATGTCCTGGATGGCTGGGAGCTCTCTCCCAGTGATGCGCTGGGCCGTCCGCACCACCCTCTGTAGCAGTGGCTGTCGGTGACTTTTAAAATGAGGAAGGACGATTATCATTTTTTATGAGCATGGCCTTATTTCTATTACAGCATATTGGATGACTGTGATTCATATTCCATCCACCCAGCTCAATGTAACATCAATAGGTTTAGGCTACTACATGATACTCTAATTTTTCCTATACCCATCATGAGGTTGCTACAACCTAGCCTATGAATGAAAATGTACAACGTAGGTGCACACAGGTTGAGAGAAGGTTTTGAGTACTCAAGGTGACAGACAGTGACACATTTAATAACGCCTTGCACACTCTTGCCTGCATCTAGCTGATCTAGGGTGTAATCTTTAGTCCAACAGTCGACAAACTTCTGTTTAAGAAACGTTTTTCAACAGAATTGGCGGAATTAATACACACCTGATCACACGCAAACACAGTGAACTTTCACAGCAGCCACATACAAACACCATGGATAATTTTTCTCATTGTACTATGCATTCTTGCATCTACGTGCTCTCCTCCTCTGAACCTTTTCCCTTTGCTTGTGGACTTCAGTGCACAACATATCAGCTTTCTGTGACCAGGCGAAAAACACTTTCTAAGCCAAATATATCATAACCGATAACGCGCTACACACAGCCTACCTACATTGTCGTAGCTACTAGAACTAACGCGTTAGTAAACCGGCTACAATCATGCAGTACAGTATAGGCAGCAAGCAGTTTAGCAGTTACACCAATGGGCCCCGGTGGCAATAAATTAGTAAAACCAAAAAGCTTACCTTGACTTGGAAGAGTTCCAGTGTTGGATAGCCATAGCCATCTACAGTAGCTAACATAGCATTCCTTTTGGTTTGAGCCGGGTGTTTGAGAAGGCTAAACTAGCTAGCTGCATTCACTAGCTAAGTTAAAGTGAACAAAAATACAACAAAATATAGCTATAGCTTGCTTCTCCTTCATTTTTAAAGATATTCATTTGTTCAAAACTGTTCAACTATTGTCTCTCTTTGAGTAAACTACACACCACATTTTATGCACTGCAGTGCTAGCTAGGTGTAGCTTATGCTTTCAGTACTAGATTAATTCTCTGATACTTTGCTTATCATGCATCTGTCTCAAAACAGGGGCAATGAAAAAAACTACATGTCATCTGTGCACTTAAATAGTGAATGGAGGACGCTTCTTCTGTGGTTCATTTTCATGCCAGCCAGGTAGGCTATTCTCCTGTTGTAAAGATAAGCTATGTGCTTAATTTTAGGAAAGTTGAGAAATAAATATAGAAAGCTGATGGGATCCTCCTCTTTTAATAGAGGCCATCACTCTGTTTTCTCGCGCAATTGCATAGCCTATAGAAATGTTGCGCATCATGAGCTCATGGGCTCTCGTGAAGTGTTTGATTAGATTTTCGATTACATTTGCATTGATGTCAGCGTGATTAGAGGGACAATAGAGTGGGAAAGGGGGATACCTAGTCAGTTGTACAACTGAATTCCTTCAACTGAAATGTGTCTTCTGCATTTAACCCAACCCCTCTGAATCAGAGAGGTGCGGGGGGGTGCCATAATCGACATCCACGTCTTCGGCGCCCGGGGAACAGTAGGTTAACTGCGTTGCTCAGGGGCAGAACAACAGATTTTTACCTTGTCAGCTCGGGGATTTGATCCAGCAACCTTTTGGTTACTGGCCTAACGCTCTAACCACTAGAGTGCTGAGTACCAGGCAGTTAGCAAGTATGGTAGGCTACTAATGACCATCAGCAGCATCAGAGCTTGAAAAAGTCTAATTACAGTGACTAAACGGTAACGTGGAATTTGACCGCCTGTGTGGCGTAATACGGTCACCGCAACAGCCCTAGTCATAATTACTGTGTAAGTCTATGGAAGGGGTGGAGAACCATGAGCCTCCTAGGTTTTCTATTGAAGAGGAGGACTGAAGCTAGCTGTCCTCCGGCTACACCATGGTGTTACCCTACAGGGTGCTGTTGAGGCTACTGTAGACCTTCATTGCAAAACATTGTGTTTTAATCAATTATTTGGTGACGTGAATATATTTAGTATAGTTTTATCTAAAAATTATAATGTTTTTAATTAAAATGACTGAGAAGGATGGTCCTCCCCTTCCTCCTCTGAGGAGCCTCCACTGTTTTGCAGGGCCTTCCGGTCGCGGGCAGTGCAGTTGCCATACGAGACAGTGATATCACCAGTCAGGATACTCTCAATGATGCAGCTGTAAAAGTTCCTGAGGATCTGAGGGGCCATGCCAAATCTTTTCAGCTTCCTGAGGGAGAAGAGGCACCGCCGTGCCTTTTTTTTGGCCCCCTCGATGTGGATGTGGGTGTGCACCTCCCTGGTTTCCTGTAGTCCACGATCAGCTCCTTCGTCTTGCTGACGTTGAGGGAGAGGTTGTTGTCCTGGCACCACACTGCCAATTTTATTACCTCCCCCCTGTATGCTGTCTCATCATCTGTTTCATCGTGTCGTCAGCAAACTTGATCAGGGAGTTGGAGTCGTATGTGGCCAACAGTCATGGGTAAACAGGAGGGGGCTGAGCACACACCCCTGGGGTCCCCCCGTGTTGAGGGTCAGTGTGGTAGAGGTTGTTGTTGCCTACTCTCACCACCTGGGGTCGGCCCATCAGGAAGTCCAGGATCCAATTGCAGAGGGAGGTTTTTCAGTCCCAGGGTCCCGAGCTTGGTGAAGAGCTTGAAGGGCACTTTGGTGTTGAATGCTGAGTTGTAGTCGATGAACAGCATTCTCACATAGGTATCCTTTTGTCCAGGTGGGAGAGGGCAGCGCAATTGAGATTGCATTGTCTGTAGATCTGTTTGGGCGGTATGTCAATTGGAGAGGGTTTAGGGTGTCTGGGATGATGGAGGTGATGTGTGCCATGACCACCCTTTTAAAGCACTTCATGATTACAGATGTTAGTGCTAAAGGGCGGTAGTAGCAATCCAGGTAATCAGGTTTATAGAATAAACTGTCTATTTATGTTTTTAATACTGAAAGCAGCCCAATTAGATACACACCGTACGTAATGTTCTGCTTCTTACTTCCAACACATGCATATGTTACGCCCCTGAAAAAGGGGAGAAATGATCACGAGAGTGGTACGGTATTGTTTACTCATTGAAACTTTTAGTGCAATCATTTTACAAAAGTAACACATTACAGAACAACAGATCTACAGGAAATAGATAGGTTTGTAGGGTACAAGGCTTATTCAAGTCACAACAGTATACGCTGTAATTCACTGAAACAGATACTAAATTCAATATAACTGTCAAGCACAAAGCTTTAACTCAGTAAACCATAACTCAATTTATCAACAGGCAATAAAGTGTTTGAAAAACCATTATACACATAACACCGCAAAATATCTTATTAACAACGCACATGTTCATTCACAATTGTCACACCCTGGCCTTAGTTATCTTGGTTTTCATTAGTATTTTAGTTAGGTCAGGGTGTGACATGGGTTAGTATGTGTTTTTGTATTTGTATAGTGTGGTTTGTGTGATTGAGTGGGTTTCATAGAGTAGATGGGGTTGTGTTCAGTGTAGGTGTTTAGTATAGTCTATGGTTGAGTGTTGTGTCTAGGTATGTCTATGGTTGCCTGATTGGTTCTCAATCAGAGACAGATGTTGTTCATTTGTCTCTGATTGGGAGCCATATTTTAGGTAGCCATGGGCATCATGTATTTGTGGGTAATTGTCTATGTGGAACGTTTGTAGCCTGTGTGTGTATGTGCACAACGTTATTTAGCTTCACGGTCGTTTGTTGTTTTGTATAGTTTGTTAAAGCGTTTCGTGTCGTGTTCATCTTCGTCGTTTAAATAAAAAGAGAAGATGTATTCATATCCCGCTGCGCCTTGGTCCTCATTCTCTCCAGTACACGATCGTGACAGAATTACCCACCATCGGACCAAGCAGCGGAAAACAACGCAACAGCAGCGATGTCAAGACTCCTGGACGTGGGAGGAAATTCTAGACGGGAGAGGACCCTGGTTACAGCCAGGGGAATATCACTGCCCCAAGGCAGAGATGGAGGCAGCAAGGCGACACGGGAGGAAGCCCAAGAGACAGCCCAAAAAAAATTTGGGAGGGGGGCACTTGGAGCAGTCGGCGAAGTTGAGGGGTGAGTCTGAGAGGGTCGAGGAGTTATTGGACAGATTGGAGGAGAGTGAACGAAGGGGTGATTATGAGACATTCGAAGAGTTGTTGAAGAAATTGGAGGAGAGTGAAGAGAGAGAGCTGTTGGTTTGGCAGAGTATGCATGGCATTCTCCCTGAGGAGCGTGTTAGCTGTCCAATGCCACCTGTGTCAGTTCCTCGTACTCAGCCTGAAACTTGTGTTAAAGTTCCGGAAGATTTGATGCCGGCTATACACACCAGGTCTCCAGTACACCTTCACAACCCGGTGTGTCCTGTTCCTACTTTTTGCACTCATCCTGAGATGCATGTCCCCAGCCCTGTACCACTAGTTCCGGCACCAAGCACTAGGTCTAAGGTGCGTCTCCAGAGCCCTTTACGCACTGTTCCTGCTCCCCGCACTAGCTTTGAGGTGCGTGTTTCCAGCCCATTACCACCAGTGCCTACACCACGCATCAAGCTTCCTGGGTGTCTCCAGAGCCCTGTTCCTCCTCCACGTACTAGCCCTGTGGTGCGTGTCTCCAGCACATTACCACCAGTGCCTACACCACGCACCAAGCCTTCTGTGTGTCTCCAGAGTCCTGTACGCACTGTTCCTTCTCCCCGTACTCGCCCTGATGTGCGGGCCCTCAGCCCGGTACCACCAGTACCGGTACCACGCACAAGGCCTATAGTACGCCTTGAGAGTCCAGTGTGCCCTGTTGTTGCTCCCCGCACTAGCCTTGAGATGCGTGTCCCTAGCCCGGTACCACCAGTTCCGACACCACGCACTAGGCCTAAGGTGCGTCTCCAGGGTCCAGTATGCCCTGTTCCTTCTCCCCGCACTAGCCCTGAGATGCGTCGCCCCAGCCCGGTACCACCAGTTCCGGCACCACGCACCAGGCCTACAGTGCGCCTCAGCCGGCCAGAGCTGCCCGTCTGCCAAGCGCCATCTGAGCCATCCGTCTCCCCAGCGCCATCTGAGCCATCCGTCTCCCCAGCGCCATCTGAGCCATCCGTCTCCCCAGCGCCATCTGAGCCATCCGTCTCCCCAGCGCCATCTGAGCCATCCGTCTCCCCAGCGCCATCTGAGCCATCCGTCTCCCCAGCGCCATCTGAGCCATCCGTCTCCCCAGCGCCATCTGAGCCATCCGTCTCCCCAGCGCCATTAGAGCCGCCCGTCTGTCCCGAGCCGTCAGAGCCGCCCGTCTGTCCCGAGCCGTCAGAGCCGTTCGTCAGTCAGGATCTGCCAGAGCCGCCAACCAGACAGGATCTGCCAGAGCCGCCAACCAGACAGGATCTGCCAGAGCCGCCAACCAGACAGGATCTGCCAGAGCCGCCAACCAGACAGGATCTGCCAGAGCCGCCAACCAGACAGGATCTGCCAGATCCGCCAGCGAGCCATGAGCAGCCAGATCCGCCAGCCAGCCATGAGCAGCCAGATCCGTCAGCCAGCCATGAGCAGCCAGATCCGTCAGCCAGCCATGAGCAGCCAGATCCGTCAGCCAGCCATGAGCAGCCAGATCCGTCAGCCAGCCATGAGCAGCCAGATCCGTCAGCCAGCCATGAGCAGCCAGATCCGTCAGCCAGCCATGAGCAGCCAGATCCGTCAGCCAGCCATGAGCAGCCAGATCCGTCAGCCAGCCATGAGCAGCCAGATCCGTCAGCCAGCCAGGATCCGCCAGAGCCGTCCAGCCAGGATCCGCCATTTAGTCCGGTGATGCCCCTTAGTCCGGGGCTGCCCCTTAGTCCGGTGCTGCCCCTTATCCCGGTGCTGCCCCTTATCCCGGTGCTGCCCCTTATCCCGGTGCTGCCCCTTATCCCGGTGCTGCCCCTTATCCCGGTGCTGCCCTTTATCCTGGTGCTGCCCCTTTGTCCGGTGCTGCCCCTTTGTCCGGTGCTGCCCCTTTGTCCGGTGCTGCCCCTTTGTCCGGTGCTGCCCCTTTGTCCGGTGCTGCCCCTTTGTCCGGTGCTGCCCCTTTGTCCGGTGCTGCCCCTTTGTCCGGTGCTGCCCCTTTGTCCGGTGCTGCCCCTTTGTCCGGTGCTGCCCCTTTGTCCGGTGCTGCCCCTTTGTCCGGTGCTGCCCCTTTGTCCGGTGCTGCCCCTTAGTCCGGTGCTGCCCCTTAGTCCGGTGCTGCCCCTTTGTCCGGTGCTGCCCCTTAGTCCGGTGCTGCCCCTGAATCCAGTGGGGTTAAGTTGGAGGGTGGACATTTGGAGGAGGCTACAAAAGCGGGTAGTGACTATGGTGGGGTGGGGACCACGACCAGTACCAGAGCCGCCACCATGGACAGACGCCCACCCAGACCCTCCCATAGACTTTATGCTGGTGCGTCCGGAGTTCGCACCTTAAGGGGGGGGTTATGTCACACCCTGGCCTTAGTTATCTTGGTTTTCATTAGTATTTTAGTTAGGTCAGGGTGTGACATGGGTTAGTATGTGTTTTTGTATTTGTATAGTGTGGTTTGTGTGATTGAGTGGGTTTCATAGAGTAGATGGGGTTGTGTTCAGTGTAGGTGTTTAGTATAGTCTATGGTTGAGTGTTGTGTCTAGGTATGTCTATGGTTGCCTGATTGGTTCTCAATCAGAGACAGATGTTGTTCATTTGTCTCTGATTGGGAGCCATATTTTAGGTAGCCATGGGCATCATGTATTTATGGGTAATTGTCTATGTGGAACGTTTGTAGCCTGTGTGTGTATGTGCACAACGTTATTTAGCTTCACGGTCGTTTGTTGTTTTCTATAGTTTGTTAAAGCGTTTCGTGTCGTGTTCATCTTCGTCGTTTAAATAAAAAGAGAAGATGTATTCATATCCCGCTGCGCCTTGGTCCTCATTCTCTCCAGTACACGATCGTGACAACAATCGACATAAAATGGCAGCTACTCTCAGTACGAAGCTATTCTTCGCTGCAACCGAGCAGGGCTCATGTTACTCTCTGCAAACTTAACTCACTTACTCAATATGTTGCTAAGACACACCTTAAACACTCTTGACATGTTAGCGAGTTATTACATTTAAATTACTCTTTTGTATCATCAATAACGTACCTGAAAAAGGGGAGAAATGATCACGAGAGTGGTACGGTATTGTTTACTCATTGAAACTTTTAGTGCAATGAGGAAAAGACTCCGGGAACTTGAGTGGAGACCAGAGCAATCGATCTCAGGCTCATAGATTAAGAGCATTTAGTAGATCACAGATTAACACTTTTACCCACGACAAAATAAAGTAATCAACATAACGTTTACACATTCCTCTCACAATTCGTACCCTTTGTACGCTTGACGGATTTTAACACAATTATATAAATGTTAGCAATCTCTATCAACTAATACTGAATGCATGATCTTCTTAACCTTAGATGTTTTAAGATCCTCACATACTATGAACTTACTAATACTTTTTAATGCATAACAGGCTATGAGTATTTCCTTTAACCTGTCACACATATATATTAGAGGGCATGTGCAATGATGTGTAGAAAGTAGTGCTCTGCTGAAGATGTGCTGTTTACTCCGTCTCTCTCTGTATATGTGACAGCAGGGTAGATAGATCCATATTCACGAGGGAGTACTCATCACTACCACCTGACAGCATGGAGGAGAAGGGAGGAGGTGTTTACTAGGCAGGCATGGGTTGGTCTTGTATTTCTATATTCCCATCAAGAAGGCTACAAGTGCTGAGGCAATTTCATTCTATCGTTCATTCTAATCTACGATTCCCTCTTCTGAAATAGCTCTACTTCAGCAGAAGTGCAGAATTTAAAGGTCCTTAGGGAAATATACAAATATTTGTAATTTCTACAGTAAGTCCTTATTGTATAACGCACATAAACATTGTGATTATATAATGGAGAAAATGGAGATAATATACTACTTTGTTTGGGTACTTGCTACAGTACAGAATAAGGAGACAATGAGAGGTAGTAGGAGACTGTAGTTCTCTAATGTTAATGCTCTGCCTCTGACATAGAGCAGGAGAAAAAAGTCAGGGACTTAATAAGACCTGAGATCGGAGAGAAAACAAAATATAAAAGTCTTCCTGTAGGTGACTGTCTCCGCGGACGTTCGCTAAGTGTAGGAGGAAATGCCAAAACACTAGTATTTTAAGTTTGGCCACACACACAACAAACCACCAGACACTTTGAACAGTCTTCGTAGTAGAGGAAGTTGGCATTCCTGTAAGAATGTGCTAAGTATGGGGTTGTATGGTGTGAGTATTGACTGTGATACATTAATGTTGTTGATATTATGGACTAATCTGACATTTGCTATGCAGCCATCTTTCATCCACCACTCAGTAAAGCCCTGATAGTAATTATTACAAAGGAAGTGTTCCTTATGGATGTGCCCTGTGCCTGGACAGTGGGTACCCAACCCTTCAGATTTACTGACTCTGACTCTCACACACCTGGCCAGTTCAGCAGTGCAGAAGTGCTGGGGCGGACCACGACTGCTGCCTGCCTTGCACGCCACAAGCACACAGCTAGCCATCTGGACAGTGGAAAACCCTGAACACCACCCCACCTTGTCCTGCCTAACTCCTCAGTGTCCCTCCCTCCCTCCCTCCCTCCCTCCCTCCCTCCCTCCCTCCCTCCCTCCCTCCCTCCCTCCCCACCATACATCCTCCTGCCACTGGTGACCTTCAAGGTTCATCTGAAGAGGTTGGCACAATCATCAGGCATTTGCTCTCAAGTACATTGCATAACCCATGCTGTGTATGGCACACACAGGGGGCGGCCGTTTACGCCATGATGAGTTTATAGTGGCAATTAAATGCAGTCAAGACACATGTTAGGCCTATGGTTTTGTCTTTCCATCAGCTGAGGGCTTAGTGTGGCATGGTACTGTCCTCTTTACTGTATGTAGCATGTGTTGAAAGACCAAAGACAACACAGGTTATTCCATTGGTTCCAAGATATCAAAGGGCTTGACTGTGGTTGGTTCTGGGTTCATTTTGTTCACCATTTGTCTGTTTAAGCAGATTAACTACACATTGAGCTGTATGGAATCGCTATGTAGCCTACCAGTTAAAATAACCTACCCTATACTCTGTCTGTTTCTCTCTTTGTTAGCATTCCATAGACGCTGTCAGTGCAGGAGTCAGTCCAATCGGAGACACGTCTTACAACTCCAGTCACTGGGATCTGGGCAGTGCTTTCTTCTTTGCTGGAACCGTGATCACAACGATAGGTAATCTCCATCACCAACCTACTAACTCATTACTTGCTCCTCTTAACTGAGTAGAATAAAGCAATATCACTTTGACGTGAAAGTCACCTACGGGTGCCGTGACTCGCTAATTCAAGTGCAGTTCTGTCAGCATTACACTACTGTAATGTAATGTGTGCTATTTATCATGAGCTTGCTGGGAAATGGATAAAACAAACGTAATTCACAGGATGTACTTTATGCTAATGTCTGTGTGTGTGTGTCTTCACAGTACATGATTTACTGACGATAATAGCATCCTATCGGGAGGTGGGAAGGAACAGTGGCACCAGGGTGTCTTTTTAGCATAACATATGAATACCATTTCATCTGTTTACACAATTACACTGCTTCTCTCACTTTGGAGAGGGACACACATCCCACCGTGCTGGTTTAGATGAAGCTGTGCCTTAGTCATCCCTGCCCTGTTTTGTCTCTCCATTTACTGCAAGTTGTAATTCATGTCATGTTCTCTGAGCCCAACCTGATTATTTCCTCTCTTAGTGCTTATTTACCTCCGACCTCCAACTGCAGGAATATAACACAGGCTTTACATAACAAAACACCACTGTGACAGGTTACGGGAACATAGCACCCAGCACGGAGGGGGGGAAGATCTTCTGCATCCTGTACGCCATATTTGGCATCCCGCTGTTTGGGTTCCTCCTGGCTGGCATCGGAGACCAGCTAGGAACCATATTTGTCAAGAGCGTCTTGAGGGTGGAGAAGATATACAGGGTAAATTGGATTACTTGAGAACTTTGGGTTTTGTTATGTACAGGGGGATTTACTGGAACTGCATAAGCACATGATGCTTTCAGAGATAAGTTGGTTATAGTTAACTTACAATAAGTTTATTCAAATTAATTTAGACACACCATGTTTGATTACTTATTTTGTGAGGAAAGGGGTCTTTGAAAATGAGTATTTGGGGCATGTTATATACAGATGTAGGATCGTAATTTGAGCCAGTTTGCTACAGCAGGAAAATAATCCTGCAGCAACAGGACATTTGAAAATATTATATTATAATAGACATTTTTGTAGGGCTTGATACATTTTTCCTAAACCAATATGCTACACACAGTGAAAACCAGGCATATTACCTCCAACCTATAATCACCCCATTCTCTGTGAACAGCAAAGTGAATAGGGTGATTACAGGATGATACAGTCATCCCTGTAAAAGCTATGTCTGTTATCCAGGTATTATACCAGGCTCAGTGAATGGTTTTGGACTCTTGTCCCCCCCCCCCCCCCAAGGAGTCAATACATGAGTCAGGCTAGCTGAGGCTGAGATTACGATGTGGTCTTTGTAGTGAGGGCAGAAGTGTTTGATGTAGTGTGGGAGCAGTGGAGGTAGAGGGCCAGGACCTGATTGAGATTCTGTGAGCAGTCTGTATGTATCAACCATCTCAGAGTAGGAGTGCTGATCCCTGTCCATGTAATCTTGTTTATTGGGATCTAAAAGCCAAAATGTAGAGCTAAGCCCCTCTTCAGACTACTGAAAGCCCCAGGGGACTTGAGTTTCTGTGACATAAGGGGAGTTTGGGAATTAGGATTTTCCTGCTGGATGAATGGAAGGGTGGTTTTGTATGGTTTTCTTGGTGCCTGGGGTACTCTGGGGTGTTTTGGCTAATAAATATTGATACATGAAGTAATTGATGAAACTGCATCTCTTCAAGCCTACTGTCTTTGAGCTGGAAATGTACTGTGAATAGCTAACTTTTATCAATCATTTTTTGACAACTTTGTGATTGTTGACTTACTGTCGTCCTCTGACCATGTCTTGTTTGTACTGCAGCAAAAACACAAACAGATCAGCCAGACCAAAATCAGAGTCACCTCCACCATACTCTTCATCATAGCCGGGTGCATAGTCTTCGTCGGCATCCCGGCAGTCATTTTCAAACACATCGAGGGATGGACGACTCTGGATGCTATCTACTTTGTCATCATCACGCTATCAACGATTGGCATAGGGGACTATGTGGCAGGTATGATAGTGTTACGGTATAACAGGTGTATGTACTGTGACTTTAGTTATCTGAAATTATCCATTGGATTCTCCATCAACTCAAAGTTTTATTTGCTTGTGTTTTGTTGTGTCTGCATTACATTGATAATCCCTTGAATAATGATGCTAAAAGTGACTGCCGGTAATTATATCTCAGGAAGACTTATCCCGGGGAATATTATGGCTAGAATAATCCAAAATAATGCTGATATAACATAAAGTCTCTTCAAAACCCAATTACAAATGTTGTGTTTGTCAAACTGAACCTTTCCACCTCCCTTGTCCTACTAATCTGTCTGTAATTAAAATATTTTTTGGGTGGTAAATGTTTTATTGTTGACAATAACTTGGTGGTAACAGGCATATACATACATACATACATACATACATACATACATACATACATACATACATACATACATACATAACTGTAACAACTCTTCCTCTGTTGTTCCAGGTGGGGATCGGAAGATCGAGTACATGAAGTGGTACAAGCCTCTGGTCTGGTTCTGGATCCTGGTGGGCCTGGCCTACTTCGCTGCTGTCCTGAGCATGATTGGAGACTGGCTCAGAGTGCTGTCCAAAAAGACCAAAGAGGAGGTGGGTGCTGCTCATTACATTACACTGCCTGTCATTACATTATCTAAAGCAGTGGAAACTAAAAGGTCACTCCTTACTAGACTCATCTCTTACCCTACCCACCTTTCTTCCGTGTCTGTTTTGCTATTATGCCATGTTGATGCCCCTGTCTGGAGCCCTTGAGACACTCCCGACAGACAGCTGTGTGTGAGAAGTGGTTAGAGATGCAGTCATTAGTGTTCAGGCTGACGTGTTAATAGTGAGCTTACTAAGCTATTTATCTGTACACACAGTATGGATGGATACTGTGGTATTGGCTTCCCATGGAAGGAGCTAGGCTTTTGTCTGAAGGGGAATTTGTAGAAGATCCAACAACTGTGATGTAATGCACCCCTTCCACCCTCCTGTCTCTGATGACTCTCCATCTTTGTGTAATTGCAGGTGGGGGAGTTCAAGGTCCATGCGGCTGAGTGGAAGGCCAACGTGCGGGCCGAGTTCCGAGAGACGCGGAGGCGGCTGAGTGTGGAGATCCATGACAAGTTGCAGCGGGCCGCCACCATCCGCAGCATGGAGCGCAGGCAGCTGGGCCTGGAGCAGAGGGCCCACTCCCTGGACATGCTCTCCCTAGAGAAGAGGGCTGTGTTTGCCAGCCTGGACCAGGGCCGCTTCAAAACCTCCTCCCAGGAGAGTATCGACACCAAGCTGAATAACTTGAGGTCGAAAGGGGCAGGGGATCTTTGTTATGACCAGCGGAGAGGCAGCGAGCAGACACAGCAGGCCTCGTCAGAGGATAATCTCTTCAACCTCCGCTTCCGCTCCCTCACCAAGCTGGCCAAGAGACACAAGAACCGCGACCTGAAGAGGAACATTCCTGAGGACGTGCGGAGGGCCTGTGAGGCGATGGAGAGGAGGAGGGAGGAGGAGGGAGTGGAGAAGGAGGAAGAGGTGGAAGAGGTGGAGGTGGGGGAGGAAGAGGAAGGGGGCGAGAGGAAGGAAGGCAATACCAGCTCAACGAATATAGAGTATGCAGACGAATGCTGAGGCCAAAGAAAGAGAGAACGATAGAATGTTGGAAGGAAGAGAGCTTGAGCCCCAGAAAAGTCCCTATTTTGATGTCTCAAATTGTGCCTTGTTGTTTTTTCTTTTCAGAGCACCCTACTTCCTATCCAACCCCACCCCACCCCCAACCGACAAAAAAGCAGACGCAATGTGGGATAGCTTCTCTTTTTTACCCAAGGCTTATGTGAGCAAGTAACCCAGTGAACTCGTGCAGGGTTTCCTAAACCCGGTCTGGGGACCCCCTGGGTGCACGTTTAGTTTTTTGCCCTAGCACTTCAAATAAGATGAGTTGGTTATTTGAATCTCTGTAGTCCTTGGGTAAAAAACTAAATATGCACCGTCCTAGTGAAATCTTCACCAATGATATTGAACCTTACTTATTGATATTCATTTCACACAAGCTATACTTTCAGCCCTGGCTGATGAACGGACTGCAACAAATATGACTTAAGGGGGAATTGGATCAATATACAATGTGTGCATTTACTGAAATAAACTGTCAACAATTATTCCTACATTGGTTTTGAAATGTAGCCCAAGGATAATCTACTCATATTTTATAACAAACAACCCCTACACTACACTCTGATTGTATATGATTTTGAAACAAAATTGGTGTACCAATGCAGTCAACATGAAGTCTGAAAACTTGAAAGCTCAGGGCGAGCTGTCCTGTTTGTTGTAATTTTAACTAAATGAAATGTACTGAATTCACTCTGTACTGTTAGTGGAACTAGAAACAATTAAGAGATGTTAAGGGCTGGGGTCAATCTGATCTCAAAGGAACGATTCAATTTAATCTACTTTTACTGATAAGGTTTTGATGACCATTGGACCCAGTTCATTCTGCACATCATAGGAACGATTTATTAGTGTGACATTTTGTTACTTTATTCTGTCATTTAAGATTGATTATGAATTTCATGTTTTTTATTAATTGTATTTTACACAGCATGTCTGTGTACAGTATCTATGTAATATCAATTTCTGCAATTCATTTTTTTTCACAGTAAAAGAGAATACAATTATATTTGTCCACCATACGCTACATGTACGTATGTGTTAGTGTTTTTCCCTCACACAATCAGATCAAGTATTGCATTTACCTATACTGAGGCAGGAACTTTACCTTATGGGTTGTAGCCACTTTACAGATGACTAATGTTTTTGGTCCTTTGCTATGTTTTTGTCATTGATGTGCTTCCTAAAGCTTTACCTACTGGGCAAAAACTATTTGAATCAATGTTGTTTCCATGTAATTTCAACCCAAAAAATCTACGTGATGTCATTGAATGAACGTGAAAAACTTGTTGCATTTGCAAAAGTCATCAACGTAAGGGAATTTCATTTTTTTTCACTCAACTTTTAACTGTGCCCAGTGGGTACTCATTAATCAAAAACACTAATTATGTGAATGGTGGTAACAACTTTTACTCTGTCAAAAACAATTACATAATGGTTTTAGGTATGAATGAGCTAGCCTTTCCATTATTTAATAAGGGAACACATGATTATTGGATTTTTGGTAGTCTAGTTATGTTCCTCTACGGTGGAACATTGAATTCTGTCTTTGGTCCCTCTGGTCTTCTGCATAGTCAAAGAAGGAACAGATGCTGTCGGGACTTAGGCTCACTCATCATATCAACAACAACAACAACAACAATAACATATTGGATTGACTGAAAAGCTTGTAGTCCTGATAATGAATAATGTAAGTACTGGTTGTAACCTCTATTTCTTGAATTCTATCATAAAAATGGCTTACCATGATAATGACCTTTCTAAGAACCAGAGTGGTTTTCCTTGCTCAGTCTTTTTTGTGCAAACATTACATCAAATGAAGTGAGTGCCTTTCTGGGAATAAATATCACTAAGGAAAATTAAGCTGATGTTGTGAAATGGCTTCTTATCACTCGTGTCATGTGAGACTCCCAGAAGTCTCTTAAAGTCCCCAACCGCCATTATTTCCAAACTTGTAATTAACAGACTTAAAGAGACCATAATTAGATTTTCTGCTGAAGGAAATGATCAGATTTGACTTCTAGAATAGATTTACTAAGCTAGCTTTGCTTTCTGGTCACAGTTTTTTTTTATATTGTATTTGAAAATCAACAAAAAACATACATAGACGAAAACAATAGACAACTTAACATTTACATACATTTCAACAAACATTAATGACATCACACTTGCTCAGACCCACATATTCCCACCGTATCCACACCCAATGTTGTTTTTCCATTGCTTAAAGACCCATATGACTTCAGATTGTGTTATGTTGTTTCTGTCTGTAGACAGATTTTTTTCAATATTTAAATATTCCGGTCACATTGTTGAGTGAGTGAAGTAAATCCAGGAAAAATTTTGATATATCTACTGTATGACGGCAGATAGTGAGGCGGCAGTTAGCCTAGTGGTTAGAGCGTTTGGACTAGTAACTGAAAGGTTGCAAGATCAAATCCCCAAGCTGACAAGGTAAACATCTGTTGTTCTGCCCCTGAAATGTGTGTGTGTGTGTGTGTGTGTGTGTGTGTGTGTGTGTGTGTGTGTGTGTGTGTGTGTGTGTGTGTGTGTGTGTGTGTGTGTGTGTGTGTGTGTGTGTGTGTGTGTGTGTGTGTGTGTGTGTGTGTGTGTGTGTGTGTGTGTGTGTGTGTGTGTGTACTTTTTAAAGACACAGACATTCTGTGTTTAGGGAGTGTTCCTGAAACACATTATTAATTGGATTTAAACGGTGGTTTCCCAGCAGTCTATTATCACTCTCATGCTGTACTGCATGTGAAAGATGCTGCAGAACAACATCTGCGAAAGGAGGGCCTTGTGAGGAACCAGAGAGAAAAAGTAGAGTAGATGGTTTGAAATGAATTAGCTTAGTAGCTTACGTTATACAAGTTCAGCCTTTACAAAACAAATGATAAGGGATCTACAAGATACCAGTTAAAAGAAACAGCTTAATGCTAAAGAAATAACAACATAATAATGTATAATATGTTGCATAGGTAACGACAGAAAGAACATCTCCTGACATTGTGCAGAACATCGCTAACTGCTGATAATACTCCGGACCCCAGTGCTCTGACTGTGTCTCTTACACGCAGCTTGGGTCACTCGTGGTGTCTCATGCTGGATCCAGTAAAACCTGCTGACTGCAACAGAAAGGGAATTAATCAAGACACCGAATAGAATAGGGAGAGAAAGCCATACCTGGGGCGGCAGGTAGCCTAGTGGTTTGAGCATTGGATTAGTAACCGAAAGGTTGCAAGATCGAATCCCCGAGCTGACAAGGTAAAAGTCTGTCGTTCTGCCCCTGAACAAGTCAGTTAACCCACTGTTCCTAGGCCGTCATTGAAAATAAGAATTTGTTCTTAACCGACTTGCCTAGTTAAATAATAAAAAAACATTCTATCTAATAGAAGGGGTTGGGTTATCAGAGAGGTGGGGGCTGCTGCTGCCTTCAAGGTTGAAGTGTCCTCCACTTGCCTGCCTTCCCTTGTCTCTTTCCCTCCACTGATAAACCAAGATGAATTGGCTGGTGCTCTTACAACATTTATTTACGTCTTGAAACCGGTAATCAATGGTAACAATGAAGCAGTAGCAGGTGCCCCGACTAGCCAGGGAAAAGTCCATGTGCTGACAAAACACAATCACCTTGTGGAGGTTGGGGAGGCACCTTGGGGAGGCATTTGCTGATGTTATTGGCTGGATAAATAATCTATGGGTGTTAGATCCATTGTAATTATCTGATCATTATTAGTAGTAGTTGGCATATAGATCAATTTGATTATCAATCTCTGTCTGTTTTTTTGTCTGCCAATCTAACATTATCTTCTGGTCAGTTCCCTTTCCCTATCAGTTCCTTTGCTTTATCTAGGCTGCAGGCTTAGCTGCTGAGCATAAAGAAACCCAGTGGTTCATGGTGTATTTAAGCAATAAGGCCCCAAGGGGTGTGGTATATGGCCAATATACCACGGCTAAGGGCTGTTCTTAAGCATGACGCAACATGGAGTGCCTGGATACAGCCCTTAGTCATGGTATATTGGCTATATACAACAAACCCCCGGACGTGCCTTATTGGTATTATAAACTGATTACCAACGCAATTAGAGCAGTGAAAATAAATGTTTTTTCATACCCGTGGTTTTCTGTCTGATGTACGACGGCTGTCAGCCAATCATCATTCAGGGCTCGAACCACCCAGTTTATAATATAGCTTACTTACATGCCAAATAGTCACGTTTAGCATTGAGCAATAATATATATTTTTTTAATCTTTAGGTTCAGACCCTCTTGTCTGTCTGCAGGCATGTTTGTCTGGACCACAGCCTTTTGACTCTCTCCCTGCCATGCATGCTCAGTGTTGGAGCCTGGAGCTCACTCTGGGGTGAGCCGGACTGAACTCACATTTGGAGTCACAGCTGCACCCCCGGGCCGTGGTCCCAGGTACCCACAGGGCCACAGGGCTGACCTCACATGACAGGGCCACAGAGTGAGGCATGTGGGAGCATGTGGAAAGGCCTGGTTGACAGCATTACCCATCTAAAATAAAAGGCCAAAGCCTCTGCATGTGATAAACAAATTGCATACTGTGGCAGACTGGAAACAATGACAAATTAATTCAACTATTTCTTGAGACACAGAAAGTGCTTCATACACAAAAAGCATAGCAACAAAGTCTTGGAGGTAGAATTATGATTTACAGTCCTCTTAGATATTGGTTCAATCTGATGGGACCACATTTGAAAACATGCCCCCTAGCTGAATATGAAGCTATGATCTCTGTATGCATTCCACTGCTTATTGTAAAGGAAGTGACTCAATTTTAAAAAGGGTCCTTGATTAAAGTCAAACAGAAGTGAATGATATTCATCATGCTAAGTCGCTGCAGTGCCGGTGGCTCACGGTTGCTCCTCCATTAAAGGGATGTAAATGACACTGAGGGGATGGGACCATGCATTGGACCAGGAGCTGCAGAGAGAGAAAGAGACAGAGAGAGACAGTTCTTGGGCGTTTCGGACACATTACCAGCAATATGGTGGTGGGTGGCTTTGTCCAGTGGTGTTTCCATGCAAGCCCTCATGAGCACATCCCACCCAGTACTCACCCAATCCTGTTGACTATGCTTTCAGGTTTACTAGTGGAGTGATGGACTGAAAATCCATTCCAACTTTCTGATGGAAATATCCATTAGAAATTTAGAAAGAGGGTAGAGCTAAAGATGCACCACAAATTGTGATAATATAGGTATCTTTACTTTTACTCAAGTATGACAATTGGGTACTTTTTCCACCACTGAAAACTTAATCTCATGTGCTACAGAAACTCTGCAAACCAAACAATTTCTTTGATTTTCTTCCAGACCTAAAAAGTGGTCTCCTGATGTGATTTAAACATTGTTATGGGTTTAGAACATCCAATTTGATAGTTTTTCTATTACAAAAGTGTGACTTTGACAGAGAAATCCTGAAAGAAATGAGAAGCATCAGAAACCTGTGAATTTCTGACTCAGTTGACAGCCTCATTCATCTGTTTCAATAGTAGGCCTACTATTAGCCTATTTGCACAGTGCAGCTTAGGTTGGCCTGACTGAATTATCGACATGGGCATTATAATTTTAGGTCATTCAGAGTTGTATATCACTGTTCCTCATATAACATATCCTTCGCCAGGCAGGCCATTTGGGAGATTTTAGACCCCAACAATTTTACCAAACGAAAGTCACACTTTTATTTGGTTACCCACTTCCAGAGGCACCATTGCAACACAGCATTAAGGTGTCTATAATAAAATAAATGTGCAAAAACAAATGTAAACATCAATAAATTAATCTTTATAGCTTCCAAAATATTTTTTGCCACGGTGGGGAAGTGCCAAGGAGCCGCGGTGGCTTCAAAACAGCAGCCCGGTACTCATCTAGTGTACAGTGCATTCGGAAAGTATTCAGACCCCATGACTTTTTCCACATTTTGTTACGTTACAGCCGTGTTCTAAAATTGATTAAATATATTTTTTCCCCCTCATCAATCTACACACAATACCCCATAACGACATCACAATACCCCATAACGACAAAGCAAAAGCAGGTTTATAGAAATGTTTTCAAATTTACTTTAAAAAAACAGAAATATCACATTTACATAACTATTCAGACCCTTTACTCAGTACTTTGTATAAGCACCTTTGGCAAAGATTACAGCCTTGAGTCTTCTTGGGTATGACGCTACAAGTTTCGCACACCTGTATTTGGGGAATTTCTTCCTCTCAAGCTCTGTCAGGTTGGATGAGGAGCGTCGCTGCACAGCTATTTTCAGGTCTCTCTAGCGATGTTCGATCGGGTTCAAGTCCGGGCGCTGGCTGGGCCACTCAAGGACAATTAGAGAGACTTGTCCCAGAGCCACTCCTGTGTTGTCTTGGCTGTGTGCTTAGGATCTGCCACCACCATGATTCACCGTAGGGATGGTGCCAGGTTTCTTCCAGATGTGAGGCTTGGCATTCAGGCCAAAGAGTTCAATCTTGGTTTCATCAGACCAGAAAATCTTGTTTCTCACGGTCTGAGTCCTTTAGGTACCTTTTGGCAAACACCAAGCGGGCAGTCATGTGCCTTTTACTGTGGAGTGGCTTCTCTCTGGCCACTCTACCATAAAGACCTGATTGGTGGAGTGCTGCAGAGTTGGGGGTCCTTCTGGAAGGTTCTGCCATCTCCACAGAGGAACTCTGGAGCTCTGTCAGTGACCATCGGGATCTTGGTCACCTCCATGACCAAGGCCCTTCTCCCTCGATTCATCAGTTTGGCCAGGTGGCCAGCTCTAGGAAGAGTCTTGGTGGTTCCAAACTTCATCCATTGATGAAGGCCACTGTGTTCTATGGGACCTTCAATGCAGCAGAAATGTTTTGGTACCCTTCCCCAGATCTGTGCCTCGACACAATCCTGTCTCAGAGCTCTACGGACAATTCCTTCGACCTCATGGATTGTTTTTTGCTCTGACATGCAGATGTCGACTGTGGGACCTATACAGTACCAGTAAAAGTTAGGACACACTTACTCATTCAAGTTTTTAGTGTTTTTTTTTCTTCATTGCATAATAATAGTGAAGACATCAAAACTTTGAAATAACACATATGGAATCATGTAGTAATCACCTCCAGACTCTTGGCATTCTCTCAACCAGCTTTATGAGGTAGTCACCTGGAATGCATTTCAATTAACAGGTGTGCCTTGTTAAAAGTACATTTTTGGAATTAATTTTCTTGTTAATGCGTTTGAGCCAATCAGTTGTGTTGTGACAAGGTAGGGTTGGAACACAGAAAATAGCCCTATTTGGTAAAATACCAAGTCCATATTATGGCAAGAACAGCTCAAAAAAGCAAAGAGGAACGACAGTCCATCATTACTTAAAGACATAAAGGTCAGTCAATCTGGGAACATTTCAAGAATTTGAACGTTTCTTCAAGTGCAGTCGCAAAAACCATCAAGCGCTACGGTGAAACTGGCTCTCATAAGGACTGCCACAGGAAAGGAAGACCCAGAGCTACTTACCTCTGCTGCAGAGGATAACTTCATTAGAGTTACCAGCCTGAGAAATTGCAGCCCAAATAAATGCTTCACAGAGTTCACATTTCAACATCAACTGTTAAGAGGAGACTGCCTGATTCACACATTCATAGTCATAGTTTCTGCAAAGAAACCACTACTAAAGGACACCAATAATAATAAGAGACTTGCTTGGGCAAAGAAACACAAGCAATGGACATTAGACCGGTGGAAAGCTGTCCTTTGGGTCAAAATTAGATTTTTGGTTCCAACTCCCGTGTCTTTGTGAGACGCAGAGTACGTGAATGAATGATCTCTGCATGTATGGTTCCCACCGAAGCACTGAAGCATGTAAGAGAAGGTGTGATGGTGTGGGGGAATCTTTGCTGGTGACACTGTCAGTGATCTATTTAGAATTCAAGGCACACTTAACCAGCATGGCTACCACAGCATTCTGCAGTGATACGCCATCCCATCTGGATTGCGCTTAGTGGGAATTTATTTTGTTTTTCAACAGGACAATGACCCAACACACCTCCAGGCTGTGTAAGGGCTATTTGACCAGAAATACGAGTGATTGAGTGCTGCATCAGATGACCTGGCCTACAAAATCACCCGACCTCAACCCAATTGAGATGGTTTGGGATGAGTTGACCGCAGAGTCAAGGAAAAGCAGCCAACAAGTGCTCATCATATGTGGGAACTCCTTCAAGACTGTTGGAAAAGCATTCAAGGTGAAGCTGGTTGAGAGAATCCCAAGACTGTGCAAAGCTGTCATCAAGGCAAAAGGTGGCTACTTTGAAGAATCTCAATATAAAATATATTTTGATTTGTTTAACACTTTTTTGGTTGCTACATGATTCCATATGTGTTATTTCATAGTATTGATGTCTTCACTTTTATTCTACAATGTAGAAAATTTAAAAAAATAAAGAACCCTTGAATGAGTAGGTGTGTCCAAACATTTGACTGGTACTGTAGATAGGTGTGTGCCTTTCAAAATCATGTACAATCAATTGAATTTACCACAGGTGGACTCCAATCAACTTGTAGAAACATCTCAAGGATGATCACTGGAAACAGGATGCACCTTAGCTCAATTTCAAGTCTCCTAGCAAAGGGCCTGAATACTTATGTAAAAAATGTTTTTTTATTTTTGTACAAAAAAATTCTACAAATCTGTTTTCGCTTTGTCATTATGGGGTATTGCCTGTGGATTGATAAAAACATTATTTAATCAATTGTAGAAGGCTGTAACGTAACAAAATGTGGAATAAGTCAAAGGGTCTGAATACTTTCTGAATGCACTGTATATATAAGTCATTGGGTCTAGCCAGGTAGTGAGCCTAGGCGTCACAATTCTCTGTCACTGTGAGGGTGTTGGTGAATGGAAAAATGCGGAGTCAGGTGCAGACACAGATATGAGTAATAGTCCAAATTTACTCAAAATAAAAGTAAAGTTCCAAACAAGGAACAAACACAATATTCCAGAGCACTAATACACGAACCCACATGACAAACAATAATGCACAAAACAGAGAGGGAAGTCAGAGAGTTAAATAAGGAACATAATTAATGGAATGGAAACCAGGTGTGTATGATCAAGACAAAACCAAACGAAAATGAAACATGGATCGGTGGTGACTAGAAAGCCGGTGACGTCGACCGCCGAACGCCACCCGAACAAGGAGAGGGACCAACTTCGGCCGAAGTCGTGACAGTCACTAAAATGAAACACGTTTCTAAAATGAACCATATGCAACTAACAATACACAGAGCTGATTCATGCAATCAATGTTATAGCATTAAATTAATTGAGTCAAATTAGAGCAGAGGTGCCAAGTTGGAAACCCAAGCATACAATGTGTTGTGTAATTAAACTTACCATTAAACCATAACGTATATCAAAGAATACTACTCTGAAATATGAGGACTACAGGATGTATCCATTTAAAAACAATTGAATGTATTACAAAAATGCATTAAGATGCAGTTATCAAAGAAGTACATACCATGAATCGTCAATGTAAAAAGGTACAAAAAATGTCAGGAACGGGGATCAACTAATGTTAGATTCAGCCGCAGGCCGATTTTTTCTTGAATGGTCGAGGGGCCTGAACATAATTACAAACTATTTGTAGACTGCAAATTGACTGCAAGAAGCCCAAACAGATATCTTTGTCTAAAACATAATAATATCAAACCTTAATTAAAATAACGTGGAGCTGATTTCTTGGTGTTTTTACAGTCTTCCAACAATGAAAATGATTGAATTGAAAAAAAAATAATAATAACTTGCGGCCCAGTTGGGGAACCTTGGTCTAGAACACAGAATACACCACAACCATGGCGATAGAACGTATAGCCAGGATATTTGTAATTACAAATGACTCAAATTGAACAGAGCAAAAAATCCTACCTCCCCCCTCCTTGCTTGTTCTGCCCACTCTTGCTAATTTGATCCCATTGGAAACGACAGGCTGTGGTCAATCTTGGTTAAGTTATAAAAATCTTTGGTAATACTAAGTGTACTTTGTGTAGTAAGCTGTTTGTAGCCCATGTGCCTCACCCTAATAATGTGGTCCATTTCCCCCTTATAACTTAACATTAGAGAAATGTCATCATCGAATATTGTAAGAGTTTTCCTTGTCTGCTTATATGCCCCCTTTATTTATCCTAAGGTTCTGACTTGGTGTACAGGGAGAAAACTGTAAGAATGGCCCATGTTCTGTATTCTGGCGCTCTACATTTCAAAAGTGCTGAACAAATAGTTATACTGACTATGTCTTAGCTCGCTCATTAATGTATTAATCGAAATTACGGATTGCCTCTTGTTCCACTCCAATGTTCCCTTATCCATAGTTTGTAAATCTCAATTGTCAGTAGAAACCACATTTGTTTAAGCAAGTCAGCCATATCAGCTATGTTTTAAAAAAGGCAGTAAATGAGGCTGAATTAGGACTAGGCGATATGGCCAAAATATTACATCATGGTATTTAAAAAAAAAAATGGACGGTATGACGGTATTTTTAGTTTTTTAATAATAAAAGTTGTACATTTGCTTTATGAGTAGTGAGTGATCCTAGGGGGGCAACACATACATTCTAAGTGATTTCAATTAGGCCTTCTCCATTCTGATTATTTTATACTGTTCAATTCAACTTCAACCATAACAAATTTCAGCACTTTTATAATTTCTGCATTTCCTGCACTCAATTGCAGTGGTGGAAAAAGTACCCAATTGTCATACCCGAGTAAAAGTAAAGATACGTTAATAGAAAATTACTCAAGTAAAAGTGAAAGTCACCCAGTTAAATATTACTTGAGTAAAATTATTTTGTTTTAAATATACTTAAGTATCAAAAGTAAATGTAATTGATAAAATGTACTTAAGTATCAAAAGTAAAAGTAGAAATATTTTCAAATTCCTTATATTAAGCAAACCAGATGGCACCATTTAGAATTTTTTTATTTTATTTACGGATATCCAGGTGCACACTCCAACACTCAGACATGATTTACAAACAAAGCATTTGTGTTTAGTGAGTTCCCCAGATCAGAGGCAGTAGATGACCAGGGATGTTCTCTTGATAAGTGCATGAATTGGACCATTTTCCTGTCCTGCTAAGCATTCAAAATTACTTTTAGGTGTCAGGGAAAATGTATGGAGTAAAAAGTACAGTATTTTCTTTAGGAATCCAGTGAAGTAAAAGTTGTCAAAGATAAAAATAGTAAAAAAAACGACTTAAGTACTAACCGAAATTATTTTTACTTAAGTACTTTACACCACTGCTCAATTGAGATAATTTCCACACTGCCACGTAGAGCTGAACAATATGGGCAAATAATCTAGGACTTATTTTTAACTAAATACCGGGGCGGCAGGTTGCCTAGTGGTTAGAGCGTTGGACTAGTAACTGAAAGGCTGCGAGATCGAATCCCCGAGATGATAAGGTAAAAATCTGTCATTCTGCCCCTGAACAACAACAGTTAACTCACTGTTCCTAGAATGTCATTGAAAATAAGAATTTGTTCTGAACTGACTTGCCTAGTTAAATAAAAATTTTGCAATTGCGATTTGACTTGCGAATTAGAACAAAAATGTTGGAATCATGGAAATAGAATGACTATTCTAATTCTATAGTTAGAATATAATAGTGGGCACTTTGTATACAGTGTTGTTTGAGATGACAATTAATTAAAATGCCAGGGAGGAGTTATTGTGACAGGGTAGGAACTAAAGCGCTGATAAGTGTTTCCTAGGGGTCCCTATAAGCTTTGGCTACATCGAATCCTTAAGCTGACTAGGTGGGGGAAAAAACCTGTAGATGTGCCCTTGAGCAAAGCACTTAACCCTAATTGCTCCTGTAACTTGCTCTGGATAAGAGCGTCTGATAAATTACTAAAATATAAATGAGGAAAATAGGATTTGGCCTACTGTATGTTGTTATCTGGCTATGCTTCATGCCATAGGCTTGTTCATTTAGCTGACATAATATGCTTATAAGTCCCGTGCCATTATTTTACAGTGCCTTCAGAAAGTATTCAGACCCCTCGACTTTTCCCACATTTTGTTACGTTATAGCCTTATTTAAAAAATAAAATTCTCAGCAATCTACACACAATACCCCCTAATGACAATGCAAAAACAGGTTTTTAGATTTTTTTGCAAATGTATTACATATAAAAACAGAAATAACTTATTTACATAAGTACTCAGACCCTTTGCTATGAGACTAGAAATTGAGCTCAGGTGCATTTCCATTGATCATCATTGAGATGTTTCTACAACTTGATTGGAGTCCACCTGTGATATATTCAATTGATTGGACATGATTTGAAAAGTCACACACCTATCTATATAAGGTCTCACTATTGACAGTGCATGTCAGAAACAACCCAACAATGAGGTCGAAGGAATTGTCCGTAGAGCTCCGAGACAGAATTGTGTCGAGGCACAGATCTCGAAAACGATACCAAAAAATGTCTGCAGCATTGAAGGTCCCCAAGAACACAGTGGCTTCCACCATTCCTAAATGGAAGAAGTTTGGAACCACCAAGACTCTTCCTAGAGCTGGCCGCCCGGCCAAACTGAGCAATCGGGGGAGAAGGGCCTTGGTCAGGGAGGTGACCAAGAACCCGATGGTCACTCTAACAGAGCTCCAGAGTTCCTCTGTGGAGATGGGATAACTTCCCGAAGGACAACCGTCTCTGCAGCACTCCACCAATCAGGTCTTTATGGTAGTGACCAGACAGAAGCCACTCTTCATTAAAAGGCTCATGACAGCACGCTTGAATCTTGAAACCAAGATTGAACTCTTTGGCCTGAATGCCAAGTGTCACATCTGGAAGAAACCTGGCACCATCCCTACGGTGAAGCACGGTGGTGGCAGCATCATGCTGTGGGGATGTTTTTCTGCGGCAGGGACTGGGAGACTGGTCAGGATTGAGGAAAAGATGAACGGATCAAAGTACAGAGAGATCGTTGATGAAAACCTGCTCCAGAGTACTCAGCACCTCAGACTGGGGCGAAGGTTCACCTTCCAACAGGACACCGACCCTAAGCACAAAGCCAAGACAACGCAGGAGTGGTTTCGGGACAAGTCTCTGAATGTCATTGAGTGGCCCAGCCAGATTCCAGTCTTGAACCTGATCGAACATCTCTGGAGAGACCCGAAATTAGCTGTGCAACAACGCGCCCCATCCAACCTGACAGAGTTTGAGAGGATCTACAGAGAGGAATGAGATAAACTCCCCAAATGCAGGTATGCCAAGCTCGTAGCGTCATACCCAAGAAGACTCAAGGCTGTAATCGCTGCCAAAGGTGCTTCAACAAAGTACTGAGTAAAGGGTCTGAATACTTACGTAAATGTTATATTTGCTAACATTTCTAAAAGCCTGTTTTGATTTGTCACTATGGGGTATTGTGTGCAGATTGATGACACACAAAAAAAACGATTTAAGCAATTTTAGAATAAGGTTGTAACATAACAAAATGTGGAAAAAGTCAAGGGGTCTGAATACTTTCCGAATGCACTGTATATTATATGATTTTATAGTAAGAAGACTATAATTGAACTTAGCTGAATAAAATAGAGAGGATATTTCTCCCATTCTTGAGTTAGTGTGCATATGAAGTGGCTATGTTGAGCATAAAAGTGATCATTTACAACAGGTCCTATAAACTAGATTTAGAGTTATTTGGCAACTTTAGTTGTGAATGATACAAACCTTAAAATGTCTTAAATCTAAAAAAATATATGGTCTGCATGGTGCAACTATAGGCTATTGATGATTTGAGAAAGTAAAAAAAAGAAAGATAAAAAGCTTACACTCGGTTCCTTGCCTCAGGCATCACAGCTGTTCTCTCATCAAGTGATCACATTTTCACCTATCAGACTATTCTCAATTTAATTTTGCCTTTACTAATATGTAAAATTAGTTTTGATTTAGAATGTCCCATTATCAAATGGGCAGGAAAAGGGTCAGGGGAAAAATATACGTCATCCCTATGCACGCGAATAGCGAGTGAAGGCCACACGCTTTCCAGCCGGTCCGCTTCTCAATGATGCTGGATAGCCTACTTTGGTTTTATCGAGGAGTATGAGCAGCTGAGAAATGAACATAAGAACACATATCACTCCACGCGTGAATTACTGTTGGAGGATCATGCTCTCGCTGCGCAACAGGTGATATTCCGCCCAAGCGCTGTATGCCATGGGCTCTCCAACCCTGTTGCTGCAGCTACCCAGTGCTTAATTTGGGAAACCAAGAGGAATCTGTTCAGGAATATCGACAGTAACAGGTTTTTGCAACGAAACATATTTCACTAAACTGTTGACAGCCCCTCTGCACGCTCGAGAAAGGAATAAAGGAGAGAGGAGATGGAAATGCATGGTGGTGAGATATTCTGTACTTTCCGACCTTAAAATCACTGACGTCATGATTTGAACTTGCTTTTCCCCCCTGAGTTTCCAGTTGGAAAGCACTTGAAAGCGCCATTAGTTCCTTACAATAATTGTGAACTTGAAAAGGTGCTCGCGTGCGCACTCTGCAGACGTCATACCTAAAATGAGAACAGCTCGAGAGGCAGCCTTTCGTATATACTCTATAGGGAACAATTTGGTGGTGGTGGAATAAATGAAATTGCTTAAAGACATTTAGCATGGAGAAATTCATACGTAATAGCCATTTTGTTTTTCATTACACAATTTACTACAGTAGGCTGCATAAAATAGATGAAGAATAAACAACATGTAAAGTAGGCTGCATGAGCAGGTCAAATGTTTCAATCATAAAAAGCATACTCAAATCTGTAGCACTCCTCAGAAGTGAATTGTGATCGGATTGCATGCACCACACAGCCAGGTATAGGCACTCTGTTCCTCTTCCCCAATTGTCCTCTTGCCCACATGGTGAATTGCCTATACTATAGGGCCTATACTATAGGGCCTATAGGCATTCAATCTGTAAAGACTGAAATATGCATAATGATTATTAAGTGCGCCCTTATTGTAAGAAATTCACGAGGTCCTTACAATAGAATACTTGATTGTAACAGTAATCAAAAGTATGGTAATAAGATAATAGCTAATTATAGATTATCAGACTGTGCGCGATCTTGGAATGGATGCAAGGTAGCCTACAAAAAAAATATGCACTGAAACTGGATTGTGTCACGATCTGTAAAATGTCAAACGCTCCTGTCATTACAGTCGCCAGCAAAATACGTGAGTGGTTGTAAACAACTATCTAACTAACAATCTTGGCAACTTGTGGGGGGCGACAATTTACCAGACTTCACTTAGTTATTTCGCTAGTTTTCCTAGCAAACAAACGCACTGCCTCAGATTAGGTTTTGTTTACATTCATTGCCGGTTATGACATATTCACTTTCACTTAATCAATATACATCAATACGATCAAACAGGGCTGTGCCAATGCAGGATAATCTATATTTAGCTAGCTAACTCCTTACTAGCGCTTCTAAAATGTAAACAATGCCTAGTACATTATGGTACCTGCTGTTTATTACACCCAGGTCATGTAGGGCTGCTTATTTGCAACATATCGACAGTGGGCATCGCAGTGCAGTTGCCACAAGTGTATTACTCGCAATTGTTCAGCCTGCAGTGTAATCTGTCTACAACTACATTATTTTGCGCAAAAGGACTTGACAGTAATACTAGGGGACAACGACGAACAGGTTCAAAGGAATATGTCAGGGGATGAAAATAGACAGCTTGGATGTGTCGGTCTTCTTCGTTTGTATTCTTCGTCTGCTTCTGTGGGTTTTATGGCGGGCTACAACCCCAAAAGGTGTATTGCCGCCACCAACTGGACAGGTTGAAACCTAAACAAGGTACAAAGAAAATCCATACGTAATTGGGAAACTAACTTAATCCACCCAAATAAACATAGTACATTGACAAAACAAAACTCCCACTTCTTCCTTCTTTCTTTCAAATCTCCATATCTTCCTTCTCAGGCTGTAGGGCCCGAGAGGGAGGTACTGCTTGTGAATATATTCCATGTAGCTCCTTCACCGAGAAATCGTTCAGCCCCAGGAATCGCTCCGCCACATCCACAATGATTTCTATCTTCCTGGACCTGCTCTCCATCTTGGCAGTGGCATTTATCACCATAGCTATAAAGGCCACCTTCTTAACCTTTAAAATGTCTGGCTCCTGCTGGTGAAAGTCAACCCCTGCAGCTTGCAGTGAAGGCCTATCCACCACCATGGACTTTTCTGGTGCACCATTCACACTCTCAACCCTTTTCACAGCTGCTGCATATGAAAAGCTCTTGACAGCCCTGATTTTGGCCACCTCTCTTTCACTCTTGCGGTGCATTCGAAAGACGTGGCTTCATGGTTCCCACCACAATTGCAACATATCTCTGTAGTTTATATACCCCAACTGCACTTGAGTAGGGGAGACTCCAAAAAACAAAAAGATCAGATAGACTCTTCCCTTTTTCACCATTCACCACACGATTCATCAAAAGTGTTTCAATCACTCCCGGAATATTTTTCATCTCTTCAAAATCGACTTCCCACGAGATGCCAGATATAACCCCCGTGAGGGATGCCCTATTCCGAAGAGACACAAACAACACTTCAAACTTATCAAATTGGTTCAGACACAACGCATGTTCCTTCTGATCCGCAGAAGGACAAAAAAATCGAACCTAGCCCGCCTCTCGTGATCCTCACATCCTTCACTCTACCAAGCACTCTCTCCACCAGTTTAGATAACTCAAATGGTTTCTTCAAGATTGGTACTCTGCTCAGCTGCTCCTCATTAACAAACCGTACTCCTACTAGATACAAAGGGTCATTCTCATCACTTCTCATAATTGTTGCGAATGTCATTATACCAAAGAAGAGATGTGGGAGAGCTGGTGAAATGAAAGATGGCGGAAGCGGATGGTGAAGTAGATTCTGAATACAATGGTGGTAGAATCAAGGAGAATTGGAGTATTGCTTCGTTTTCCATTCTTTTGGACAATAATCCAATTCTCCTTGATTCTACTGCCATTGTTTTTAGAATCCACTTCATCATCCGCCATTCCGCCATCTTTCGTTTCACCAGCTCTCCCACATCTCTTCTTTGGTATAATGGAATTCGCAACAATTATATGTGCATTCCGCCACCTACTGTACAGATGGATAAAGATCCAAAAAGGAAAAATTGCGGGGTAAAAAAAAAAAAATCCATACAAACTATCAATAACGAAATATTAATTCAACTAAATCAGCCTGCTTTTTTGGTTTTAATCAGCTCCCTACACAGACTATATAAATGCTACAAAATCCACCTTCTTCACAATAAGTGTATCCAGATCCCTTGATTGACATATAACATTTGCAGCTGGTTGTGGTGCATCCACCACCATATCTTCTTCAGAACTGTAGGAGATAGGATATTTGCTGTACAACCCTGATACTTGAGACCTCAACCTCTTTCACCCTAACAGGCCACTCAGGGAATTTCGAAATAGGATCCCCACCACAGTTGTAACATTTTACATTCACACTCTTCAATAACATATTCCTTCAGTCTGCAAACACTTGACACATGGCCAAACTTTTTACACTTGTTGCATTGCATCGGGTTTTGCGCGAACATTCTTACAGCGTATCTTGTATATCCCAACTTTACATAGGGTGGTAAATACTCATCAAACATCAATAATACTGTAACATCTGCTTCCAACTCACACCCTCAAACACGTAGATCCCCTGAACGCAGCTCACTTTCCAGCCCACTTTCCAGCTCACACTCTCAAACACCTTGATCCCCTGAACGCAGCTCACTCTCCAGATCCCAATCACCTGAATTCTAATCTCCTGTTCACACACCTGTATGTCATTGTCATACACTATTTAGTTCAGTTCTTTGCACCCCATCACTGTGAGGTATTGCTTGTTTTGTGAAACATGGCTTTCAGAGCTCTGGTTTGCCCATGTATGATAGTTTTTGCCTGCCTCACGCCTTTTGCCTATTCCCTGCCTGTACTTTAGCCTATCGGATTTCCTGTTATCTACCTATTGCCTGATCTCCCGGACTAAGTTACGAGCCTTTTCCCTGCTTGTACTGTTGCCCTTTTGGACCCCTGTGTATGACCTTCTGCCTGCCCCTGGACCCAGCTACCTGCCTCCTCCTGTGGTCCTTTGCAATCAACACCTGCTGCGCCCTGCGCTTGAAACCAGCTCTCTGTCTGCCCTCGTGTTCATTACAAATACAGATGAACATGGTTCCTTTTTCTCACTCTCCATACGGGTCAAGCAATGTTTATTAACTACTCCTGGAATCAAACTGTCCACTTCATGCGTCAATAATTTTGCGAGCCACAATGCACTCTCCTTTTGCTCTTTAGATACACACGATATCAACACCATACAACTCCTCGTTACTATGACTACACGATATCAACACCATACCACTCCTCGTTACTTTGACTGCATCCATTTTTCCCAACACCTACTTCACCATCCTTGTGACTTCAAATAAACATCAAAATACACATCCTTTTCCAAAAAACATACTCCAACAAGCAACGATTCATCAGACTCATCTTCCACAACAATTTTAGCCATTTTTGTTCCATTCTTGTTCCACTCAACAGACATCCCTGTTGTCCACTCATCTTTCTCGCTAACTGTACTCGACGTGCTGTCAACTTCAAACGACACTTCTGCTTCCGCCATCTTCCCACAACCTACTCCCCTTCTATTTTTTAATTTACCACTGTGTGTTGATGTGCGGGGCTGAGACGCAACATCCCTATCCACAATACTAACCTAATTGACAGAGTGAAAAGAAGGACGCCTGTACAGAATTAAAATATTCCTAAACATATTTACCACAATGCACTAAAGAAATACTGCAAACAAATGTGGCAAAGCAATAAACTTTTTGTTCTGAATACAAAAGCGTTATTTTCAAATCCAACACAACACATTACTCCATACTTTCACACCATATTTTCAAGCATAGTGGTGGCTGCATCATGCATCATGGCTGCATCATGTTATGCGTATGCTTGTATTCGGTAAGGACTAGGGAGTTTTTTAGGATAAAAATAAATGGAATAGAGCTAAGCAAAGGAAAATCCTAGAGGAAAACCTGGTTCAGTCTGCTTTCCAACAGACACTGGAAGACAAATTCACCTTTCAGCAGGACAATAACCCAGAACAGTAGGCCAAATATACACTGGAGTTGCTTTCCAAGACAACATTAAATGTTCCTGAGTGGCCCAGTTACAGTTTCGACTTAAATCAGCTTGAATATCTATGGCAAGAGTTGAAAACGGCTGTCTAGCAAGAATTTTGAATAGAATAATGTGCAAATATTGTACAATCCAGGTGTGCACGCTCTTAAGAGACATACCCAGAAAGACTCACAGCTGTAATCGCTGTATTGACTCATGGGTGTGAATACTTATGTAAATGGAATATTTCTGTATTTCATTTTCAATACATTAGACAATCTCTAAAATCATGTTTTCACTTTGTCATTATGGGCTATTGTGTGTAGATGGATAAGAAATGGTTTAATCTGTCAGTAATGTGTGTACATTTTATTGGTTTTATTTTGTGGACCCCTGGAAGAGTAGCTGCTGCTTCATTCAGCAACAGCTAATGGGGATCCGAATAAAATACAAAATACTAGAATATTTATCATATTATTTCTTGTAAGAACATGACTCCAGGGTTCTGATTTTGGCTTGCTAATGTGGCCAACAATGAGACTGGAAGTTGATAATGGAAGCATGGGGTGTTATTATTCCCCATATAAAATGCCCATCAGCTCCAACTGTTGTGCTCAAACGTGGATCGTGGAGAAACTGAGTCATCCACCTCTGATAGAAGTGATGCAAAATTGAAATCCAAATCATTAAAAGTGGCACCATGGTGAATGAGTAAATACATATTTTCCCGGTTCTCCTTTTAGCCTTGACGTTTATGCCAGTCAATAAATCTAATCCTGACGATGCACATCTGAGATGATCTGAATAGAACCATGACACAAGGCATCAATGGCCAGACTCATTCACTTTAAATTGTGGTGGATTAGGCTATTCGAGTTTATCAGCAGTAGCGGCAGTTCGCTGCCTTATAAACAAGTGATTATTAATTGTTTATAGAACGCTAGTTCACATATTCAGTCTTGTATTTTAACCATTATCTAACAGTTTCTTTAGACTCCTCTCAGCTTTCAGCTCTGTTGAAATCCAGAGCAGTTTTAGTAAAATCACCTGCGAAGATTACAGTCTTTTCATCCATCATCCTATAGAGCCTGTCTTTTATCGCAGTGTCCGAAAGTGATCGAACGAGACATGATAAATCACCTTATCACAACAATCATGGAGTGTGTGTGCGTGTGTCTATATGAGAGGGAGAGAAAGAGAGGCAGCTCCTGAAGGTGTGGAACCTGATCTTATCAACAGGGTCCTGTGGCTTCAGTGGTCTGTACCAGGAGCAGGAAGGTCTACAGGTTTCTCTTAAACCCAAATCAAACGGAAGACGTGCGTCAACCGCGACATTATTGCGCGCGGAAATTTGAGCGTGTCAAATCACACTAGGCGCGCAACTACTGCACACGTTGATCACGTTGATCTATTGTTGACATCATTGTTTACAAAAATTTAGACAGCCCTGCTGGGAATTTGCGGTGAAGACACTTCTTCATGGGTAAGTGAGAGTTCAACTCTGTGTAATAAAAATATGGCTTGATGATTATCTTTCTACAAGTATCTTTAAAAACAGAGCATATATTTGTTAGCTAGCTAGCTGTCAATGGGTTCTGATAATACTAGCAAATCAGTGCTTGCCCTTGTGAGTAATAAAAAAAACAAGGAATAGCTACATAATAGTACACTTAAGTATTTCTGATTTAACCGTTTGTATATGAAATAGGATTCCTCTTTTTTTTTAAACAGAGTAAATCTTGGCCGACAAATAGAAGGTGTTATATCGGGCTAGGCAGCCCTACCCAACATCTCCAATCTCGTCTCATTAATTGGACTTCAGGTTAGCTGACTCCTGACTCCAATTAGTTTTTGGAAAAGTCATTAGCCTAGGGGTTCACATACTTTTTCCAACCTACACTGTGAATGTTTAAATGATGTACTCAATATAGACAAGAAAAATACAAGAATGTGTGGGTTATTAGTTGAAGCACACTGTGTTTGTCTATTGTTGTGACTAAGATGAAGATCAGATCAAATTTTATGACTAATTTATGCAGAAATCCAGGTAATTCCAAAGGGTTCACATACTTTTCTTGCCACTGTACACAATCCATGTCTCAGTTGTTTCAAGGGATAAAAATCCTCCTTTAACCTGTCTCCTCCTCGTCATCCACACTGATTGAAGTGGATTTAATAAGTGACGTTAATAAGGGATCATAGCTTTCACCTGCATTCACCTGGACAGTTTATGTCATGGAAAGAGCAGGTGTCCTTAATGATTTGTACACTCAGTGTATACCAAGATGATAGTGGGCTTATAGTGGACCACAATGCCACTATAATAATAATTTGGTGGGTGCTTGTATTTGTCCTATTTCAAGTGTGTATTATACTCATGTCTGAAATGGAAATGTGTTTTTGCATATCCCAACTCTCCCTGAGTCACCCTCGGAGAGTGGGGTCACGGCCACTACAATGTATGAGGATATCCTCGGGACAAATAAAATGCCAATTTATAACCTGTGGGACAGTATCCATCCAGATTAAATTACATGATTTTGGTTGAAAGCAGCTGTCAGGCAGCTACCTTGTTTAGAGTCTTTGCCTCCAGTGTGTAGTGGCTGTACATATAGACAAGAAGAGGGTGCAGAATACATAAAAATAGAGATCCCACTGCTTTTCCAATGCTGCTACTTGATGGCTTCCGATACCACAGTTTACACGCTGCTCTACTGCCAGTGTTACATTTTACATGAATAAGCAAAAGCACAGCATGAAGGTTGACAGTTATGACAAGGATTTGGTCAAATAAGAATGCTGACCGAGTAAAGTGGTCAAGTTCTATTTTTGGTGCTATTAGTACACTTGGTCTCCTCTGAAACACTAGTCTGTAAATGTATTAACAGCAAGACAAGACCTGAAGTGAAAGTGGAATGAAGTTCATCCTTCTGTAGTGTCACGAGGAGGGATGAACGCAGTCACATTAGCCTTGAACGGTTCCTTTCAGAAAAACACGTCTTAGTAATGATAGCCTGGCACAATGATCCAAACCACAGCACAGTATGTATCCACGTTGGTATAATCTAACAGTCCTTCACATAATACATTTTGGAACGGAGTCTTGACAAAGCATGAGTCAATATTTGTCACTCACAAAACAGTATGAGTCTCTTAACTCCTTCAATGTTCTGGTTTGTGGTTGAGTATCACTACACTACACCACCTCCTGACCGTTCCCCTCTCTCCTCCCCTGGAGGAAGTGTACCACCTGTGTGACATTGGCCTTGCCCAGTCTGGTGATGAAACAGTAGAGGAAGGGGTCGGCCAGGCTGTTTAGGGCTGACATGGCCATGCTGATCTTATAAGGCAGGAAAAGCCAGGAGGGGCTCCGACAGTGCTCCAGAAGATCCCGCAGGAGCATAATAACGTGGATGGGTCCGTAGCAGAGCCCCAGGGTGAGCAGCACCACCCCCAGGAGTCTTGACACCCGTCTCCTCTCCTGCTCCTCCGTGGCCCGGTTGGAGCGGACCGCCACACAGATGCCCCGGCAGCAGAACGACACCAGCAGGACAGGAAACAGGAAACCCAGGACAAAGCGAGTCACGTTGACCTGCACCAGCCTGTCCCTCAGAGGGTACATGTCGAAGCACACAGCCCTTCTCCCCTCCAAGTCGTACGAGTCTATCCAGGTGATTGTGGCCGCGTTGAAGGAGATCACCAGCACCCAGATAGCCACGCTGATCACCACGGCCGTGTTCAGCCTCCTCAGGACTGGGTATTTCAGCGGGTGGACCACAGCCAGGTAACGGTCCAGGGCGATACAGCAAAGCAGCCCATCGCTGGTGTAGAAGTTTGTAAAGAGGAGGATGACAGAGAGGACGCGCACAGCCTCCCCGCGAAGCCAGACACCGCGCCAATGCAAGTCCACCCACAGAGACAGACCTATGGTGAATAGGAGGTCAGACAGGGCCAGGTTAAACAAATAAACACCCAGCTCGTTCCTCTGTCTGATGTGCTGCCAGGACACATAGAGGGAGAAGGAGTTGGATGGAATCCCGATGATAATGATGACCAGGTACAGACAGAAAAAGGGTTTCCTCTCCTCAGGGTAGTCAGCTGGATAACACAGTTTGTCTGAGTCATTTGTGGTGGTGAGGCTGAAATTCTCCATTCCAGCAGTGAAATTCATGGCCCCTCACCTTTTGGAAAACAAGGCAATACAACACAACATGACTCTATTTCTAAAGTGTAGCAACAATCCTTTCAAGACTGTGCATTATTTACCCAAGAAAGTAAACATCCCCCTAAAAGCTTGTATATTCAACATAGCAAGGATATCTCTAAAGCTAATAAGAATCAGTCAGATTTTCTTATAGAAGAAGCCATACTCACGGTTTATACAGGAGAGTAGCTGATTGGCCCGTATTTCTACTGTAGATTAAAGTCATAACATTAGCTGATGTATCACCCAAACGATAACCCTCCACACAGACACAGTCCACACAACACGTACTATCATTCAGATGATTGCTCAACGAGCTCAGACAAACAGGAAAAAGAAACCATTGCTTCCTGAGACCTTTACTACCGTATAGATATACATGTATATTGAGTTCAATCCATAACATGACAGACAGAGAGAGGTCTAGTGGACCACACTGTAGTTTTAGTTATACTCTCTATGTTGAGCCAATAACTACATGCTGTCTCTCCCTACAGTATTGGTTTCACAATATAGACAGGTTATATTAGTTTAGCTTGTCATGACATAATTGTTTGCAGTGTGATAAAGGATTATGAACAAGCCATATTGGGAACTTCCTCATGATATTTATCTAATCCAATTTCCATATATAAGTCAAAAAATGGGTAATGATCCAGAGTGTGTACATAGAGATACTTAGGTTTTCCATATTAAGTAGTTGTAGAAAATAGGATACTATATCTTCATATTAACAGATACTATTTAAGCATTGTACCTTTGCAGGAATATGTGTTAGGGTTTGAATAGCTATACATTTGCATAGAAAACATTTGAACAACATTTTTATAGAGTAGTGGATGCTTAAACAACACACGTACACTACTATTATAGCCTCACAAGGCATCAGTTGAATATATTGCGGCAAATACGGTTACTTAATTACTCTATCATGGAGGCTACTGTCTACGATGTGAGGTAATACACGTATACAAGAGAAGCTAGTTGCAGGTCCCAATTCTGAAAAATAATTTCAAACAAGCATGCTAGCATAAAGCAATTTTTACAGTTTTTATTTAAAAAAAACAAACAGATAAAGCAACACATCGCGGCACAACTCCTCTCCCCTATTTGACCTAGATAGTTTGTGTTTATGTATTGATACGTAGGCTACGTATGCCTTTACATTTTTTTTATGTAGTTCTGTGCTTGAGTTGTTCTTGTCTATTGATGTTCTGTATTACGTCAATCTGTTTTATGTTTCATGTTTTATGTGGACCCCAGGAAGAGTAGCTGCTGTTTTTGCAACAGCTAATGGGGATCCTAATAAAATACCAAAAGACCTCTTTACACAGCCGCTGGAGGAGAAGCCCTGCAGCGCTCCCGTGTGGTGAAGAAGGTGGATGCGGATAGACAGTTCTACACAATACAGCGCTCACTGCCACTGCAGTACGCACCTGCCGGACCCAGTAAAGAGGGTAGACCAAGGTCAGTTAGCGATCCACTGAGATGCAGCAGAGGAGATCAGACCCAATGTAGAAACTATGGTACATCACCACAGACAGAGGGTGTCCCGTACGGGCCGACCCAGGGCTGGCCCCATCCACACCAGCACGGAGATAGTGTAGAGGAGGTCTGAGATTGACAGGTTGACCAGGTACACGGCCAAATTGTTGCCTTTCCTCATTAGCAGCCAGGCCACCTACAGAGACAGGCAGTTAGCCGGGGAAGCCTACGAGGAAGAAGAGGGAGTACGCCGCTGGGTATACAGTATGTGGCGGTCCACCCATTTTGTCTTTAATGCAGGGGTCAGGAAGGTTAGAATTGGTCTGATTGCGTGGTGCTACTGTTGGGTCCGTCTTTGCCTTCTCTGAGTTAGATGACTCTGCATGCTCTGTGCTGTAGTCAACTACTCTACTTGTATGGTTCAATGAGAAAAGGGATGTTGGGAGCCCCTCTATTCCATGTGAATTCTATGCATGCAAATTCGTTTTCTGGAACTTGTGAGAATGGCTCTACCAGTGTTCTTAGGGCATACACTACTTATTTTTTTAATCAATAACAAAAACAATCGTTCTACATTTAGAATATTGTTAGACCTTGTTGGACAAATTATATGTATTATATGAAGATGTGTAATGGAGTGGAGGCCTTTGTAATATTTTCTCTTTCTCAATGTAAATTACACTCTGAATTTGTGTTTTAGCCAACAATCACATTTTATTTAGATGACAATTTAGTGGTTAGTTGAGTAATGGGTATCCAAATATATATGAATAAATACTGTAAATGCTACGTATGCATTTGAAGCACATGCATATTTCCCTGTTCCTGTCCCCATGAAGACTTACCTGAAAAGGACAAATTGATAAGTAGGAATGTTATCTGGTTGATTTACCTCTGAAAAGACAGCGGCCCCACTAGCACACGTAATGTAACATAATGGTGTGCATGGATTGTTTAGGAGTGTATTTGTGGAAGGTGATGTGATGTTGTTTTCCTCTTTTGTTTCATTGAGGTAGAGCGGACAAACAGCCTTACTGCATCGACCCACTGTTCTGTCTCCTCTGTCAACATTTGATCACGCAAATTGTTACACTGCAACCATTTCCATGTACTCACAACAGGAGAGAAAAGTTTGGGAGAAGAAAACAGATGGGTCTTGTATTCTTACACAGATGCCTGTCCAACAGTAGACATATTTCTCAGATATGTTTTGTTAAAAGTACATTAGGATACAAACATGGTCAAACAAAAATATTTGAATGTAAATAATGATAATCTGGATTTTTTTGATGACATTTGCATCAAACATAATTTATCATTCCACATTTCTGTCTATTGGCATAGTTCAACCACAAAGCAGGACACTATAACCTAATTTCCTTCATGTTTATGATATTAATCTCCTCTATAGCGTTGGATGAAAATAGAAAAATGCTTTCATTATACATAATGGCAGATGTCACAAAGCGATGGTTTTGTAAACTGTAAACAAGGTGAAATTAGTGTGAACAGGGCTGTTTTAGCTCTGTTGTAGCTGTTGGAGCCCCAGATGGCTAATACCCCTGATGGTCCATATAGCAGATAATTGAATGTCACTCGCGTAGCAATTATGTCAACCCCTAACTAAATTTAAAATCCCCCCTAAATATCTTGTAAACTGAAAGGGAGGAGACTGCGTGAATTTTCTAGGATGTAATATTTGGCACTCTTATCTGCTGTATGAAAATAAAACATTGGTAACATATTGTTCTTCTAGGTGTTTTCTACTTTTGCTCTCACACAATATTTATTTCGGTGCCAAATTTCTGTCTCCATCAAGGAAAATATTTGCATAAGGGTTTTCCTTGGAAATGCACTCATTCAAATGGTGAAAGTTCAACGGAGGTACTCTTGTGAATAATGTTTTGATTAGTCCTTTACTCTATTTATGTATTTACATATTAATTACCATCATGCCTGTGCACAATGACAAATAGAACAACTGCTCCCCCAAAAACCCAAGAAAAAACCCATTTGCCTTAATGGTTTTAAAAGTCAAGATTTTATCAGGAATTTCAAGGCTTTTGCTCTAGAACCTGCATTCTCTCAAGCACCAGGGATGTGACTGTTTAACTTAGCATCCTAAAGTGAATGTCAAACATTATTAGTCTCTAGCATTTCTTTGTCTTAAATGTCACACGAAATTAGCACTGCACTGTGTGCTGAGAGAGTGAATGGTGAACTCAACAATTAAACATGGGTGGTTTGCAGTTCATACATCATATTTATGTGCATAAAGCACACAAAAAAGGAGAGTTGTTTTTCAAAGGTGACTTTGGGGACCTTATCAGTTGTTATGGTGCAGTCAGTGACAAGAGTAATGAGTACAACAGAATTTGTGCAAACAGTGGGCCACTCATGCAACAGGCTTTTAAGCTGTGCATGAAGCTGTGGGCCAATGTCTCCACGTCACGTTGTGAGAAATCTGAAGCCCTAATACAGCAGCTAGTTAGTGTGGTGGACACCAGCCCACAGATTTGTGCAGAGCTTGACTGCTTGTTGCAGGAGTGGCCCAATGTTTTCACAAATTCTGTTGTACTCACTACTCTTGTCTCTCACTGCATCATAAGAGCTGATGAGGTCCCCATAAAGAAGGCCTCCCTAGTGTCTTTGCAGAAGCAGGAGTTCATAGACAGACAGATCAAGGACATCACTTGTAGTGCTTGTGAAGAAAAAGGATGGAGGAACAAGGTTTTGTGTTGATTACAGAGGCATCAATGCAAAGAACCCTTTTGACGCCTACCCCATGCATCAAATTCAGGAAATACTGGAGTCCTTACATGGAGCAACAGTATTCAGCACTATCTACCTCAAGAGCGGATACTGGCAGTTGGCCATGGACTCTGACAGCATCCAGAAGATGGCATTTGTTACTCCGGGAGGCTTAATTGAGTTTCTCGCTCTTCCCTTTGGTTTGAAAAATGTTGGAGCATCGCTCCAAAGTCTCATGGAAACACACACACCTATGTAGCATTTCAAATCTATCACCCCCATGATCTTCCCTGCTATAATCTACAATCTCTCTTGCTTGTCTCAGAGAAAGGACTGGAAAAGTTATATTTAGCATTAAAATTGACATTGTGACATTGTGAGTACACAATATACGCTTCAGGAAACATCGCCACTATCTTACTTTTGAGACTATCATTTCCGTGCAATCTAAATCTGATAGGTCTACATAATGTGGTTCTAGATTGCACACATTTGATGTGGATATATTTGATAAATTGCGTTATTCATTAAAAATGCCATTTAGTTGATATCAAATCACAAATGTGGAGGAAAATGCAGGAAGACATGTCTGTATTACAACAGGTTTGATTTGATCAACCCTTTGGCAATAGGTTGATACACTGGCATTTCAGCTTTCAGTTGTAGTAGAGCTCCTGCGATTCTTAGTTTTCCTGTAGATGGCGCTAACTTTCCTCCTAAAATACTGTCCGGAAAATACTTACAGCACAGGGTTTAGGCTACTGTTCAGAAATGCTAGGTACGTTGAAATTTGGGTTCCAATATCCAAGGTATGATCCCACTTCTTGTCCAAGACCTCTAATTCACACAGTATATCGAGTAGGGTGAAGAGTTGAATGTGACTCCAACACACAAGGAACAGCAGCGTCACGGCGCAAACGAGGACTGTGGCCTTCCTGTAGTTTCTATCCTCTATGTAAACACTCTCCCTCCTCTTCCACAGGGCTCTAATGATGTTACAACTGCAGGAAACAATCACCACAACAGGTTGAATAAAGTCCACAATGTTCATCAGGAGGTTGTGGGTTAGCTTCCAAGATTCCCCAGAGTTGTCAGGATACTCCAGAATACACACCATTGTCTGAAGTTCATCAACAAACATCTCCTTTCTGTGAATCGTCGCCAGCACCCCCATCAGCAGACCAAACAGCCACAGGATGAGGCAGACCACCAATGCGTAGCACTTCCTCCTCAGCCAACTGGCCCTTATGGTCCTCACCAGCGCTAAGTAACGGTCCACACTAACCATTGCCAACAGGTAGATGTTGGTATAGAAGTTGACTAGGATAGACTGATTGACTATGTGTCACAGGAAGTCTCCATACGGCCAGTTGTGGTTGTTGAGGATGTTCATGGCCTAGAAGGGCAGGCGGGCCAGGAGGAGCAGGTCAGTCAGCACCAGGTTTCCCAGGTATATCTCTGATACCTCTGGAGATGGAAAACCAGAAGGATGAAGCCATTACCCAGCAGCTTCACAACACACAGGGTTAAGATGTAGGGAGGGACGATGCTGTAGACCAGGATCCATTCTGTTGTGGAGAGGAGTCTAGATGGTGGGAAGTACTGTGCTAATGTTTTCTGACAGTAGCATTGCCATGGAGACCACCAGCTCTGTGGTCATAGGAAAATATCTTATCTGTGCTTATTATTCACTAAGAAACAACAATATTAATGTAAATATTGTGACTCTGAAGTTGGATACTGTATTTGGCATGGAAATAGAAGCCAAGGGGGAAAACACTGTAATTAATCTCCCGAACATTGTAGCCAGATATCTTTCAAAAATGTATGCTGAAGTCCAAACTCTTCAAAACTCCCTTGTAGGGTTACCGTATTCCAGTTAAGCTGTGGTTGCTTAAGTATGCAGAATCCACATACATGTTTAGTATTTCTGGTGTTGTTTGACAAAAGAGGGATTTAAGCATGATGTTTTAAGAAAGACATGACAGGAGTCCTTGGAGTAATTGATCACACATTGTTTTATTACTATTTCTTCTAAAATGTGATTTAGTAACTCATGAAAGATTTATCATGTGCGACTCTGAGTAGAACATTCTTAAAAATACAGATGGCTGATCAAACAACTATGCTTTCTTCTTGTCAAGTTGAATAACCTCTAAAAAGTGGCAGTCAGTGTGTTGGTCTATCAGTATTAATTTGTACTAAATTACTTTAGTCTCTATATAATTACTTTATTCAGATGCCTGGCTCTCAGAGCCATCTTTTTGAATGTCATGTAATAAATTGCTTACGTAGTGTTAATTTAGTTTTGAAAGGAGTTTTGTAGTGTTGTTCATCTTTAAGCTACTCACTGAGTTAGGGAGAGATCTGCTGGAAAGTTTGGTTCTGTATACAACATTTTTTGACAACCTTGTCCCATCGTGTATGTCAACTTGTTTATAAGCCACTTTCAGTTTGCCTCCTGAAGCGCCAAAGGTTAGATCAGAATGTACGAATACTCAAGAGAGAACATGTATTTTGTCAAGCGAACAGCTTGTTTGCCAAGTGTATAAACCCATTTAAGTGTACAAACCCATTTAAGTGTACAAACCCACTTTCCTTTTAGAATTATTTTAGAACATTATTATAACCTCTATGAAGTGGTCCGGAGCTTTTTGGCAGAGGTGTAAGAACACACATACATAACTGTAGGCCGAGGGCCAAGTAGCTGGCTTGATCTATGATTTCCTTTCTGTCCCCCCTTTCTTTCCAGTAGATTTAAACTTAATCATTGAACAGCCTCTGTTTATATTTCATCATGAGTCATTTCAAAGTGAATAACATTTTATTTGTCCCGTGCGCCGAATACAACAAGTGTAGACTTTACCGTGAAATGCTTACTTATGAGCCCTTTCCCAACAATGCAGTTAAAAAGTAAGAAAGTTAACAAATAGATAAAAATAAAATAGCATCACAATAAAATAATGTTTCTGGATTATAGAGTGTAATGGTAATGCATATTTTTACAGAAACATTCTATAGGTACTATACACTGAGTGTATAAAACATTAGCAACACCTGCTCATTCCCTGACAGACTGACCAGTTGAAACCAGGTGACAGCTATGATGCCTTATTGAGCTCACTTGTTTAATCCACTTCAACCAGTGTAGATGAAGGGGAGGAGACAGTTTAAAAAAGTATTTTTAAGCCTTGAGAAAATTGAGACATGGATTGTGTATGTGTCATTCAGAGAGGGAATTGGCAAGGCAACATAATGAAGTGCCTTTGAACATGGTAAATGCCAGGCGCACCGGTTTGAGTGTGTCAAGAACTGCAACATTGTTGGGTTTTTCACACTCAACAGTTTCCCGTGTGTATCAAGAATGGTCCACCACCCAAAGGACATCCAGCCAACTTGACACAACTGTGGAAAGGATTGGAGTCAATATGGGCCAGCATCTCTGTGGAATGCTTTCACCTTGTAGAGTCCATGCCCCCACACATTGAGGCTGTTCTGAGGGCAAAAGGGGTGCAACTAGGAAGGTGTTGCTAATTTTCTGTACACTCAGTGTCGGCCCATGCTTTAGGTCCACTTAATATGTGTCCGTCTTATTTCACTCTGGTTCATTTCTACATAGACCAAAACATCCACTTTAGTGTACAGAACAGATATATACAGTACAGACTACACCCCTCTGATCTTTCCCTTCTTTGGCACTCCAAAAACCATCAGTCATAGTCTCTGTAAACATACTTAGCTTCTCAACTTAAAGGCTGGTCTGTTATACTGTATGGCCGATATTCATCACAACAACCAATGTCTGTTTGCTGGCTAGACATCATCTTAGAGTTGAATAAGAATGTACTCTATATCCCCTTCTCACACATTATGACAATGTGAGGGTATATTTGGATTGTTACTCTGACCTGTCAATAACTACATTCAATCATTTCACATGGAATTGTGCATGGTAAGTACCAAACAAGTCATTGCAATCTTTATTGTGCAGTTTAGCTATTCAATAACTATTCCACAGTATTGGTCAGAAAAACATTCACTTATCATATAAAATAGATTATTATCAAGGACTTTACAGATGTTTTATTTGTATGAATGAATAAAAATGTCTAAACCATATAAAATATAAAATCACTGAGAAACCTTTTTGAGATACAGGTATACCAGTGACTCGCTCAATAAGGAAGTGGTCAGATGACGCGGATGCTACGCTACAGGACTGTTTTGCTAGCACAGACTGGAATATGTTCCAGGATTCATCCAATGGCAGTGAGGAGTATACCACCTCAGTCATTGGCTTCATCAATAAGTGCATTGACGACATCGTCGCCACAGTGACCGTACGTACATATCCAAACCAGAAGCCATGGATTACAGGCAACATCTGCATCGAGCTAAAGGCTAGAGCTGCCGCTTTCAAGGAACGGGACACTAATCCGGACGTTTATAAGAAATCCCGTTATGCCCTAAGACGAACCATCAAACATGCAAAGCATCAATACAGGATTAAGATTGAATCCTACTACACCGGCTCTGACGCTCGTTGGATGTGGTCAGGCTTGAAAACAAGACAAGAGCATCAGCTGTTCTGGATGACTGTGTGATAACGCTCTTGGTAGCCGATGTAAGCAAGACCTTTAAACAGGTCAACATTAACAAAGCTGCAGGGGCAGACGGATTACCAGGACTTGTACTCAAAGCATGCGCAGACCAACTGTCAAGTGTCTTCTCTGTAATACCTACATGTTTCAAGCAGACCACCATAGTCCCTGTGCCCAAGGAAGCGAAGGTAACCTGCCTAAATGATTACCGCCCCGTAGCACTCACGTCGGTAGTCATGAAGTGCTTTGAAAGGCTGGTCATGGCTCACATCAACAGCATCCTCCCGGATACCCTAGACCCACTCCAATTTGCATACTGCCACAACATATCCACAGATGACGCAATCTCAATCGCACTCCACACTGCCCTTTTCCACCTGGACAAAAGGAACACCTATGTGAGAATTCTGTTCATTGACTACAGCTCAGCGTTCAACACCATAGTGCCCATGAAGCTCATCACTAAGCTAAGTACCCTGGGACTAAACACCTCCCTCTGCAACTGGATCCTGGACTTCCTGACGGGTAGGGGGTAGGCAACAACATGTCTTCTACGCTGATCCTCAACACTGGGGCCTCTCAGGGGTGTGTACTTAGTCCCCTCCTATACTCCCTGTTCATCCACGACTGTGTGGCCAAACACGACTCCAACACCATCATTAAGTTTGCTTACGACACAACAAGGGTAGGCCTGATCACCAACAACGATGAGACGGCCTCTACGGAGGAGGTCAGAGAACTGGCAGTGTGATGCCAGGACAACAACCTCTCCCTCAATGTGAGCAAGACAAAGGAGCTGATTGTGGACTACAGGAAAAGGAGGGCTGAACAGGCTCCCATTAACATCGACGGGGCTGTAGTGGAGCGGGTCGAGAGTTTCAAGTTCCTTGGTGTCCACATCACCAACAAACTATCATGGTTCAAACACACCAAGACAGTCGTGAAGAGGGCACGACAATGCCTATTCCCCCTCAGGAGACTGAAAAGATTAGGAATGGGTCCCCAGATCCTCAAAAGATTCTACAGCTGCACCATCGAGAGCATCCTGACCGGTTGCATCACCGCCTGGTATGGCAACTGCTCGGCATCTGACCGTAAGTCGCTACAGAGGGTAGTGTGTATGGCCCAGTACATCACTGGGGCCAAACTTCCTGCCATCCAGGAGATATATGATAGGCGGTGTCAGAGGAAAGCCCATCAAATTGTCAGAGACTCCAGTCACCCAAGTCATAGACTGTTTTCTCTGCTATCACATGGTAAGTGGTACCGGAGCGCCAAGTCTAGGACCAAAAGGCTCCTTAACAGCTTCTACCCCCAAGCCATAAGACTGCTGAACAATTAATCAAATGGCCACCGGACTATTTACATTGCCCCCCCCCCCCCCCCCCCATTTGTTTTGTACACATCTGCTACTCACTGTTTATTATCTATGCATAGTCACTTCACCCCTACCTACATTACCTCAACTAACCTGTCCCCCGCACACTGACTCGGTACCGGTACCCCCTGTATATAGCCTCGTTATTGTTATGTTATTGTGGTACTTTGTATTATTTTTTACATTCGTTTATTTGGTAAATATTTTCTTAACCTCTTCTTTAACTGAACTGTTGGTTAAGGGCTTGTAAGTAAGCATGTCATGGTAAGGTCTACACTTGTATTTGGCGCATGTGACAAATAAAGTTTGATTTGATTTAAAGAAAACACACAGTAGCAAAGCTAAATACAATGTAAACACAAAACACATTCACAAGTTGCTGTTACACAAAACAGTGATGCTAGTGCAGAAATATGTGCTTTAAAATGACATGGTTATTTGGGGTTTATAAATCATACCTTAGTGGAGTCTGTGTACTTAATGGTGGAGTTGAGATTGACAGTATGATAGGACTTCCTTCCCTTTCCACAGCACATCATCTGTCTACATACCCCTCTTGCCCTCTGCTTAAAGTGCTTCCCCACAATCACATACAGAAAAGGGTTCAGTGAGCTGTTGCTGTAGCCCAGGTAGGTAGCCAGTTGAGTGCTGATTTCTAATACATCCACCCAGCCGCAGCCAGAGATGACCTCATAGTGATACAGGGTATCCAGGAAGATGACGACCTGGTAGGGCAGCCAGCAGAGGATGAAGATGGCCAGGACGATAAGCACCAGCTGGGCAGCCTTCCTCTCCGTGCCTGCCGCCGTCGTGCTCCTCCCCCTGCTCGCCTGGTTGTCCCGTAGGACACTGATGATGTGGTAGCTGCAGAAGGACACAATGGGTATAGGAACCAGAAAGCCCACTATGTTGACGGTCAGGTTGTAGCGCAGCCTCCAGCCGTCGTGGGGGTATGCCATGTAGCACGCCTCCACCCCCAGGTGGGGGAAGAACTGGACGGATCGGAAGAGTAGGGCTGGGAGGCTGAGAAGAGCGCCCACCACCCAGACAACCAGGCAGATCCCGCTGGCCCAGGCTGGTTTTCTTCCCCTGCCCTGGGACGACAGGGGACGGGCCAGCACCAGGTACCTGTCCACACTCACCAGCGTAAGGAACAGGACGCTGCAGTAGTAGTTCATCCCAATGACAATGTTCACCAGCTGACACATAAGCTCACCAAATGGCCAGTGGAACTCCTGTATGACCGCCACCACCCAGAAGGGCAGGCAGGACACCATGAGGAGGTCTGCAGCAGCCAGGTTCCCCAGGTAGATGTCTGCCACTGTGCTGTGTCTCTTCTGGAAGCAGAACACACACAGCACGAAGGTGTTGCCCACCATTCCCAGCAGGCAGATGATGGACATGTAAACTGGCTGGATGGAGTACACCCAATCCCAGGCTGCTGTGTGGTTACACTCCATTAAAGGGTCCACCGACCAGTTTGAGACCATTTCGAGAGCTGTCTGAAGAGAGATTGTGTGTGTCAATGTTGGAGCACAATTTTATATTATAAAACATCAAAAAAGCTTTTAATTATGTCAATGCTACTGAACATGTGTACCACGACTAAACTCATTTCAAAGTAAAGTAAACTGCTACCCTCTGGTTCAAAATAAAATGAATAATGTGCTAATGGACTGGGGAGGAAGAGAATGGAAGGGCTAATATTGATATTAGTAAGAGTACACAGGCTCTGCGTGCTGTTGCCTTGTGAAGCACACCTCAGCTCTTTACATAAACCACCGTGATGTACAGTCATCTAAATGGCTCTGCAGGCAACAGATGGTCCTTCTCTCTTATCTGGATGACATGTAGCACACTCTCTGTCGACTGACTCTGTCTACACCTCCCTCTGTACTGTAAGTCGGTACAGCTTCACTCAGTGGAATCCAGAGAGTATGTTTTCAGTCTCCCAAGAGAAAAGTAAAAGTGCATGGGGTACTCGCTCTGTGAGCTCTGTCTACACCTCCCTCACTGTACTGTAAGTCAGCACAGCCTCAGTGGAATTCAAAAAAGTGTGTTTTCATTCTATCAAGACACAAGTAAAAGAATGGGGTACCTTACAGTGAATGGGGGAGAATATTATTGTAGGTTACTCAGTATCACTCTTTTTGACTGAAGTACCTAGGAATACCACAATTTTTGGGGGGACCCAGCAGCAAAATTATTTCCTCTCTGCTCCTCATCAATTACTTCACCCACACAATGGTTTCAATTTCAGTTTCAAATTGTATTAGTTGTATGTACAAGATAGACGTGGTATACACTGTACAATGAAATGCTTACTTGCAGGTTCCTTTTCGACAATGCAACAACAACAAGAAATAATAAACGAGAAGAATATGAACATAAAGTAAATGGCTCAGTAGAATAGAATAAACATTTTACCATAAAATACAGGAAGGCACACTTTAAAGTACAATATCAACACATGTATAAGGGAAGGGGGGATTGGGGGGCAAGTGTTTAAGTACATGTAAAAAAAAATCATAATATTTCTTGTCTCTCAGATATAGGACAGACACTTCAGAACAAACTGATTTTATATCTGTTGTTCCATGTATTGAATCTGTTATTCTATGTGTTTGTATGGGCAGTAAGGACAAAACATTTTTTTCATCAAATTATATATTTAAAAAAATGTGATACTTCAAAGGGGTCTTAAACATTTTTAAACTTCTGACTTTCTTCACTGCAGCATACCCTCCGATGCTTCCTGAAGTGAACAATCAACTCCTTTGTTTTGCTGACGTTGAGGTAGAGGTTGTTGTCCTGGCACCACGAATGCCAGTTCACTTACCTCCTCCCTATAGGCTGACTCGTCGTTGCTGTCACACCTGCTCCTGCTCTTCCTCCCCCTGGCGCTCCAGGATCCCCAGCATTACGCACTCAAGATACCGTCAGTACGCACACCTGCCTTCCCCCCGTCACGCACATCAGCAATCATTGGACTCACGTGGACTCAATTACTTGTGTCATTACATTCCCTATATCTGTCTGTTCCCAAACTCTGTTCCCTGCTTCGGGATTAATTGTTTCATGTTCGTGTTACCCGTGTTCTGACGCTGTTCCTGTCTTGTTTCCTTGTCTGTTCCCGAATAAATGTCTGACTCCCCGTAACTGCTTCTCCTGTCCGGCGTCGTTTTTTACAGAATCCTGAAGCCATCATACGAAGCTTCGGGGAGTACTGGCTTTACGGTTGGTGGTGACGTCGGTCCTGGGTCGCTGCGGATGGAACCGGGGGTGCCTAGCCAGCTCGTCGGGGTTCCACGCCCTAGCTGGCTCGAGAGGTTTTGATTTCGAATTTTAAGACCCCTTGAAGTATCAAATATAAAAAAATATGTCCTTGTTTTTGAAAGAAAAGCTCATTTTTGTCCATTAAAATAACATCAAATTGATCAGAAATACAGTGTAGACATTGTTAATGTTGTAAATTACTATTGTAGCTGGAAATGGCAGATTTTTTTATGGAGTATCTACATCGGCTTACATATGCCCATTATCAGCAACCATTGTTAGGATTTATGTTTATGCACTATAGCCTGTTTGAAGATGAATATTGTTTTGTTACACACACACACAAACAATACAAACAATGTAGGTGTAAGGACTGACCAACACAGGCCATAAAAGCTGTGGACAGTCTGGAGAGGGGAGGGGTGCATCTCTCTAGGCCAACCAGGAAGTTAGAATACTGGACAATACCATATTAGGAACTGTTTCAGTGTAGAATCGACAGACACAAGACGGATCTAATCTACCCAGCAACCAGATGTGGACAAAAGGAACGCGCCAAGGGGCTTGGACAAATCCGAGGGCCAGCAAAGGCGGGGCAAAGTCTAAACCGCGCCCAGGCTCTACTGTGATAGGCCAACAGACGCGTTGGAACTACGTCATCACGGTATAAGAACAGCTGTTTACGTACTTCCTGCCAGTTCCCTGTTAACCCTGCGTGGTGATACAGCGAACCCGTATATACGAAAATTGCATTTGCCATTCATTGTTTGCGGTAATTAAACATAATTAAAGAAAGTTAGCAGACCTTGCTTTTTATTTATCCTGACACCGGATGTGTTACACGCAGCGTTCACACCATCGCTCCTGTGTTCCAATGGCACGTTGTGTTAGCTAATCCAAGTTTATCATTTTAAAAGGCTAATTGATCATTAGAAAATTATTTTGCAATTATGTTAGCACAGCTGAAAACTGTTGTTCTGATTAAAGAGGCAATAAAACTGGCCTTCTTTAGACTATTTCTGGTTTCAATTACAGGCTCAAAATGGCCAGAAACAAAGACCTTTGTTCTGAAACTCTTCAGTCTATTCTTGTTCTGAGAAATGAAGGCTATTCCATTCGAGAAATTGCCAAGAACTGAAGATCTCGTACAACGCTGTGTACTACTCCCTTCACAGAACAGCGCAAACTGGCTCTAACCAGAATAGAAAGAGGAGTGGGAGGCCCCGGTGCACAACTGAGCAAGAGGACAAGTACATTAGAGTGTCTAGTTTGAGAAACAGATGCCTCACAAGTCTTCAACTGGCAGCTTCACTAAATAGTACACGCAAAACATCAATCTCAAAGTCATCGGTGAAGAGGCGACTCCGGGATGCTGGCCTTCTAGGCAGAGTTGCAAAGAAAAAGCCATATCCTACAACAGGACAATTACTCAAAGCACAGCTCCAACCTATGCAAGAACTATTTAGGGGAGAAGCAGTCAGCTGGTATTCGGTCTATAATGGAGTGGCCAGCACAGTCACCGGATCTCAACCCTATTGAGCTTTTGTGGGAGCAGCTTGACCTTATGGTACGTAAGAACTGCCAATCCAACTTGTGGGAGGTGCTTCAGGAAGCATGGGGTGAAATCTCTTCAGATTACTTCAAAAAATTGACAACTAGAATGCCAAAGGTCTGCAAGGCTGTAATTGCTGAAAATTGAGGATTCTTTGACGAAAGCAAAGTTTGAAGGACACAATTATTATTTCAATTAAAAATCATTGTTTATAACCTTGTCAACGTCTTGAATATATTTACTATTCATTTTGAAACTCATTTCATGTATATTCTCATGGAAAACAAGGACATTTCTAAGTGACCCCAAACTTTGTAACGGTATATTTGATCAAATAATTTTGGGCCTGAGACCATACAAACGCATTGAATAACAGATTCACTACATGGAACAACAGTCCCAAAAACATATATAAAGGAAGTTTGTTCTGAAGTGTCTCTCCTACACCTGAGAGATATACAGTTGAAGTTGTAAATTTACATACACCTTGGCCAAATACATTTAAACTCAGATTTTCACAATTCCTGACATTTAATCCCAGTAAAACATCCCTGTTTTTGGTCAATTAGGATCACCACCTTATTTTAAGAATGTGAAATGTCAGAATAATGGTAGAGAATGATTTATTTCAGCTTTGATTTCTTTCATCACATTCCTAGTGGGTCAGAAGTTTACATACACACAATTAGTATTTGGTAGCATTGCCTTTAAATTGTTTAACTTGGGTCAAACGTTTCGGGTAACCTTCCACAAGCTTCCCACAATAAATTGGGTGAATTTTGGCCCATTCCTCCTGGCAGAGCTGGTGTAACTGAGTCAGGTTTGCAGGCCTCCATGCTTGCACATGCATTTTTAGTTCTGCCCACAAATCTTCTACAGGATTGAGGTCAGGGCTTTGTGATGGCCACTCTAATACCTTGACTTTGTTGTCCTTAAGCCATTTTGCCACAACTTTGGAAGAATGCTTGGGGTCATTGTACATTTTGGAAGACCCATTTGCGACCAAGCTTTACTTCCTGACTGATGTCTTGAGATGTTGCTTCAAAATATCCACATAATTTTCCTTTCTCGTGATGCCATCTATTTTGAGAAGTGCACCAGTCCCTCCTGCAGCAAAGCACCCCCACAACATGATGCTGCCACCCCAGTGCTTCACGGTTGGATGGTGTTCTTCGGCTTGCAAGCCTCCCCCTTTTTCCTCCAAACATAACAATGGTTATTATGGCGAAACAGTTCTATTTTTGTTTCATCAATCCATAGGACATTTCTCCAAAAAGTACGATCTTTGTCCCCATGTGCAGTTGCAAACCAGAGTTTGGCTTTTTTTATGGCAGTTTTGGAGCAGTGGCTTCTTCCTTGCTGAGCGGCCTTTCAGGTTATGTCAATATAGGACTCATTTAACTGTGGATATAGATACTTTTGTCCCTGTTTCCTCCAGCATCTTCACAAGGTCCTTTTCTGTTGTTCTGGGATTGATTTGCACTTTTCGCACCAAGTACGTTCATCTCTAGGAGACAGAACGCATCTCCTTCCTGAGCAGTATGACGGCTGCGCGGTCCCATGGTGTTTACACTTGCATACTATTGTTTGTACATATGAACATGGTACCTTCAGGCGTTTGGAAATTGCTCCCAAGGATGAACCAGACTTGTGGAGGTCTACAATTTTTTTTCTGATCTCTTGGCTGATGTTTTTTGATTTTCCCATGATGTCACTCAAAGAGGCACTGAGTTTGAAGGTAGGCCTTGAAATACATCCACGGGTACACCTCCAATTGACTCAAATGATGTCAATTAGCCTGTCAGAAGCTTCTAAAGCCATGACATAATTTTCAGGAATTTTCCAACCTGTTTAAAGGCACAGTCAACTTAGTGTATGTGAACTTCTGAGCCACTGGAATTGCGATACAGTGAATTATAAGTGAAATAATAATGAAATATATACATTTTGGCTTCTCAGTGTTTTTGTCAATATGACATGCCCAAAATGAAAACATATTTTTTCAATTTAGTGTATTTTCATTTAAATACCGTAAAACTTTAATTAATAGCCCTGACGTGTCTTTGCTTAAATCACTGAACACAAAAGGTGCTTATGAAAGACTTCTATTTGAGCCAGTGGAATAATTATTGTCCTCTTTGACTGTGCATTTTTGGCAGTTCTTTCTTTCACCACTAGAGGGTAATTGGCCTGTTTCTAGGGGTCTGTACTCCCAAAATTGTTTTTGTGCTTGCCAGTTAGCTAGCAGTTCTTAGCTGTTTTCCGCCAATGGCTAGCAGTTTCTTACTGGCGATAAAACGGATGATTGCCATCCTTTTTTCAGAGTCATTACTGAATTATTTTATGTAATGAATTAAACATTAAACCTCAAACAATTAATGGTAATTCATTGTAACCTCTTAAACAATTAACTTAGACCCCCCAGCATTTATTTGAAACAGGCGTTTATTTGCTTAAGTGTGTGTAGTTGCCAGGCTATTAAAAGGGACAAGTGGCTATTTTAGACTGTGTTTAATTGAAATTTTACGGTATCAGTTTCAAATCAGATTTTTTTTAATTACACCTAATTTTTTACTACTGAAGACAGTGTAGCCTCAGTGTAGCCTCTGGGTTAATTGTAACATTTTGACTTCCGACACTTTCGGTTGAATTGTAAACGATTGGTATGTCTTAGAAACAGAGACACAGTGTATAATGGTAGCTGAGATATCTAAGTTGTTTGTATAAAAATATTATTAATCTAAATCAAATAATATTTTCATGTTTCCGTGTCATTTCAACAACAAAAAATTATATGTGGAAAACTGATGAGCTAATTTTTTTTTAAGTCATCAACATAAGGGAATTTTGTATTTTCTTTCACCTAAATCCAATGACATGGTGAAATGTTTTGTTGATTTAATGTTGAATTCACATTAGTTGACAACTCAACCAAATGTAAATAAAAACTAGACGTTGAACTGGCGTCTGTGCCCAGTGGGAAACCTCCTGTAGGTTGAGTTCAATAACTACAGGCAGATGTATGGTGAGATGCTTTGAATAGGTCAGTAGCCTCCTGAATGTATGTACGTATTATAAACTAAGTGTTTTAATAACTTTCAAATGTAGTAACAGGTCCATGTAGAACAAACAACCCTTTACATAATACCATAGACACAGTGTTCTGCTAATTTAACAAAGTGACTTTTCACATTTCATTGTCATTCCCAGCCGATACAGATACTGTGCCCATCGGCATTTTGTTAGGTGTTTAGGTGGCTACCTTGGCAAACATGTCAGTGGCCATACCTTCCTGTGTGGTGTCCTGTATACAACAGTTCCCTGATCCTGGTGCAGAATACACAGGGTGTCTCCCTCCCCATATTGACTGATACCATTCAATTCAATAACTTAAAAAAAGACAATTCAAGTAAAAGTTGTGTCTAGTAAAATGTTAATGCCGAGTGCCAGGTCTCTCTCAATTCAGTGACATCAGTAGAAAGCCTGTCTGTCAGTCTGGACATCATCTTGCAAAGTCTCTATGTGCTGACTCTTTTTATTTTTCTGAGAACACATACACACATAGTCACTGTTCTATTACCAATGGCAGTTAGGATGGGTAATATCTGACACACAAACAGGTACTATGTTGAAGTTTGAACAGGTCTGGCATTTGGCAAAAGCATCTGTAGTCCTCTCCATCTGTAGAAATAGGCAGAGTTGAGGCAAAGTTAATCAGTGACACATAGAATGAAAAGGGTGTTGCAAATGCTGGACATTTCTGCTGTACTGTATTTTTAGTAATCCCCTTCAGTCCCATATTGTGGATGTGTTGCATGCCAGGTCTCTCTCCATCCAGAGACATCAATATCAAGCCTGTCTGTCGGTCTGAACTTCTTCACATCATCTTGCAGGTCTTGAAGATCTGTCTCCATAGATGCATCTGTAAACACATACACAGTTCCTCTTCTATTACCAATGGCAGTTGGATAGGTGATGTCTGACAAACAAACATGTACTACGTTGAAGTTTGAACAGGTCAGACTAAACATACCTAATTCTGGTCTCCCCATCAACGACCGTTGGTGAGCAGCCAGGAGGTGAGGCTGGAGGTAAGGACTTTGCCAGTGCCCTCTTGATTGGCATGGCAGTATAGATCAGCTCCTGGCCCCTCATCAAAGATACTGGTTGGTCACACACAAACACACACACACACACACAGTGCACTGCTTATGTTATCAATTGTGGTTATGATTAGCATGGTGGAACCAACCCGATTGCTGCATTCACCTTTCTATTTCACTTCAGTTCTCATGATATGTGAAATGAGAATGGTAAACATAGCGATCAGAAGGTGAATTGGGACAAACTATGACCAGGTCAAACGTCACCAACCTGATTCAAGTGTCCTTCCTGTTCCATTTATAGCAATGCTCAAAGTGAGGGCATATCTGCGTGATGCTGAGGGTCCCCTTGTTGCATGTTCAGCTGCAAACTGAATCTCTCTCAAACAACTGCAGCAGGCAATCCTTATAAACAATGTACTTCCTCATATTATGAGGTGGTGTTGACTGGGAGGGGCTGTGACAGGGTGATACAATAGACAGCCAAGTGGTAAACTGCATTTTGTTGAAAAGAAAGGACAAAGCTTTTTGATAATGCACTTCACAACCAAAATGACTATATTACTTGTATCTGCTTTGCTGGGTAATTAACCTACTAGATTATCAAACCAGGTGTTTTTTAATAAAACTTTTCACATAACACACATTGTTGATGTAGCCATCTGTGTCATCAGGGCAGTAATTTGAGTCAAGCTAATTCTAGGTCGTCACTAGTTACGACAGCCACAAAGTGATTTTTTTTAACCTTTATTTAACTAGGCAAGTCAGTTAAAACCTCTTGAAGCTAGGGGGCAGAATTATTATTATTATTATTTTTTAATAACGTTACCAAGGTAAACTGACTATTTCTCAGGCCCAGATCGTAGAATATGCATATAATTTACAGATTAGGATAGAAAACACTCAAAAGTTTCCAAAACTGTCAAAATATTGTCTGTGAGTATAACAGAACTGGTTTTGCAGGCGAAACCTGAGGAAATCCAGTGCCTTTTTTACATTTTTACCCCTGTTTTATTGCTTGTCCCTCTTCCATTTAAAGGGGTATTAACCAGATTCCTTTTCCAATGGCTTCCTCAGGCTGTGACAAGGCTTTAGACATAGTTTCAGGCTTTTATTTTGAAAAATGAGCGAGATTTATCAAAACGCGTCAGTGGATGACCAGGTGTCCTTTGATTGGTTCCTGCGTAGAAGAGATTTGGCTCGACATTTTCTATCTCTGTAGAATTGAACAGTTTACCGTCTGGTTGAAATATGATTGATTGTGTATGTTAAAAACAACCTGAGGATTGATTATAAACCTTTGACATGTTTCTACGAACATTACGGATACTTTTTGGAATTTTCGTCTGCCCTTCAGTACCAGAACGGACTTGTGGTTTTCTGAACATAACGCGCAAACCAAATGCCGATTTTTGGTTATAAAACTAATCTTTATCGAACAAAAATAACATTTATTGTGTAACTGGGAGTCTCTTGAGTACAAACATCCGAAGATTATCAAAGGTAAGCGATTCATTTTATTGCTTTTCTGACTTTCGTGACCAAGCTAATTTAAGGCTAGCTTTTCTAGCAGTGATTGATACACTCACAAACGCTTGGATTGCTTTCGCTGTAAAGCATATTTTCAAAATCTGACACGATAGGTGGATTAACAACAAGCTAAGCTGTGTTTTGGTATATTTCACTTGTGATTTCATGATTATAAATATTTTTAGAAATATTTTTGAATTTGATACTTTTTGGAATTTGTGTCTGCCTTTCAGGGCCGGAACGTGCATGTGGTTTTCTGAACATAACGCGCAAACGAAATGGCGGATTTTGGTTATAAAACTAATCTTTATCGAACAAAAAGAACATTTATTGTGTAACTGGGAGTCTCGTGAGTACAAACATCCGAAGATTATCAAAAGTAAGCGATTCATTTTATTGCTTTTCTGACTTTCGTGACCAAGCTAATTTAAGGCTAGCTTTTCTAGCAGTGATTGATACACTCACAAACGCTTGGATTGCTTTCGCTGTAAAGTATATTTTCAAAATCTGACACGATAGGTGGATTAACAACAAGCTAAGCTGTGTTTTGGTATATTTCACTTGTGATTCCATGATTATAAATATCTTTAGGATTATTTTTGAGTTTGGCGCGCTGCCAATTCAGTGGTTGTTTACGAAAATGATCCCGTAAAAGGGATCCGTGCGGCAAGAAGTTAAGAACAAATTCTTATTTACAATGATGGTCTACCAGGGAACAGTGGGTTAACTGCCTTGTTCAGGGAAAGAAGGACAGATTTTTCCTTGTCAGCTCAGGGATTCAATCCAGCAACCTTTAAAAGTAAATTTTTGTTTTCATGAATTTTTACAATATAGCCCATTTAAGACTTTGAGGCTGTGGTAACTAGTGGAAACCCCTAATTCTATGCTTTACAGATGTAGACTGACTGTAGCTCCAGATCACAGAAGGTTGGTGGCACCATAATTAGGGAGAACGGGCTCATGATAATGACAGGAGCAAAGTAAGTGGAATGGTATCAAATACATCAAACACATGGTTTCCAGGTGTTTGATGACATTCCATTTGCTCCATTCCAGCCATTTTTATAAGCCATTTTCCCCTCAGCAGCCTCCTGTGCTCCAGATTGGATTAGATTCAGGCCGGTGACGCCGCTACGGTTTGTTGCTCCTAGTTTACTGTATTAGTTAGACTCAGACATGAGTTCGCTACTACCATAACTGCATCCATTATTTCGTTTTGGCCTAGACCATACAGAATACACTTGCATGAGCTACGAACTAACTTGCAAATCCAACTTGTAGGCTAACATTAGCTAGCTTGTAGCTAGCTAGCTAGCCTGCCTCACTAGCATTATCAAATGATAACGTGACATAACCAGCAGTATCTAGACAATACACCAACTTGTATGCGCTATGACCTAAGTTTTAATGAGGTATGCTAAAGAGCTAAAACGTTAGCTAGCCTGCCTTGCTTTATCAAAAGATGTCTACCTACATAACCAGCAATAACGTTATCTAACGTTTTTAGGTAAGTTATACCAGAGGTCATTATATTCCAGTATCTCTGGTTATACTCACCACCCCCGGTCATTGCACACCAAGCTAGCCTTACTGGTGCAAACATTGGCACCGACGAACTCCTACAAGCCATTCCGCATACTCTGGTCCTTCGGCAAAGAATGAAAACCATAGAACTTTGGCTGTGGAGGCATGGTCAAACCTTACAGGGCTTTTCAGTCTGCTTTCCTTTGAACGCATTGGGAATGATGAAACAACGGAGCCCCATTCAATGAAGGGAAGCGGAGAGGCAATTTACACATGGAACTTGGCAGACGGGGGCATGATATTATTTGTTGACATAATTTTGATCCAAACCCAACATTCATTTACTGGTTCCAAACTTCGTTTTAGACAAAACTGACTTTATGACCAAAATTATACTTTTTACACTTAATAAATAAATGTTTGACTCATATCGATGCCACATAGGCCGTTTTCAAAGGGATTACTTGCTTTTTAGGGGGAGTCACTCTTTAATAACTCAGCACAATATTGAACTTTGCTGTTCTCTGTGCCTTTTTGAAAATGATTTACTCAGAGATACTGTGTCTGAATGTCTTCATCAGGAAGTCGTCTTATTAGAGAACAGTACAAGTGGCTAAGTGGTCGCTTCAGTGTGCTATTCCTTATGCATCTCTTCATGTGCGTATCTTGTAAATATCATATGGACAGGAACTTAAACACAGGTAGAGAAAGAAATGAAAGTATTCATGGAAGTCACCAGGGCGCGTACCCTGTTCACCCATGATTGCATGACACCAACGTCATCATTAAGCTTGCCGACGACACAACGATGGTAGGCCGGATCACCGACACGAGGAGACAGCCTAAAGGAAGGAGGTCAGAGACCTGGGAGTTTGGTGTCAGGACAACAACCTCACCCTCAACATCTATGTGGACTATAGGAAGCGGAGGGCACACTCCCATTCACATTGACGGGGCTGTAGTGGAACGGGTCGAAAGCTTCAAGTTCCTCGGTCTCCACATCACTAAGGACCTATCATGGTCCAAACACACCAACACAGTCGTGAAGAAGGCACAACAATGCCTCTTCCCCCTCAGGATGCCAAAAAGATTTGGCATGGGCCCTCAGATCCTCAAAGTTCTACAGCTGCACCATTGAGATCATCTTGACTGGCTGCATCACATCTTGGTATGGCAAGTGCTTGGCATCCGACCAAAAGGAGCTACAGAGGGAAGTGTGTACGGCCCAGTACATCACTGGGGCCGAGCTCCCTGCCATCCAGGACCTTTATACCAGGCGGTGTCAGAGGTGTAGTGGAAGAATGATAGAAGGTGATTTGCAGGCGCTGAGGCCCAGTGTGATGACTCAATCCCGATTTATGACATCGTTTGGATGGTCGGCCATCTGTGGGCTAACACAGGGGTCAAACACACCTTATTTGTGGCATTCTCTGGCGAGGGGCATTCCCACAGAACCCTGGGAGCATGGACAGATTGGAGGTGCCCTAAACAAAATATCTTATAGGATTAGTGATTTTTCCAATATAATCCTATAGAATTTTGTGTCACCTCTATCAGAATCCTATTGGACTACTTTTTTCCTATTGGAAATTATATAATAATCCTATTGGATCTCCTAGGATTCTAGCAGTCCTATAAGATTTTGTGTCCCCTGTATTAGAATCTTATTGGACTCCTTTTTCTTTATTGGGAATCTAAAGATGATAATCTAAAGATTATCCAAGATGGCGTAGCAGTCGGACGTGTGTTTGTCTTGTCTTGTCCCGTGTAAATAGTCCTCGTATTTTTCGTATACATTTCGTATATATTTTAATTTCACTTTCCATCTAGGAACTGAATATACATTCCTACATTCCGCCTCACCCAATGTGGTACGGACCTGCTATTTTTTATATTTTAGAACCGTAACCCCAATCAGAAGCTAGCCAGATAACTAGCTACTAGCTAGTAGTCAGTTAGCCACTGCTGCGGTCTTCACCCTTAACTCGGACACAGCCAGCTTCAGCTCGGGCCAATACCTGCCAGTCTGCAAGCGCGATATCAACCCAGAGCATATAGGACTGCTTTTTCTCTACCACATCACCGGATTCCTGACGCAAGCTCTGGACAATTACACCGTATCATCACAGCTAGCTAGCTGCAACCGAGTGGCTACTACTGGCTAACACCTCTGTCCCGAAGCAAGCACCAGTTAGCCTTGAGCTAGCCTCGAGCTAGGCCCATCTGCCGGCTAGCCGAAGAGGTCTACCAGCGAATTCTTGGGCTACAATACCTCTTTTGCCAATTGGACTGGACCTTTTTTTTTGCCGACACAGAGCCCTGCCAATCCATCACAACTGGTCTAAATCAGCTACAAGCTAATTTAGCCATTTTTTGCCGCTGCTAGCAGCTTTTACCTTCTGCACAGACACCAGCCCTGTTATTAGCCTGGATATTACTCACCAATTTACCAGCATCGGACTGTCTCTCGACAACAACGCCGGATTCCTGCCGTAATCCCTGAGCCACTACTTCTGATCCTCACAGCTAGCTTGCAGCTAGCGCAGCTAGCGCCACTGCCACGAAGCTAGCACCAGTTAGCAAACACAATTCTACAATTCACAACCTCTCTTTCGCCATCGCCATCCGGCTTGGATTCTCTGTCGACACGACCACGTCTGAGCAGACCCCCTCCGTCTGAGCAGACCACCCCCCGGGCTACTAACTTTAAACGCCGCGTGCTAGCTTAGTGGAGGCCTCCCTGCTCTATCTACGGCTGCCCCCTGGACACTATGATCACTTGGCTACATAGCTGATGCCTGCTTGACTGTCCATTAATTCACGGTACTCCATTCTGTTTATTTGTGTTTTATCTGTCGGCTCTGTGCTTTAACTCAGGATCTGTGTGTAGTTAATCCGACCCTCTCTGCCTAGTCGTCGCCATTTTTACCTGTTGTTGCTGTGTTAGACTAGCACCCTGTTATTGCTGCTGTTATCTTACCTGTTGTTTTAGCTAGCTCTCCCAATCAAGACCTGCAATCACTTTATGCCTTATTGTATGTCTCTCTCAAATATCAATATGCCTTGCATACTGTTGTTCAGGCTAGTTATCATTATCATTGTTTTGGTTTGCAATGGACCCCGTAGTTCCACTCTCCGTACCTCTGATACCTCCTTTGTCCCACCCCCCACACATGCGGTGACCTCACCCATTGAGACCAGCATGTCCAGAGATACAACCTCTCTTATCATCACCCAGTGCCTGGGCTTGCCTCCGCTGTACCCGTGCCCCACCATACCCCTGTCTGCACATTATGCCCAGAATCTATTCTACCACGCCCATAAATCTGCTCCTTTTATTCTTTGTCCCCAACGCTCTAGGCGACCAGTTTTGATAGCCTTTAGCCGCACCCTCATCCTACTACTCCTCTGTTCCTCGGGTGATGTGGAGGTAAACCCAGGCCCTGCATGTCCCCAGTCACCCTCATTTGTTGACTTCTGTGATCGAAAAAGCCTTGGCCTCATGCATGTCAACATCAGAAGCCTCCTCCCTAAGTTTGCCTTACTCACCGCTTTAGCACACTCTGCCAACCCTGATGTCCTTGCCGTGTCCGAATCCTGGCTTAGGAAGGCCACCAAAAATTCTGGGATTTCCATACCCAACTATAACACTTTCCGTCAAGATAGAACTGCCAAAGGGGGAGGAGTTGCAATCTACTGCAGAGATAGCCTGCAAAGTTCTGTCATACTTTCCAGGTCTATGCCCAAACAGTTCGAACTTCTAATTTTAAAAATTAATCTCTCCAGAAATAAGTCTCTCACTGTTGCCGCCTGCTACCGACCCCCCTCAGCTCCCAGCTGTGCCCTGGACACCATCTGTGAATTGATCGCTCCCCATCTAGCTTCAGAGTTTGTTCTGTTAGGTGACCTAAACTGGGATATGCTTAACACCCCGGCAGTCCTACAATCCAAGCTTGATGCCCTCAATCTCACACAAATCATCAAGGAACCCACCAGGTACAACCCTAAATCCGTAAACATGGGCACCCTAATAGACATTATCCTGACCAACCTGCCCTCCAAATACACCTCTGCTGTCTTCAATCAAGATCTCAGCGATCACTGCCTCATTGCCTGTATCCGCCACGGGTCCGCGGTCAAACGACCACCCCTCATCACTGTCAAACGCTCCCTAAAACACTTCTGCGAGCAGGCCTTTCTAATCGACCTGGCCCGGGTACCCTGGAAGGATATTGACCTCATCCCGTCAGTTGAGGATGCCTGGTCATTCTTTAAAAGTTACTTCCTCACCATATTAGACAAGCATGCTCCGTTCAAAAAATGCAGAACCAAGAACAGATATAGCCCTTGGTTCACTCCAGACCTGACTGCCCTCGACCAGCACAAAAACATCCTGTGGCGAACTGCAATAGCATCGAAGAGCCCCCGCGATATGCAACTGTTCAGGGAAGTCAGGAACCAATACACGCAGTCAGTCAGGAAAGCAAAGGCCAGCTAGAAATTTGCATCCTGTAGCTCTAACTCCAAAAAGTTCTGGGATACTGTAAAGTCCATGGAAAACAAGAGCACCTCCTCCCAGCTGCCCACTGCACTGAGGCTAGGTAACACGGTCACCACTGATAAGTCCGTGATAATCGAAAACTTCAACAAACATTTCTCAATGGCTGGCCATGCCTTCCTCCTGGCGACTCCAACCTTGGCCAACAGCCCCGCCCCCCCCGCTGCTACTCGCCCAAGCCTCCCCAGCTTCTCCTTTACCCAAATCCAGATAGCAGATGTTCTGAAAGAGCTGGAAAACCTGGACCCATACAAATCAGCTGGGCTTGACAATCTGGACCCCCTATTTCTGAAACTGTCCGCCGCCATTGTCGCACCCCCTATTACCAGCCTGTTCAACCTCTCCTTCGTATCATCTGAGATCCCCAAGGATTGGAAAGCTGCCGCGGTCATCCCCCTCTTCAAAGGGGGAGACACCCTGGACCCAAACTGTTACAGACCTATATCCATCCTGCCCTGCCTATCTAAGGTCTTCGAAAGCCAAGTCAACAAACAGATCACTGACCATCTCGAATCCCACCGTACCTTCTCCGCTGTGCAATCCGGTTTCCGAGCCGGTCACGGGTGCACCTCAGCCACACTCAAGGTACTAAACGATATCATAACCGCCATCGATAAAAGACATTACTGTGCAGCCGTCTTCATCGACCTGGCCAAGGCTTTCGACTCTGTCAATCACCATATTCTTATCGGCAGACTCAGTAGCCTCGGTTTTTCTAATGACTGCCTTGCCTGGTTCACCAACTACTTTGCAGACAGAGTTCAGTGTGTCAAATCGGAGGGCATGTTGTCCGGTCCTCTGGCAGTCTCTATGGGGGTACCACAGGGTTCAATTCTCGGGCCGACTCTTTTCTCTGTATACATCAATGATGTTGCTCTTGCTGCGGGCGATTCCCTGATCCACCTCTACGCAGACGACACCATTCTATATACTTCCGGCCCTTCCTTGGACACTGTGCTATCTAACCTCCAAACGAGCTTCAATGCCATACAACACTCCTTCCGTGGCCTCCAACTGCTCTTAAACGCTAGTAAAACCAAATGCATGCTTTTCAACCGTTCGCTGCCTGCACCCGCACGCCCGACTAGCATCACCACCCTGGACGGTTCCGACCTAGAATATGTGGACATCTATAAGTACCTAGGTGTCTGGCTAGACTGCAAACTCTCCTTCCAGACTCATATCAAACATCTCCAATCCAAAATCAAATCAAGAATCGGCTTTCTATTCCGCAACAGCCTCCTTCACTCACGCCGCCAAACTTACCCTAGTAAAACTGACTATCCTACCGATCCTCGACTTCGGCGATGTCATCTACAAAATAGCTTCCAATACTCTACTCAGCAAACTGGATGCAGTTTATCACAGTGCCATTCGTTTTGTTACTAAAGCACCTTATACGACCCACCACTGCGACCTGTATGCCCTAGTCGGCTGGCCCTCGCTACATGTTCGTCGTCAGACCCACTGGCTCCAGGTCATCTACAAGGCTATGCTAGGTAAAGTGCCGCCTTATCTCAGTTCACTGGTCACGATGGCTACACCCACCCGCAGCACGCGCGCCAGCAGGTGTATCTCACTGATCATCCCTAAAGCCAAAACCTCATTTGGACGCCTTTCCTTCCAGTTCTCTGCTGCCTGCGACTGGAACGAATTGCAAAAATCTCTGAAGTTGGAGACTTTTATCTCCCTCAACAACTTTAAAAATCTGCTATCCGAGCAGCTAACCGATCGCTGCAGCTGTACATAGTCCATCTGTAAACTACCCACCCAATTTACCTACCTCACCCCCCATACTGCTTTTATTTATTTACTTTTCTGCTCTTTTGCACACCAGTATCTCTTCTTGCACATGATCATCTGATGATTTATCACTCCAGTGTTAATCTGCTAAATTGTAATTATTCGATTTATTGCCTACCTCATGCCTTTTGCACACATTGTATATAGATTCTCTTTTTTTTCTACCATGTTATTGACTTGTTTATTGTTTACTCCATGTGTAACTCTGTGTTGTCTGTTCACACTGCTATGCTTTATCTTGGCCAGGTCGCAGTTGCAAATGAGAACTTGTTCTCAACTAGCCTACCTGGTTAAATAAAGGTGAAATAAAATAAAAAATAAAATAAAAAAAAGTAATCCTATTGGACCCTATATGATTCTCATAATCCTATAGGATTCATTGTCACTGCTATCAGAATTCTATTGGACTACTTTTGGACTACAAAAGTAATAAAATAGATGGTGTCTGTATTGTGTCTGTACCACCCTTCCCCAAGTGGTAGGGTTTGCGGAGAATAATAAAGGTATATTCTTTAAAAAGTATGTATATCTATATAGGTATGTGTATGTATATGTGTGTATACGTGTGTGTATATGGATATATATATATTTACCCCCAAAATATATGGGGGATTGGAAATGATGCAGACAATTACATTGATGGAAGCAACAATCTTTCCGCAATATTAAGCTGATCCACCCCTTAAATAAAAAATACTCTTAAATCCATGTTGTGAGGCCAGTTACGTTAATAAAGAGTGCGCACCTAATTTTCTCTGCCATTTGAGTTTGAAAATTATATTAGAATTGTAAATCCTAAAACCACTGGCACATATGACAAAATCAATGGTACAAAACCAATGATATTGATCTGTTTTAAGCAAATGATTTTGTGTCATTGTGATTACTATAAACCTTTAAACTAACATAACTAATCTTTAAAATTATGTTTTGATGTTTAATCCATTCTAAGGCTGCATGATGGGACTCTAATGATGATATGACAAAATTCACAAGCTGCACACACATCATCAGTTTCTCATTCAGAATTTGACAAGCACTTGATATTATTCTCACCAGGCCTCGAATTTCCCTGTGTCATCTCCCTTGTGTGGCCGTAATGCCCCCTAAAAACATGTGTGGCCGTTGTGCCCTTGGGCTGAATATTATAGGCTAATTCTAATTCCCTTCTCCCAGCTGTAGTGCTCCAAAGCCCCTCTCACTCACATGGCTGTCTTAGACGTAGCTGTCACGTGATCGGGTCCTTCTCACAGGCATTTCAGCTAAGAAGTAGGCTAAAAGTGAATGAAGACAGACACATCAGGGATGAAAATGTGAGCGTCCCTCTTATTGAATTTCGAGATGCAGTACCAGTCAAAAGTTTGGACACACCTACTCATTCAAGGGTTTTTCTTTATTTTTACTATTTTCTACATTGTAGAATAATAGTGAAGACATCAAAACTATGAAATAACACCAATGAAATCATGTAGTAACCAAAAAGGTGTTAAAAAAATCTAAATATATTTTATATTTGAGAATCTTCAAATTAGCCACCCTTTGTCTTGACAACTTTGCACACTCTTGGCATTCTCTCAACCAGCTTCATGAGGTAGTCACCTGGAATTCTAGGTGAAGCTGGTTGAGAGAATGCCAAGAGTGTGCAAAGCTGTCATCAAGGCAAAGAGTGGCTACAATGAAGAATCTAAAATCGAAAGTATATTTTGATTTGTTTAACGCTTTTTTGGTTACTACATGATTCCATGTGTGTTTTAAAAAAAAGTTTTAATGTCTTCACTATTATTCTACAATGTAGAATGTATATATTTTTTTTAAGAATAAAGAATGAGTAACTGTGTCCCAACGTTTGACTGGTACTGTATATATATACAGTTGAAGTCGGAAGTTTACATACACTTAAGTTGGAGTCATTAAAACTCGTTTTTCAACCACTCCACAAATTTCTTGGTAACAAACTATAGTTTTGGCATGTCGGTTAGGACATCTGCTTTATACACGACACAAGTAATTTTTCCAACAATTGTTTACAGACAGATTATTTCACTTATAATTCACTGTATCACAATTCCAGTGGGTCAGAAATTTACATACATTAAGTTGACTGTGCTTTTAAAACTTCTTAGGGCTGCAATCCCGTTAACGGGATCGATACGACAACAGCCAATGAAAGTGCAGGGCGCCAAATTCAAACAACAGAAATCTCATAATTAAAATTCCTCAAACATCTTATACCATTTTAAAGGTAATCTTGTTGTTAATCCCACCACAGTGTCCGATTTCAAAAAGGCTTCACAGCGAAAGCACCACAAACGACTATGTTAGGTCACCACTGAAAAACACAGCCATTTTTACAGCCAAAGACAGGAGTCACAAAAAGCAGAAATAGAGATCAAATTAATCACTAACCTTTGATGATCTTCATCAGATGACACTCATAGGACTTCATGTTACACAATACATGTATGTTTTGTTCAGTAAAGTTCATATTTATATCAAAAAATCTCAGTATACATTGGCGCGTTATGTTCAGTAGTTCCAAAAACATCCGGTGATTTTGCAGAGAGCCACATCAATTTCCAGAAATACTCATAATAAACGTTGATCAAAGATCAAGTGTTATACATGGAATTTTAGATCCACTTCTCCTTAATGCAACCGCTGTGTCAGATTTCAAAAAAGCTTTACGGAAAAAGCAAAAACCACGCAATAATCTGAGGTCGGCGCTCAGAGCCCAATCAAGCCATACAGGTACCCGTCATATTGTTCAGTCAACAGAAGTCAGAAATAACATTATAAATATTCACTTACCTTTGATGATCTTCATCAGAATGCACTCCCAGGAATCCCAGTTCCACAATAAATGTTTGATTTGTTCGGTAATGTCCATCATTTATGTCCAAATAGCTACTTTTGTTAGCGTGTTTGGTAAACAAATCCAAAGTCACGAAGCGCGCTCACTAAAAGCAGATGAAATGTCAAAAAGTTCCGTAACAGTCAGTAGAAACATGTCAAACGATGTATTGAATCAATCTTTAGGATGTTTTTAACATAAATCTTTAATAACGCTCCAACCGGAGAATTCCTTTGTCTTCAGAAATGCGATAGAACAGAGCTCGCTCTCACATGAACGCGCATGGTCAGCGCATATTCAGCTCATGATAGACCTTACTCAATCCCCTCTCATTCGCCCCCTCTTCACAGTAGAAGCATCAGACAAGGTTCTAAAGACTGTTGACATCTAGTGGAAGCCATAGGAAGTTCAAAATTACCCATATCCCACTGTGTATTCGATAGGCGATGAGTTGAAAACCTACAAACCTCAGATTTCCCACTTTCTGGTTGGATTTCTTCTCAGGTTTTTGCCTGCCATATGAGTTCTGTTATACTGACAGACATCATTCAAACAGTTTTAGAAACTTCAGAGTATTTTCTATTCAAATAGACTAATAATATGCATATATTAGCAACTGGGACTGAGGAGCAGGCAGTTTACTCTGGGCACCTCTGGGTACCTTTTCATCCAGGCTACTCAATACTGCCCCCGCAGTAAGACGTTTTAAACAGCTTGGAAAATTCCAGAAAATTATGTCATGGCTTTAGAAACTTCTGATAGGCTAATTGACATAATTTGAGTCAATTGGAGATGTACCTGTGGATGTATTTCAAGGCCTACTTTCAAACTCAGCGCCTCTTTGCTTGACATCATGGGAAAATCAAAAGAAATCAGCCAAGAGATCAGAAAAGCCTGACCAGACCTCCACAAGTCTGGTTCATCCTTGGGAGCAATTTCCAAACGCCTGATGGTACCACATTCATCTGTACAAACAATAGTATGCAAGTATAAACACCGTAGGACCACGCAACCGTCATACCACTCAGGAAGGAGACGCGTTCTGTCTCCTAGAGATGAGAGTACTTTGGTGCAAAAAGTGCAAATCAATCCCAGAACAACAGCAAAGGACCTTGTGAAGATGCTGGAGGAAACAGGTACAAAAGTATCTATATCCACAGTAAAACGAGTCCTATATCGACATAACCTGAAAGGCCGCTCAGCAAGGAAGAAGCCACTGCTCCAAAACCACCATATAAAAGTCAGACTACGGTATGCAACTGCACATGGGGACAAAGATTGTACTTTTTGGAGAAATGTCCTCTGGTCTGATGAAACAAAAATAGAAAAGTTTGGCCATAATGACCATCGTTATGTTTGGAGGAAAAAGGGGAAGGCTAGCAAACTGAAGAACACCAACCCAACCGTGAAGCACGGGTGTAGCAGCATCATGTTGTGGGGGTGCTTTGCTGCAGGGGGGACTGGTGCACTTCTCAAAATAGATTAAATCATGATGTAGGAAAATTATGTGGATATATTGAAGCAACATCTCAAGACATCAGTCAGGAAGTAAAGCTTGGAGTCTTCCATGAGTCTTCCAAATGGACAATGACCCCAAGCATACTTCCTCTGAAGGCCCTAACAATTGTCAAAGATTCCAGCCATCATAGACTGTTCTCTCTGCTACCGCACGGCAAGCGGTACCAGAGCTCCAAATCTGGGACCAAAAGGCTCCTGAACAGCTTTTACCTCCAAACCATAAGACTGCTGAACTGTTAATCAAATGGCTACCCAGACTATTTGCATTGACCCACTTTTTTTGCACTGGCTCTATGCACAGTCACTGGACTCTCTCTACCCACACACTCACACAATTCATTCAGAAAGTATTCACACCTATTGACTTTTTACACATTTTGTTGTTACAGCCTGAATTTAAAAGGGATTCAATTAAGATGTTTAGTCACTGACCTACACACAATACCCTATAATGTCACAGTGAAATAGTTTTTTTTACATTTGACAAATTAATAAAAATTAAAAGTTGAAATGTCAAGTCAATAACTATGTATCAATACACCCAATCACTACAAAAATACAGACGTCCTTCCTAACTCAGTTGCCGGAGAAGAAGGAACGATCAGGGATTTCACCATGAGGCCAATGGCAACTTTTAAAACAGTTAGAGTTTAATTGCTGTGATAGGAGAAAACTGAGGATGGATCAACAACATTGTAGTTAATCCACAATACTAACCTAATTGGTGGCTGCATCATGTTATGGGTATGCCTGTAATCATTAAGGACTGGAGCTAAGCACAGGAAAAAATCCTAGAGGAAAACCTGGTTCAGTCTGCTTTCCACCTAGACACTGGGCGATGAATTCACCTTTCAGTAGGGCAATAACCTAAAACACAAGGCCAAATCTAAACTGGAGGTGTTTACCAAGAAGACAAAGGTGCTTCTACAAAGTATTGACTCAGGGGTGTGAATACTTATCTAAATTCAATATTTCTGTATTTAATTTAATACATTTGCAAAAATGTCTAAAAACACGTTTTCGCTTTGTCATTATAGGTTATTGGTGTGTACATTAGATGGGTGATCTGTGTAATCCATTTTGAATTCAGGCAATAACGCAACGAAATGTAGAATAGGTCAAGGGGTATGAATAATTTCTGAATGCACTGTACTACACTGACACAACATATGCTCACGCATACAAAACACACACATGCATGTTGACGCCACACATACACACACACACACACTTTCACACGCTTCACATACGCTGCTGCTACTCTATTTATTATCTATCCTAATTGCCTAGTCACTCTTACCCCTACCTACATGTACATATTACCTAAATTTCCTCAACTATTTTGTACCCCTGAACATTCACTCTGTACAGGTACTCCTTGTATATAGCATCATTATTGTTATTTTATTGTGTTACTATTTCCTTAAAAAAAAAATTGCTACTCTTTTCTTATTTTTTAACTGCATTGATGGGGAAGCATTTCATGGTAAAGTCTACACCTGTTGTATTCGGCGCATGTGACAATACAATTTTATTTGATGATCAATATATCTTGTTATGGAAACATTTGGGAGATAAAACATTGTTCAATAATTCTCCTAAGCATTATGATACAAGCAGCTAGTAGGCTTATACATTATCCTGTTATCATTGTTTCACATACCAGTATCCTCATCAGCAGTGACTTATGACAAAACAGACAAAAGTAAAAGAAAAGTCGGACAAAATAAACATTCACACAGTAATCTTCTCTTTTGTAAGATGTGCTTTCAAATGAGAGGCAGCAATTCAATGATGTTTACCCTAAATATAATCTGAACTAACAATTTATTGTGATTATATAAGCAGTTCTTCAATATTTATAAATGTTCTTACACTAGTGAAAAACACTAGCCTATGTTTGACATATACATTTACAGTACTTAATCTTACAAACCTTGTCGGCTGGAGCGAGAGTCCTCTAGACTATGTGTAAATCCAGACGTGCCGTGCGTCTGGTCAGTCCAGTCAAGACGTTTCCTCACTGTGTTCCTCTACCCTGTGGTCGGCACCAACTCACTCTCTTAAAGGAGGAAGGAGTCCATAATGATGTCACTCCATCTGTGCACTTTTTTCTTCCATTTTTTCCCTTTTTTTTACATCTTAAATTCAAACAAGATCACTTGAGTGTGAAATATGATGACACTTGAAATGACCTGGTTTGTCTTATTGAACATTTCGGTCGAGCTTTAAATGATGTGAGCTTATAAAGGCTTCATCAAGGCTTCATAAACACTAGCAAACATTTAGCTAGCTAGCAGGTTCAACTAAATAAAAATCCCCCTAGATCGTCATAACAAAAATGATTTGCATGCTTCAATAGGGCAGAAGTCCATAAGTTGTTGCGAATCTGGATGCACAGATAGATGCCAACAATGACCAGAAACTGCTATGTGGGGAATCGTAAGTGATTTGTTTTTGCTAGTTTCATCTCGTTCTTGATAGCATGTCTTGTTTTGAGGTGTTTTGACGGATTTCATGTGGCTAAAATTTGCTAGCTAGCTAACCAACAACTGTAACGATGTATTTGAGAGAAAATAAGTTCTCATTGTGCAAATGTATTTATGTTGTCAATAAATGTTGGAGACGATATATAGTTTATGCCGACAATTTAAAGGCCAAATCAAACAATGCTTTTTTTATGGGCGTGAATGAGAGTGTTCACACTGGAATTAGAATGCACGGTATTGAATGAGAGAAAACAGACGGCCGAGAGAGTCAAAGCCGCCAACGACGTCATGCGCGTCAAATTAGAAAGCAAGTGAATTTTTTCTTGCAAGATGGTAAAGTGAGCGGATAAATTCCAATAAAAAAGATACAGAATTTACTCTAGGGTGTAGATGAGCTTTGATATTGCAGATGGTCTGTGGCTTCCATCAATGTAATTGTTACGTCCGTTGTTAAATGAAGACCAAGGTGCAGCGTGGTAGACGTACATTTTCTTTTAATTTTAAATGTTCCACCAAAAACAATAAACAACTCAACGAACGTAAAGCTAGGAGTGCAAACACATGCAACAAAAAAGACAAGATCCCACAACTGAAGGCGGGAAAAGGGCTGCCTAAGTATGATCCCAATCAGAGACAACGATAGACAGCTGCCTCTGATTGGGAACCATACTCGGCCAACAAAGAAATATAAACATAGATTTCCCAATCTAGTCACACCCTGACCTACCAAATAGAGAATTAAATGGATCTCGAAGGTCAGGGCGTGACAGTAATGGTTTGCATCATTTCCAATCTCCCATATATATTTTTTGGTGTGCATATGAATGTATATATATATATATAGTACCAGTCAAATGTTTGGATGCACCTACAGTACTTATTCAAGGATTTTTCTTAATTTTTTTACTATTTTCTACATTGAAGAATAATGAAGACAATAGTAAAGACATCAAAACTGTAAAATAACAAATATGGAATCATGTAGTAACCATAAAAATGCTAAACAAATCAAAATATATTTTAGATTGTAGATTCTTCAATGTAGCCACCCTTTGCCTTGATGACAGCTTTGCACACTCTTGACATTCTCTCAACCAGCTTCACCTTGAATGCTTTTTCAGCAGTCTTGAAGGAGTTCCCACATACGCTGAGCACTTGTTGGCTGCTTTTCCTTCACTCTGCAGTCCAACTCATCCCAAACCATTTCAATTGGGTTGAGGTCGGGTGATTGTGGTAGCCAGGTCATCTGATGCAGCACTCCATCACTCTCCTTCTTAGTCAAATAGCCCTTACACAGCCTGGAGGTTTGTTGAGTCATTGTCCTGTTGAAAAACAAATGATCGTCCAACTGAGCGCAAACCACATGTGATGGCGTATGACTGCTGAATGCTGTGGTAGCCATGCTGGTTAAGTGTGCCTTGAATTCGAAATAAATCACTGACAGTGTCACCTTCAAAGCACCCCCACACCATCACACCTCCTCCTCCATGCTTCACGGTGGGAACCACACATGCGGAAATCATCCGTTCACCTACTCATCAGACCAAAGGACAGATTTCCACCGATATAATGTCCATTGCTCGTGTTTCTTGGCCGAAGCAAGTCTCTTATTTTTATTGGTGTTTTATTGGTATCCTCTGCAACAGAGGTAACTCTGGGTCTTCCTTTCCTGTGTTGGTCTTCATGCGAGCCAGTTTCATCATAGCGCTTGACAATCCCTACCACCCTTCCCTCAATTGGAGTAAACTAATAAACAATAACACTTAGGCTTCTACCTTCAGTTTATACATATTGTACACATTTTACAGACACAATCTATTTTACAATAGTTATATTTTGTTTGTATTTAGTCCATCCTCTATTTCTGATGTCCATCCAGTTTGATTTCTATTTGTAACTTGTGCTATTTCACAACATTTCTGAACCTATATACATTTTACAGACCCCGTATGTTTTACATTGGTTATCTTGTTATTAGTCTCACCCTTCAGCTCCATTCACCCCCTCCCATCTATCTCTTAACACCATCCATTTTGGATTTCTATTTGCCATATATTTTTCAACTGTGCTGTGATGCTTCACAAAAGTACTGAACCTTTCTATTCTCATAGCTTCTACAGATTGTAAATTAAAGATACATTTTTGCTAAAATAATTATTATATTATTGATTGATTGACTATGGCTTTTCAAATCACCCAGTATTGCAATCTGCAACGTTAGTTCCAGGCAAATGTTGCAATTCTTCAGCCATTCCTGGACCTGTGACCAAAAACGAGCTACATATGGACAGTACCAAAATAAATGATCTAATGACTCTGCCTCCTCACAGCAAAATCTGCAGAGGTGGGAAGATTGTATCCCCCATATATATAACATTCTATTGGTTGCAAGAATTTTGTATTGTAATTTAAATTGAAAAATTCAAAGTTTTGAATCCGGCGTTGTTTTGCGTGTCAATTCATAAACCATCTGCCATGGAATGGGTACATCAAAAATCTCTTCCCAACTATTTTGCAATTTATATGGCACAGTTGTCAATTTTTTAGTCCTTAAATGAAATTGGTATATGTTTTTATTTATCACACTTTCTTTAACCATTTATGTTCTTTAATGCAGGGCCGACAGACAAGTTCCTCACTTTTTTACCCTTCTACTTGCCTCTTCCATTTTTGTGGTAATGCTGCAATTAGTTGTTTGTCATTTTGGGTAGAGCAGACATTTCCATGTGTCTGTGTTAGCTGCATGTGTGACATAACTCCACCAGTCCTATTTATGATATAATTTACTAAAATTATACATTTTTTTAAACATTTCATCAATTTTTTTTAATTTTTTTTTATCAATTAGTATATTTGAGTTTAACCACAATATTTGTTGTATTATTTGTTCTGTCTTTTCAGGTGGATTAAACTGAAATTGCAACCAACTTTCTAAGGCTTGGACTTGGCCTTTTAACAAATAGGGCTACCTTCTTCATACCACCGCTACCTTGTAACCACACAACTGATTGGCTCAAACGCAGCAAAGGAAAGAAATTTCACAAATCAACTTTTTACAAGGCACACCTGTTAATAGAAATGCATTCCAGGTGACTACCTCGTGAAGCTAGTTGAGAGAGTGCCATGCTGTCATCAAGGCAAAGGGTGGCTACTTTGAAGAATCTCAAATAGAAATTATATTTTTGTTTAACTCTTTTGCTTACTAAATGATTCCGTATGTGTTATTTCATAGTTTTGATGTCTTCACTATTATTCTACAATATAGAAAATAGTAAAAATTGAATGAATAGGTGTGTCCAAATTTTTGACTGGTACTGTGTATTTTTTTGATACCTAAAGGGGCCCTAAAATTCTAAATCAAATAGCTAAATGATCTTTGGTATGACCATCATAAAACAATTCCTTATGTTAGCTCAGGACTCAAACATTTCCCAAACACCACGCCCGCTAACGTTCTTCTCTGTATGGCGCGATCAATAAAGCACCAGAATTCAATTGCCATAACGCTTCCCATTAATCTAATAATAAGGGCTCAGTTAATTCTGTAATGTTTAAGTATTACAGATTCCGCAATAGAAATGTAAAGGTGATTTCCGATTGAGCCGACATGCAGCGTTTACCGTGAACGCAGTCTCCGCTAAAGCAGGAACATTGCCTTTAAATTTCAATCAGGCTGTACAGCTGAACTTCTGTGATGCGGATTGAATAGAGCCGTAAGTGCTTTTCCACATGGAATTTGCGCTGTTCTTTATCCATGCATGGGCACCAAGCAGACTAAGACTAAATAGGTTTGATATTGACCCAAAGCAAAGTGACCTTGGTATTTCTCCGCCTCAATGCTGCTGCAGCACTTAGTACAAATATAGCCATCAATTAACGTAACCACTGATTGTCTGGTAGTGGTCTCTAAGAAAACAATGATTTATGGGTGGGTTTAAAACAAATAAAAATGTCAGATGCCATTTATATAGATGGAAGACCTATTGTGTCACCCAATACAAGGCACATGTACTCTACAGTACATTGAATCACCAGTTGAAGAACATGTACCCCTGACCTAATTTTCTTTTTGACATTAAACAATAACACAAGACCTTGAGCAAGAATGGCCTTGTTTTTTCCCCCAATGTGAGATGGTGGTCAGTGTGAGTAATGATCAGTGGCAGAAGAGAGTGGGCATTAACCTCTGGCTGCAACACAGTCTCACATTCAATTCGCGCATATATGTACAAAATGTATTTCAGCAGATTTCGTGCGTTTTTGTGCATTTTTGGGGTGGTTCAATTCGTGCAAAAATACACGAATTTCTGTGCTACTTAATTCGTGCGAAAATACACGAATTTCTGTGCTACTTAATTCGTGCGAAAAGACACGAATTTAACCAGTAGGCGACACAAGCCTTTGCAACAGCCATATAGACGCGATAATTTGTATTTCATTTTTGTTCTTCTTAATGGCTAATTCAACGTCATGAATATACAGAAATGTTGTCTTTGTTTAACCATGTTTTAAAATGTGTCGTTGTATGCCTATATGTACTGTTTTAGACTTGCTGAACAGAATTTTTGAGAAAAGACGCACATTTAAGTGCGACTTAATTCGTGGGAAATATTGTTTTATTAATGCCAATGCTGTTTTCTGTGCTTGATTTCGCTTAATACTTTGGATACTGGTGCACTTGTAATCAGAACGCCTTTTTGTCATGTAGGCAACCATACACGATTTTCTTCATAACCCATTTCATATTTCGTGAAGCCTAAATTACACAATTTTCTTCATAATGCATGTATTACATGTTCATGTAAAATAATGAATTGTGTTGGCTTACACTTATGGCCTTTCCAAGGCCTTTCCATACCTTAAGGGAACATTTTAGCACTCACCATATGGTGAGTGAGAAACGCCACATTGCAAATGTAAGGTCCCTTACTAGACGTCCTGCAACGTTTCTAAAATTCGTGGACGGCGTCGGGCCGTGCGCGGGGGAGAGATCTTTCAGGAAGTCATCAAACTAAATCTCTCAGAAGTTCGGTTTCCGTTTTATAAAAATAACACATTTTGGTCATTTTTCCGCAGTCTCGGAAATTCCCACCAGAGGGAAAATAAATAATATTGCAAATGCACAAGCACATTGCAAATGCATGTGGCCTTTTCTCCTAAACGGAAAATATTTCGAAGACGTAATGGACAGTTGGCCCCGAACAAGATGGCGTCGAGGCCTCAACGCTTTTTGAGTTATGGCCATTTTTCTGGGATTAAAGGTCAAAAACGCAAAGTAGGGTGCTAATTTGACCGCTTCACGTCAAAGTACATAAGCATACGGTGTCAGGAAAAAAAGAACCAGCCATTTATCTATCGTAATTTAAGAGAAATCGTACATTGACAAATTGGTCATGTTCACAAAAAGGAGTAAAACAAAAAAAAGTTACAGATCCAGTTGCAGTGTGTTCAGACGAACATTTTTTAAGTGGGTCTCGAAGCTCTGCCAGAATTCTGTGATTTTATGTGATTTTATGAAATAACACACACTCATTTAACCCTCTGTAAATAAGTCAGTTCTTAACATAAAGACTTAAAACTCAATATTATATAAGAGCCTACCCCAAGGAGGATATGTGTTCGCTTTCAGCTTCCTATGTCAACCGGAAGTACCTTCAAATGGTGCCATAGGGTCAGTTTCGAAGGGTTAAAAAGGTCAGATCTGCCTCCCGGGTGGCGCAGTGGTCTAGGGCACTGCATCGCAGTGCTAGCTGCGCCACCAGAGTCTCTGGGTTCGTGCCCAGGCTCTGCCGCAGCCGGCCGCGACCGGGAGGTCCGTTGGCCTAGCGTCGTCCGGGTTAGGGAGTGTTTGGCCGGTAGGGATATCCTTGTCTCATCGCGCTCCAGCGACTCCTGTGGCGGGCCGGGGGCAGTGCGCGCTAGCCAAGGGGGCCATGTGCACGGTGTTTCCTCCGACACATTTGTGCGGCTGGCTTCCGGGTTGGAGGCGCGCTGTGTTAAGAAGCAGTGCGGCTTGGTTGGGTTGTGCTTCGGAGGACACGTGGCTTTCGACCTTCGTCTCTCCTGAGCCCATACGGGAGTTGTAGCGATGAGACAAGATAGTAATTACTAGCGATTGGATACCACGAAGAAAAGGGGATAAAAGGATGGAGTGAAAAAGTACGGTGCTTAAAGACACACAAAGCCTGCAATGGCATTGCCATTATCTCCAGGCCGTGCCGAGTTCAACGAGATGCCCCGCTTGACCGTAGCTAGCTCGGTCTGAGTGCAGCGACAGGGACAAGAAGAAGGACCCAAATGACCCTTTGACCTCAATTTCATATTTTTTTTGCTTTTGGGAGACAGAGAGAGAACCGTTAAGGTTAGAAGCACAATTTGACCTCAGGAACGTTCCCAAGGTCCTCCCGATATGTACAAGCCTAACATTGACCGTGTGGCATTAACCCTTAATAGTTAAAAGAAGGTGTTTACATCAAACAGTTTACAATGACATGTCTCCCCACAGGAAGTAATTGCCTGCTCCCCTAAATTCAACCTGAAGCCTATGTGGGTTAATAATGCCTTATGAACCTGTCTTCGATGACAGTCCATCAGGCCACTATGAGGTCTACCTGTGTCGATTCTAAGCTTCTTGGAGCAACCGGAAGTGGTTAAATCACCCTAAAAGTGTTTGCCATACCCAACCTGCAGTTTGAGAGAAATAGTGCATTCAACCCTATGTAAATCAGTCAGTTCTTAACGTATAGACTTAAAACTCAGGATTCTGTAAAAGCATACCCCGATCAGGATATGTATTTACTTATAGCTTCCTGTGCCAACCGGAAGTGCCTTAAAATGGGGTCATAGGTGCTGTTTCGAAGGTTTAAAAAAGTCAGATCTTTCCAAAACTTTAAATGTGTGAATCGGTCAACCCTCATGAACTGTAAATCAGTAATTTCGCTAAACAGATGTCAAAGAAAAGCTCTCTCACACACACACACACACACACACACACACACACACACACACACACACACACACACACACACACACACACACACACACACACACACACACACACACACACACACACACACACACACACACACACACACACACACACACACACACACAGCAAGGACGGAGTGAAAAAGTATGGTGCTTAAAGACACACAGAGCCTTAAATGCTTTTAGGGGGGATCCAGACTTCCATACCCGCTCTGGGAGCACTATACTACCGCCCCAAATCAATGGGTGCTGGCCTGAGTGATTTATGGAGGTTTTCAAAAAATATTCTGTTTTTTCTTCTGGAAAATATTTTATGTTTTTTCTTCTCGAGTCAATGGCCTGCGTGATTTATTGAGGTTTTCAAAAAATATTCTAAGTCCAAACTTTTCATGCACCTGGTATTTTTTTGGGGTTACCAGGCGTCATTTTTCAAAACGGTTGAAATTGCTTTTAGGGGGCATCCAGAGTGTCACATGACCGGATGAGGTAACTATTCTTGTTCTTCTTGTAACTTTCCGGTAGGCTAGAAGCTTTCCGGTGTTTTGCTGCTCGACACAGGTCGACGCAGGTATTGCACTTGATTTATCGTTATCGTAACCGTAGGTGCAGCCAAGTGGAAATACGAAAGCTTTCTAGCTATTTCGCACTGACGGTAATTTGAACACAAGAACGTTTCTAGTGAAAAGGTGCTTACACTCAGAGCCATGTATTTACACTCAGCCACCCTAGCCTTATTACGGGTTAACGTTTTGGTAATTTTGGTTGGCCAACAAAATGTAAGACTACAATGACTGCATACGTTTCCCCAAATGTTATACGAAAAAAAAATGTTTTGTTATTGATGGACAATGGCAAGGCTGCCATTGTATTTTCAGTTACATTCTGGTCAATAAAAATGGTTTACACGTTTGTTTTTTAAGAAATACATGGAACTACAACCGAATAAAACACCATTAGCCATAATGCATTGCATGATTCATTCTATACTGAAGTCTGTTCAGAAAAATCGAAAACAGTACATAGGCATAAAACCACAATGTTTTAATAGGGATTAAATAAAGACAATATATATATAACCTTTAATGGTTATATGGTTAAAAAAAAGACAAAATATCTATATATTCATAACGTAAAATAAATAAATACAGGCGATCGCGTCTATGGTTGTTGCAACGGCTTGTGTGTCGCCAACTGGTTAAATTCGTGTCTTTTCGCAGGAATTAAGTAGCACAGAAATTCGTGTATTTTCGCACGAATTAAGTAGCACAGAAATTCGTGTATTTTCAAACGAATTGAACCACCCCAAAAATGCACAAAAACGCACGAAATCTGCTGAAATACATTTTGTACATATATGCGGAATTGAATGTGAGGCTGGGCTGCTGAGTGCTGTCCTCTACATGGGAAGGGTAGCCATGTGGCCAATGGTGATGCTAACACACTAACGGCTCCTCTGTCACATCACCAGGGATCTTGGCACCACCCCACTGGGTACAAACTGGTTAAATCAACATTGTTAAATTGTCAACATTTTGTGACGTGGGATCTACATGGAAAATACAAATCACCAATGTAAACTGTTGTTATGAGGGTGAAATTTCAACCACAGGATTATGTCATCATGGTAACACATTTTCAACATTGACAAACCCTGTATAAAATATGTTGAATTTGTACCTTTGAAACAATGTCAGATCTTCAACGTGTAATATCCACTGTAAGAAAAAAACTGTAGGCTGGGAAGCACCTCCTACTGGAGAGTTGATCTATCTAGAGCCACCCTTTGGTCTCCCATCCAGGGTTTTAACCAAGCCCAGCTTAGTTTTGATATTCGTCACTGACTGTGGGGTTGGGTAAAATGCAGAAGACACATTTCAGTTGAATGTATTTAGTTGTGCAACTGAATAGGTATCCCCTTTAACTTTTTATCCTGAGAATGATTGTTGAGAAATCTCCACTTAATAGATTCACTGTTGCTATCAAAGTCATTCCAAAGGGAAGGTTCAACAGAGCAAATGAAATGTAACCATCATATATCATCAATCATATATGATATATGATGATAGATGATATATGTATCAATCATATATAATCAATTATGCATTTAGGCCTACATAGCTAAGCTGCAAAACAAATGTAGGGAGCATATAAATGCCCACATCAGATTCAAGCTTCTGGGGAAAAAGCTGCATCGATCATGACGAAGGTATGCGTATTCAAACTGCTACCAAGCTGCTTATCAACATCACTGTGTTTTTGGGCATGCAATAATTTGCTTTTAGAGGACATGACGAGAGGGAAAGCTCTGCCAATAAGGGCAATTACAAGGAGCTTGCAGAGGTAATTGTGCGTTACAGCGCTTTACTTGCTGAACATATGGAACTTTCTACTGTCTTTTCTGGGATGTTGAAAACAATTCCAAATGATTTGATAGCTTCCATTGCATCATCCAATAACAGTTAGATTAAAGAGAGAGGTTGACGCAGCGCATTTTTTCTTGTGCGCTCAAATAGACTTTCCACCTTCCTCCGGTATTTATTTAGCAAAGATGATAACACAATCATTCCAGACAGACACAAGCAAAAACTCATGACATAAGTGTTGCAGAAGCCTAGCCTACACCTAAACATTAGACATCTGGCATGCTGTATGGAATGAAAACAAGACTATTTTTCAGTCTGATCAACTGTAGGCTACTAATAAGAGCAGCTGCATACAGCCTATGCGCCCTGTCCATCTGGTCAGGATAAACTAATTGATAACGTTATGTATTTATAGTCCATTTGTGTGTCAGGAGAAAATGTGAATGTGATCCAATTTAGTTTATATTCAAAATTGGGCTGGCTAGGCTGCCTATACGTCCAGTATGATTAACTGGAATTATCCAATATGATTAACTGGAATTAATTAGTTGCATAGGCCTGCATGACGCAAACATGCGTAAAGCAAGCTTAGCCCTGTGAGTTCTATTGTCTATCAGTTGTTGTCTGTGTCTGGGTAGAGGAACTCCCCCTCCTAATCTAGTCTAAATATAATTGATATGAACAAATGTAAGGTAGCTGCAGTTTGACAGGGTTTTCATCCCCCCTAGGGACAGGAGTTTTTTTCAGGAGTTTTTTAAAACCATGTGACCTGATTAGGAAAAACTGGTCCCATCATAGCCCATATAAAACCTTTTTATAACAGAATAATCACTGTCATACCTTATAGGGTCCAGTGTTTTCCTAGTTAGGTTAACATATAAGGAAAAACTCCAGGGCCCAGGGTGTAAAAATTGCCACACCGCTCTGGGACCTACGGTGCCACCAGTCTGCTTGCAGTTGTCAGTTATCGTCAGGTATGTGGATGATCAGGGCTTTATTCAGGAACGTTTCTTGGGCTACTTTGATGTGTCAAGTGGGCGAGATGCGTAGTCTGTGTTTGACATGAATTTTGAGATGTCTGAGTTTAACTTCATAGAGAAACTTGTTGTCCAAACCTTTAAAGTTTGATTTGATTTAGTCCTACTAATTAAGTTACAATTTTGGTTGAAATGGAGATGTGAATCCAACAAATCAGTTATTCATTTGTGGACAAGCTGGAATTAAAGCCAGGATACATCTCCTTAAAATGTGTGTATGTGGTTGCATTGACAACCAAACACAATTTACTTTTGCTTCTCGACCAGTTAACAAATTATATGTTGGATTCAGTTTTCCGTCTCAACAAAAAACAAGGCAACAGTAAACATGTCGTCCCCAAAGAATGATGCAGTGCACCCCATTGGGCCAATTAAGAGATAGCGTGTGACTAACATATTTCAGTTAATTACTATAGCTCCCACCTTGGGCCAATCAGTGTCATTTTGTAAATGCCGGATCTCTATGACAAGACGCATTATTTACCCACGTTTCATCAAAATCGGGCCAGTGCTGTCTGGGATATTGCGTGTGACAAAGAGACAGATCCACAGTCCCCTCCCTGATTTAATCGTTTATTAAGCCAGTGGCTCATGTGGAACTATCCAAGCAGTAGATATATCTCCTTTAAATGTTGATATTTGGTTGCGTTGTCAACCAAACACAATTCAACATTACATTTTGTAATACAGTAAGTAGCCTAAAGTTTAGGCTACAACCTAGTGTATGTAATGTCCCACTGTTTAGATTGTTTATGTTTATAAGAACTGAGGTCGGGGCGCCCGTGTACTTTAGTTTAACTTTACTCAGAAGTATGCTGGTATTACATAGTTCACATCGCATATCACTCCCGCTGTCTGGCTACTGTAAAACGCGGAACTGGAATCCCACAGTGCGAATACACGGACTGGATTATGGCATAATGTTCACTACATTACATTTTAATAGCATTTATTCAATTTAAAAATTAGTAACACATCCCTATCCACATTTTGAGGTTACTGTAACAAGACATGTCTTATGTAATCATAGAAAGTGTGCATGTTCAAGATAGAATGCAAATGTCACAGGTCTGTGGAGATTTTCATTGCTATAACAATCTGCGCAGAATCTCAAACGGCATTGATCACTTGCACCATGTACTTAAATAATCTCAATTGCAATCCAGGTCATTTGGTTGTGCTAGTACATGAAGCACAGTAATAACACATTAAGTTGTATAAATAAACAAAATATCTAACATTGTATTCCCATTTGAACTTTGTTATGCTTTTAAACGGTTGAAAGCGAAGTGACATCACATTTAGGTGACAATTAACAAAGAATCTGACATTGATTTTCCATGCTTTTAGATGGTTGAAAGCATAGTGATAACACATTCACATTTCAACAAACTTTTAACTGTCTTTTTGAGTAGGTGAAAATAGGTTGTAATCTATTACCTGGCCTGATGACTCCTTGCTGTCCCTAGTCCACCTGGTCGTGCTGCTGCTCCAGTTTCAACTGTTCTGCCTGCGGCTATGAAACCCTGACCTGTTCACCGGACGTGCTACCTTGCCCCAGACCTGCTGTTTTCAACTCTCTAGAGACAGCAGGAGCAGTAGAGATACTCTGAATGATCGGCTATGATAAGCCAACTGACATTTACTCCTGAGGTGCTGACCTGTTGCACCCTCTACAACCACTGTGATTATTATTATTTGACCCTGCTGGTCATCTATGAACATTTGAACATCTTGGCCATGTTCTGTTATAATCTCCACCCGCCACAGCCAGAAGAGGACTGACCACCCCTCATAGCCTGGTTCCTCTCTAGGTTTCTTCCTAGGTTCTGGCCTTTCTAGGGAGTTTTTCCTAGCCACCGTGTTTCTACACCTGCATTGCTTGCTGTAGTATCCTTAAAGGCTTCTTAGAATTACGACTCATGAGACTTACGTACGGTTTAGTATTTAATTGTAACTTAGATTTTACATTATCTTATGCACCTGGCTTAAACTACCTGAAGCTTTCTTAATCATGGTTAAATAGGCAGACATAGGAAATAGCTACGGATAGCGGGAAGCAAACCCCCGTCTTGAGTCAATACTGCCATCTATTGGTAAACATAAATATACCAGGTTACTACATTCCCCCCCTTTAAAGCTAATAACCCAATTTAATTCCTTTCTGAGCTATGCTATATTCTTATTTACATTTTTTCAAAAATGATCTCCTTTAGGATCTGAAAAAGACTGGCGGACGTCTCTCTCTAATAGAGCGTCTCAGAGGTGGTGTAGCTGGTGCCACCAGATCTTCACCCCTTGATGGTGAAACAAAGTCCTTTTGTGGAGACTTCACAGGAGGAGGTCGTCCCGGACTGGTGGTCTCAGGAAGTTGAGCATTGTTGGTCTCAGGTGGTTTGTCCAACTGCAACTCTGGGGAACGTTCCAATGTCCTGTCCTGCTCGTTTAAGAATTGATCCAGATCTCCAGATGGAACTGGAATTCGAGCTCGGATCTGATCCACGTGTCTCCTTAGTCTTTGTCCACTTCCGATGATCACAGTATAAGATACTGGTCCTGAGCAATCCTCAATGGTAGCTGGAATCCATTTAGGACCAAACCCATAGTTTCTTGTATAGACATCATCTCCAGTTGAGAAACTTCTGAGTTTGGCTCGGGTATCATGATTCCATTTTTGATTCCATTGCTTTTGTTGTATTTTCATTTTCAGGTCTGGTCTGATGAGATCCAAGGTTGACCTTAACCTCCTTGACATCAACATCTCTGCAGGTGACAACCCAGTCGTAGCTTGAGGAGTAATCCTGTAGCTAAACAAGAATCTTGACACCTTTGTTTCAATGCTGGGCCCTTGCATCTTCCTCATCCCCTCCTTCAAGGTCTGAACCGCACGTTCTGCTAATCCGTTTGAAGATGGGTGAAAAGGGGCCGACGTTACATGCTGAATTCCATTTTGTTTCATGAAACTTGTGAATTCAGTGCTTGTAAAACAAGTAGCATTGTCACTAACCAACATTTGAGGCAATCCCATAACACTGAAGCTTTGTCTCAACTTCTCAATCGTAGCGTACGATGTTGACGTGTTCATGGGGTAAACATCCATCCACTTTGAATGAGAATCAATCAGCACAAGGAACATTTTTCCTAGGAAAGGTCCAGCGTAGTCCACATGTAATCGTGTCCATGGTTTTTCTGGCCATTCCCAAGGATGTAATGGTGCGGTGGGTGGTGACTTCCTGTTACTCTGACAATCTTCACACCGGCTAACCTCATTTTCCACATCGTGGTCCATCTTTGGCCACCAGACATATGACCTCGCTAGGCCTTTCATTCTCGACATACCTGGATGCGACTGATGCAACAACTTCAGTAGCAACCCCCGCCCTTGTGGTGGGATAACTACTCTTGAACCCCACAGAACACATCCATCTCGAACACTCAATGCCAAGCGGCGAGTGTAGTAAGGCATGATCTGAGGCTCTGTCACTGTAGGCCATCCTTTCAGGATAAATTCATGCACTTGTGATAACGTCACATCCTTTGAAGTCCATTGCCTGATTTGTGCTGTGTTCACTGGTGCATCATCCAACACGTCGATCATCAAAACCTGGTCATTTTCTTCTTCCTGACTGATGATTTCTGGAACAGGCAGCCTACTCAGAGCATCAGCATTCCCATGGTATCTACCTGGTTTGTAAATGATTCTGTACTCGTAGGCCCTGAGCCACACATTCCAACGTTGAACTCTTGGAGAGACCATTTGTGGTACTGGCTTTTGTTCATGGAACAGCGAGATCAGAGGTTTATGATCCGTCACAATAGTGAATGTTCTCCCGTACAAGTACTTGTGGAATCTCTGTATTCCGAGTATGACAGCCAGTCCTTCCTTGTCCAGCTGAGAGTACTTTTTCTCCGCTGGCGACAACGTTCTTGACATGAACCCGATAGGTTTCTCGGCACCATTCTCCATCCGGTGGGATAGCACCGCCCCCACACCATACGCTGAGGCATCACACGATAAGATAAGATCTCTGTCTGCTGAGTAGTGCACTAGCACTTCAGCTGATTGCAGTAACACCTTTGACCTTTCAAAAGCTTCTTCCTGTCTTTCTGACCATTTCCAGGCCACATCCTTCCTTAGCAGTTGATGTAAAGGAGCTAAGAGGGTAGAGAGGTTCGGGAGGAAGCGATTATAATAATTCAGTAAGCCTAGATAGGCTTTCAGCTCTGTAACGTTTGTCGGAGCTGGAGCTTCCACAACAGCCCTCACTTTAGCTTTGACAGTGTGTAACCCCTTGGCATCCACCTTGTGACCCAGGTACTGCACTTCATCAGCTAACAGTGTACACTTGCTCCTCTTCAGCCGGAGACCGGCGTCCTCCATCCTCCTCAAAACTTCACCTAAGTTTCTGAGATGTTCCTCCTTCGTGACTCCCGTGACAAGAATGTCGTCGAGGTAAACTGCTACCTTGGGTATCCCCTGCAGAATTCCCTCCATAGTTCTTTGGAAGATAGCTGGTGCAGAAGACACCCCGAAAGGTAAGCGTTTATAGGTAAACATCCCTCTGTGGGTGTTTATGGTCAGGTACTTCTGTGAAGCTTTATCCATTAGCACTTGCTGATATGCGTGACTCATGTCCAGTTTTGTAAACTGTTGCCCTCCGGTTAACGTTGAAAGCAAATCCTCCACTTTGGGTATTGGGTACTGCTCCAGAGAGGAAACTCTATTTACAGTCAGCTTATAGTCACCGCATAATCTGATTGAACCATCTGGTTTTAGTATGGGAACAACTGGTGCTGCCCACTCAGAAAACTTGACAGGTACAATTATATCCTCTGCTAAGAGTCTGTCAATTTCCACATCCACTTTAGGCTTCATGGCATATGGAACTGATCTTGGCCTATAGAATCTGGGAGTAGCATCAGCAGCAACATGAATGGTAGCTTGGACCCCTTTTAATGTCCCTAGCTCTTCTTTGAAAACACACTCATGCTTTGAAAGCACCTGCTGTAGTGTCAATGTCTCTGTGGTGACATGTTTGATTTCATCCCAGTTCAATTTTATTTCCTCCAACCACCCTCTTCCTAGTAAGCTGGGGCCAGTACCTTCCACTACTAAGAGAGGCAGATTTTTCTTTTGTCCTTGATATTCCACTTGAACATCAGCAACTCCAATCACAGTGATCTTCTCCCCTGTGTACGTTTTGAGTTTAATGGGGGTGTCTCTCAGTTTAGGCACTTCAACGGTTTTCCACTTCCTATAGAATTGGGACCTGTTCATCAGAGTGACACTACATCCTGTGTCTAGTTCAAACGGTACCTTCAATCCATTTATTCCCATTTCCACAATGAAAGGCTCCACCTTCTTCATATTCGCCCCCTGTACACTGTACATTGAGAATACTTGCTCTGCGTCTGCGCACTCACTTTCACTTTCTCTCACTTGATTAGAGCGGTAGCTAGAGCGTCTGGAGGTATTCGGTTTTCTGTCCGTCCTCTTTTCTGCAGCCCGTGGCTTTTTTTTATTGCGGCACGCCCTCGCAATGTGGCCTATTATCCCACAGGCATAACACTTTTCGTGTTTGAATTTACAGTCAACTGCTGCGTGTTTGCCTTTGCAACGATAACAGTCTCTATTGGCTGTTGCACCACGGCTTTCTGTTCTTTGAAATTCTAGGCGCTCAGCGTTGCTCTCTTTTATTGTATGGCACGCAGTTGCGCCCCTTGTCTGCAAATCCAGTGCATTTCTATTTGCGGACTCCATGGCCTGGGCCAGTTTGAGTGCATTCTCAAACGTGAGATTAGGCTCTGATAACAATCGTATTTGTATCCTGTCATCATTAATCCCACACACCAGCCGATCGCGTAGCATTTGCGATAATGTATTCCCATAGTTACAGTCCAATGCTAGTTTTCTCAACTCAGCCACATATTCCCCCACTGATTCGATAGGTTTTCTCATGCGTGAATCAAACTTGAATCTTTGTACTATCTCACTGGGTTTGGGGTTGAAGTGATTTTTTAATAGTTCGACTAAATCTATGAATGACTTTTCTCCTGGTTTATCTGGGCTCAACAGGTTTCTCATTAAGCTGTACGTCTGTGCACCGACAACGCTTATGAGTATGGATTTCTGTTTAGCGGCATCAGTTATTTCATTAGCAGCAAAGAAATGTTCCATTTTTTCACAGTACTCCTCCCATTCCTGATTTTTAGGATCAAATGGTGGTAGCGAGCCTATTGTTGCCAAAGCCATCTTTTCCGATTGTTTCTCCCCTCACACAGTCAATAATTTGTCCTACCCGTATCCAGGGAATCAATCCTTCAGAATCTTCCACCGTTCACTTGAGTCTCACCTCCCGCGTCGCACGCCAAACACTCCGTTAACTTCGTGGCAAAAAAAATCCAACGCAGTTCTCCATAGTTATCCTCATCGCCAAATATGTAGTATCCTTAAAGGCTTCTTAGAATTACGACTCATGAGACTTACGTACGGTTTAGTATTTAATTGTAACTTAGATTTTACATTATCTTATGCACCTGGCTTAAACTACCTGAAGCTTTCTTAATCATGGTTAAATAGGCAGACATAGGAAATAGCTACGGATAGCGGGAAGCAAACCCCCGTCTTGAGTCAATACTGCCATCTATTGGTAAACATAAATATACCAGGTTACTACACTTGCTGTTTGGGGTTTTAGGCTGGGTTTCTGCACAGCACTTTGTGACATCAGCTGATGTAAGAAGGGCTTTATAAATACGTTTGATTGATTGAATCTCATTGATCAACATATCAACCAAATATGACCCAATTTTCCACATTGAAATGACGTGGTGTGCCCAGAGGGACCTTATTTCCCTTCCTCCTGTCCAATGTTTCCTCAATTTCTTTCTGGCACTGAGCTCATTTCACATCTGCTGTGTGCAAACTTGAACATCGGAAAATCTGTTTACTTGTTTACTATGAACACTGAGTACCCGGTTTAAGTTACAGCTTTCACCGTGGCCAAGCAGGCTACTGTGCCTATTTGATCATAATGTAGGCCTACCAGAGTGACCTACCATCAAAAACAATGGAGAAAATGCATCCCCTAACATTTTAACATGGAAACATCCTTTTTAAGACATAAAAAAAACTCTTCACCTGACTTGCTTTTCAAAGATGGCTAGAAATGCACACATTTTGTGCTCTTGTAGAAAGCAACCACTCCTCCATTGTTGACAAAAAATAGCTATAACTGGGTTAATAACTCACAAACTACTAAAGAAAATGAACAAATTTGCACAGGTGGCTACATGCAGTTCTCGCTTTGATCTCAAAACAAGCACATCTACTCAAAACCGCTCATGCTGTCCAGTTCAAAGTGAATGGTACAGATCCATATATGGCAATGGTTATTTGCATATAGTCCTATTGCAGCTCTGATTTGGTTATGGCGCACCAAGTCTTGCATGTCAATGCAATAGAATCCTACTCCAATGCGCATTGCCGACACGAAAATCTCTTGCACAGTGAGTTTTGCATACTAAGTCTTGCATAGTGTTTCGGTATGTTACATTGAAATTGGATAATATTGCGTTGATTCGAGCACAATTTCCTCAGCAGGGCGAAACGTTGATAGTGTCCCCTGTGTACTCGCGCAGCTTAGAGGGAACATTGCTCCTGTCTCATATGACAGGTCCTACATGTGGTGGGCCCACAGAAGGCTTCAACCCATCATCCAACAATGTAATATTTCACTGGTGTCATGCAAGACTTCCTGGTCTGGCAACCATTTCCTCCACTTTTCTCAGCCCTTTCCTTTCAAAAATGAGATCATCACAAAAGTTGACGGAAACCTGAAAATCAAACTCTCACATTTTATGCCAGCAACTCCAGTGAGTTGATTGGAAATCCTCTTAAGACTCAGGAAATTGCCAATCTTTGTCTAAGGGTTTCTCAAGTAGTGAATTTCAATCAGTTCATCCATTGACTTTCAAAATGACCACAATACCGAACACTCTTCATCATTGCAAGACAAGTCAATCAACTGTGCTTAGTGCATGCTCTCAGTGCATCACAAACACCCATTGGAGCACCGTGCTTAAGGTGCTGTCAATAAATGCTCCACCTTGCAAGGGAACGGACACTCATTTCCCTTCAACATTTGTCCCGTCTATTCTTTCCACATCTATTCTCAGATTTGGACAAATGCAGCAACCGCATGACACTTCCCTTTATCAGTCCCACTTAAAAAGGAATTAACAATCTTTGTTGAGATCAACCGGCGACTTTTTGTCAGCCCCCTTATGTTATGTTGTTTGTTTTGGAACTGCGAGCACATCTGTAATGGCTAACAAGTCTTCCATGTGCATTATGATCAAATTATATTTATGTTTGCGCTCTGCAGGTGACCATATGGTGTCCATGAGTAACACAGTAATAAAACAACACACATATGGTATGTGGTGGGGGAAAAAACACTTAAACACTGCGTGTATCAACTGGGGAAAACATTGTCTGAATAACAATGTCCTAGAGAGTGCATGTCTCAAACACCACACTGTTGCACTAAAACATCAAAGGGTGACTCAAACACCTTGTTCCTGTGAAGTGCTACCCTTTTATCAAGACACTGTTTGAAACAGATGGCAGAAGCCACAAGGTAAATGATGCACTTCCATGGATAGTGTACTCTAACTCTATGCATTGACACTGCTATAGAGATGCAATACTTTCATACAGACCAATTGCAAGCAGTTGCACATATAGACACATGATACACTATGTATACAAAAGCATGTGGACACCCCTTCAAATGAGTGGATTTGGCTATTTCAGCCACACCCATTGCTGGTGTATAAAATCTGGCACACCGCCATGCAATCTCCATAGACAAACATTAGCAGAAGAACGGCATTACTGAAGAGCTCAATGACTTTCAACGTGGCACCGTTATAGGATGCCACCTTTCCAACAAGTCAGTTTTGTCAAATTTCTGCCTGCTATAGCTGCCCCGGTCAACTGTAAGTGCTGTTATTGTGAAGTGGAGACCTCTAGGAGCAACAACGGATCAGCTGCGAAGTGGTAGGCCACACAAACTCACAGAACGGGACCGCCGAGTGCTGAAGCGCGTAGTGATCAAAAATCATCTGTCCTCGGGTTCCACACTCACTACCGAGTTCCAAACTGCCTCTGGGAGCAACGTCAGCACAATAACTGTTCATCGGGAGCTTCATTAAATGGTTTTCCATGGCCGAGCACACACAAGCCTAAGAGCACCATGCGCAATGCCAAGCGTCGGCTGGAGTGGTGTAAAACTCGCCGCCATTGATCTCTGGAATGACTTTACCATCTGGCAGTCCAACGGACAAATCTGGGTTTGGCGGATGCCAGGAGAACGCTACATGCCCGAATGCATAGTGCCAACTGTAAAGTTTGGTAGAGGAGGAATAATGGTCTTGGGCTGTTTTCATGGTTTAGGCTCCTTAGTTCCAGTGAAGGGAAATCTTAACGCTACATGACATTCTTGACGATTCTGTACTTCCAACTTTATGGCAACAGTTTGGGGAAGGCCCTTTCCTGTTTCAGTAGAAAATTTAGTTGTTCACTGATGTCACACTGACACTGACTCTTACTAAACTAGAGACTGCCATTGTCTTTATATTACGTATCAGCATGTCTTATTTGTTGAAATCATGCATATTTATGAGTGCCTTTTAATCACGTATGCTGTGTGTCATTTACAACGATTGCCTTTCACGTAATTTCTTACATTCTCACATGTGAAATCGAATTGAATCGCATGGACTGTTTTGCTTGCTTGCATGGTGTGCTGTGATTCCACAGATTGGCATGGATGAAAGTGACATTGAGACAGCTGTTGCCAATTCCCTATCACCTCCTCCCTCTCCAAAATACATTTAACAAAAATACAAACACAACATGCAACAATTTCAAAGATTTTCAAAGAAATACATGCATTTTGCCCTAATCTATGGGTTTCACAGATATGCATCTGTTGATCACAGAAACAAATTAAGGGCGTGGATCAGAAAACCAGAGAATATCTGGTGTGACCACCATTTGTCTTATGCAGTGTGACACATCTCCTTCACATAGGGTTGATCAGGCTATTGTCCCACTCTTCAATGGCTGTGCGAAGTTGCTGGATATTGGCGGGAACTGTAACACGCTGTAGTACACGTTGATCCAGAGCATCCCAAACAGTCTCAATGGGTGACATGTATGGCGAGTATGCAGGCCATGGAAGAACTGGGACATTTTGAATTGTGTACAGATCCTTGCGACATGGAGCCATGCATTATCATGCTGAAACATGAGGTGATGGCGGCAGATGAATGACACGACAATGGGCCCCAGGATCTCATCATGGTAGCTCTGTACATTCAAATTGCCATCAATAAAATGCAATTGTGTTCGTTGTCCAAAGCTTATGCCTTCCCATACCATAACTCCACTGCCACCATGGGGCACTCTGTTCACAACTTTGACATCAGCAAACCGCTCGCCCACACGACGACATACATGCTGTGTACCATCTGCTCCGTGCATTTGAAACCATGATTCATCCGTGAAGAGCACACTTCTCCAGCATGCCAGCGGCCATAGAAAGTGAGCATTTGCCCACTGAAGTCGGTTACGACGCCGAACTGCAGTCAGGTCAAGACCCTGGTGAGGACGATGAGCATGCTGATGAGCTTCCCTGAGACGGTTTCTGACAGAAATTCTTCAGTTGTGCAAACCCACAGTTTCATCAGCTGTCCGGGTGGCTGGTCTCTGACGATCCCGCAGGTGAAGAAGCCGGATGTGGAGGTCCTGGGCTGGCATGGTTACACGTGGTCTGCGGTTGTGAGGCCGGTTGGACGTACTGCCAAATTACGGATGGCCGGCAATGAGACGGGAGGAGGGGTGGGCCTGGAAACAGGAGGCAAAGGGCTGTGAGACAAGGGCTTAATCCTGGACACATGAAAAGTGGGATGTATACGAAGGGTACAGGGCAACAGAAGACGAACAGCAGTGGGACTAAGGACTTTAGAGATGGGGAAAGGACCAATAAAAAGGGGGTAAAGTTTACCGGACTCCACTCGGAAGGGCAGGTTCCACGTAGACAGCATACCCTCTGCCCGAGACGATAGCGGGGAGCCAGAGTGGAGGTAGAGGTAGTCTTGAGGAGAGCAGACCGAGCTCTCTTCCAGATACCCTCAGTCCAGGTGTTCGTCCGCCGGCGTATGTTGACCTCTTCTTCTTGCTTCGGGAAGATCGGGGGCTGATACCTCATGGAGCACTCGAAGGGAGAGAGCCCAGTGGCCGAGCAGGCGTACTCCACCCACACAAGTTGTCGGCTCCAGGTGGTGGGGTTGGTCGAGACGAGGCACCTAAGCTTTGTCTCCAGGCCTTGATTGGCACGCTCAGACTGGCAATTGGACTGGGGATGAAATCCGAAGGACAGGCTGGCTGACGACCCAATGAGGGTGAACGCCTTCCAGAATCAGGACGCAAATTGAGGACCACGATCAGAGACAAAAAAAAAGATTTCACCTTTATTTACCAGGTAGGCCAGTTGAGAACAAGTTCTCATTTACAACTGCGACCTGGCCAAGATAAAGCAAAGCAGTGCGACAAAAACAACAACACAGAGTTACACATAAACAAACGTACAGTCAACAACGCAATAGAAAATAAAAATAGAAAAATATATGTACATTGTGTGCAAATGTAGAAGAGTAGGGAGGTAGGCAATAAATAGGCCATAGAGGCGAAATAATTACAATTTAGCATTAATACTGGAGTGATAGATGTGCAGATGATGATGTGCAAGTAGAGATACTGGGGTGCAAAAAAGCAAGGGGGTAAGTAATAATATGAGGATGAGGTAGTTGGGTGTGCTATTTACAGATTGGCTGTGTACAGGTACAGTGATCGGTAAGCTGCCCTGACAGCTGATGCTTAAAGTTAGAGAGGGAGATATAAGACTCCAGCTTCAGAGATTTTTGCAGTTCGTTCCAGTCATGGGCAGCAGAGAACTGGAAGGAAAGGCGGCCAAAAGAAGTGTTGACTTTGGGGATGACCAGTGCAATATACCACCTGGAGCGCGTGCTACGGGTGGGTCTTGCTATGGTGACCAGTGAGCTGAGATAAGGCGGGACTTTACCTAGCAAAGACTTATAGATGACCTGGAGCCAGTGGGTTTGGCGACGGATATGTAGCGAGGGCCAGTCACAACGAGAGCATACAGGTCGCAGTGGTGGGTAGTATATGGGGCTTTGGTGACAAAACGGATGGCACTGTGATAGACTACATCCAATTTTCTGAGTAGAGTGTTGGGGGCTATTTTGTAAATGACATCGCCAAAGTCAAGGATCAGTAGGATAGTCAGTTTTACGAGGGTATGTTTGGCGATATGAGTGAAGGAGGCTTTGTTGCGAAATAGGAAGCCGATTATAGATTTAATTTTGGATTGGAGATGCTTAATGTGAGTTTGGAAGGCAGACAGATTATTTCACTTATAATTCACTGTATCACAATTCCAGTGGGTCAGAAGTGTACATACACTAAGTTAACTGTGCCTTTAAACAGCTTGGAAAATTCCAGAAGATTATGTCATGGCTTTAGAAGCTTCTGATAGGCTAATTGACAACATTTGAGTCAATTGGAGGTGTACCTGTGGATGTATTTCAAGGCCTACCTTCAAACTCAGTGCCTCTTTGCTTGACATCATGGGAAGATCCAAAGAAATCAGCCAAGACCTCAGAAAAATGTTGTATCCCTCCACAAGTCTGGTTCATCCTTGGGAGCAATTTCCAAACGCCTGAATGTACCACGTTCATCTGCACAAACAATAACACGCAAGTATAAACACCATGGGACCACGCAGCCGTCATACCGCTCAGGAAGGAGATGCGTTCTGTCTCCTAGAGATTAATGTACTTTGGTGTGAAAAGTGCAAATCAATCCCAGAACAACAGCAAAGGACCTTGTGAAGAAGCTGGAGGAAACAGGTACAAAAGTATCTATATCCACAGTAAAATGAGTCATATATCGACATAACCTGAAAGACCGCTCAGCAAGGAAGAAGCCACTGCTCCAAAACCGCCATAAAAAAAGCCAGACTACGGTTTGCAACTGCACATGGGGACAAAGATCATACTTTTTGGAGAAATGTCCTCTGGTCTGATGAAACAAATATAGAACTGTTTGGCCATAATGACCATCGTTATGTTTGGAGGAAAAAGGGGAAGGCTTGCAAGCCGAAGAACATCATCTTAACCGTGAAGCACGGGGGTGGCAGCATCATGTTGTGGGGGTGCTTTGCTGCAGGGGGGACTGGTGCGCTTCACAAAATAGATGGCATTATGAGGTAGGAAAATGAGGTGGATATATTGAAGCAACATCTCAAGACATCAGTCAGGAAGTTAAAGCTTGGTCGCAAATGGGTCTTCCAAATGGACAATGACCCCAAGCATACATCCAAAGTTGTGGCAAAACGGCTTAAGGACAACAAAGTCAAGGTATTGTAGTGGCCATCACAAAGCCCTGACCTCAAACCTATAGAAAATTTGTGGGCAGAACTGAAAAAGAGTGTGCGAGCAAGGAGGCCTACAAACCTGACTCACTTATACCAGCTCTGTCAGGAAGAATGGGCCAAAGTTCACCCAACTTATTGTGGGAAGCTTGTGGAAGGCTACTCGAAACGTTTGACCCAAGTCAAACAATTTATAGACAATGCTACCAAATACTAATTGAGTGTAGGTAAACTTCTGACCCACTGGGAATGTGATGAAAGAAATAAAAGCTGAAATCAATCATTCATATCCAAGATGGCGCAGCAGTCGGATGTGTCTTTGTCCTGTCTGTCCCGTGTAAATAGTATTCGTATTTTTCGTATACATTTCGTATATATTTTAATTTCACTTTCCATCTAGGAACTGAATATACATTCCGCCTCACCCAATGTGGTACGGACCTGCTATTTTTTTTATACTTTAGAACCGTAACCCCAATCAGAAGCTAGCCAGATAACTAGCTACTAGCTTGTAGTCAGTTAGCCACTGCTGCGGTCTTCGCCCTTAACTCGGACACAGCCAGCTTCAATACCGGGACAATACCTGCCAGTCTGCAAGCGCGATATCAACCCAGAGCATATAGGACTGCTTTTTCTCTACCACATCACCGGATTCCTGACGCAAGCTCTGGACAATTACACCGTATTATCACAGCTAGCTAGCTGCAACCGAGTGGCTACTACTGGCTAACACCTCTGTCCCGAAGCAAGCACCAGTTAGCCTTGAGCTAGCCTCGAGCTAGGCCCATCTGCCGGCTAGCCGAAGAGGTCTACCAGCGAATTCTTGGGCTACAATACCTCTTTTGCCAATTGGACTGGACCTTTTTTTGCCGACACAGAGCCCTGCCAATCCATCACAACTGGTCTAAATCAGCTACAAGCTAATTTAGCAATTTTTTTGCCGCTGCTAGTAGCTTTTACCTTCTGCACAGACACCAGCCCTGTTATTAGCCTGGATATTACTCACCAATTTACCAGCATCGGACTGTCTCTCGACAACAACGCCGGATTCCTGCCGTAATCCCTGAGCCACTACTTCTGATCCTCACAGCTAGCTTGCAGCTAGCGCAGTTAGCGCCACTGCCACGAAGCTAGCACCAGTTAGCAAACACAATTCTACAATTCACAACCTCTCTTTCGCCATTCGGCTTGGTTTCTCTGGATTCTCTGTCGACACGACCACGTCTGAGCAGACCCCCTCCGTCTGAGCAGACCACCCCCCGGGCTACTAACTTTAAACGCCGCGTGCTAGCTTAGTGGAGGCCTCCCTGCTCCATCTACGGCTGCCCCCTGGACACTATGATCACTTGGCTACATAGCTGATGCATGCTTGACTGTCCATTAATTCACGGTACTCCATTCTGTTTATTTGTGTTTTATCTGTCGGCTCTGTGCTTTAACTCAGGATCTGTGTGTAGTTAATCCGACCCTCTCTGCCTAGTCGTCGCCATTTTTACCTGTTGTTGCTGTGTTAGACTAGCACCCTGTTATTGCTGCTGTTATCTTACCTGTTGTTTTAGCTAGCTCTCCCAATCAAGACCTGCAATCACTTTATGCCTTATTGTATGTCTCTCTCAAATATCAATATGCCTTGCATACTGTTGTTCAGGCTAGTTTTCATTATCATTGTTTTGGTTTGCAATGGACCCTGTAGTTCCACTCTCCGTACCTCTGATACCCCCTTTGTCCCACCCCCCACACATGCGGTGACCTCACCCATTGAGACCAGCATGTCCAGAGATACAACCTCTCTTATCATCACCCAGTGCCTGGGCTTGCCTCCGCTGTACCCGCGCCCCTCCATACCCCTGTCTGCACATTATGCCCAGAATCTATTCTACCACGCCCATAAATCTGCTCCTTTTATTCTTTGTCCCCAACGCTCTAGGCGACCAGTTTTGATAGCCTTTAGCCGCACCCTCATCCTACTACTCCTCTGTTCCTCGGGTGATGTGGAGGTAAACCCAGGCCCTGCATGTCCCCAGTCACCCTCATTTGTTGACTTCTGTGATCGAAAAAGCCTTGGCCTCATGCATGTCAACATCAGAAGCCTCCTCCCTAAGTTTGCCTTACTCACCGCTTTAGCACACTCTGCCATTCCTGATGTCCTTGCCGTGTCCGAATCCTGGCTTAGGAAGGCCACCAAAAATTCTGAGATTTCCATACCCAACTATAACACTTTCCGTCAAGATAGAACTGCCAAAGGGGGAGGAGTTGCAATCTACTGCAGAGATAGCCTGCAAAGTTCTGTCATACTTTCCAGGTCTATGCCCAAACAGTTCGAACTTCTAATTTTAAAAATTAATCTCTCCAGAAATAAGTCTCTCACTGTTGCCGCCTGCTACCGACCCCCCTCAGCGCCCAGCTGTGCCCTGGACACCATCTGTGAATTGATCGCTCCCCATCTAGCTTCAGAGTTTGTTCTGTTAGGTGACCTAAACTGGGATATGCTTAACACCCCGGCAGTCCTACAATCCAAGCTTGATGCCCTCAATCTCACACAAATCATCAAGGAACCCACCAGGTACAACCCTAAATCCGTAAACATGGGCACCCTAATAGACATTATCCTGACCAACCTGCCCTCCAAATACACCTCTGCTGTCTTCAATCAAGATCTCAGCGATCACTGCCTCATTGCCTGTATCCGCCACGGGTCCGCGGTCAAACGACCACCCCTCATCACTGTCAAACGCTCCCTAAAACACTTCTGCGAGCAGGCCTTTCTAATCGACCTGGCCCGGGTACCCTGGAAGGATATTGACCTCATCCCGTCAGTTGAGGATGCCTGGTCATTCTTTAAATGTTACTTCCTCACCATATTAGACAAGCATGCTCCGTTCAAAAAATGCAGAACCAAGAACATATATAGCCCTTGGTTCACTCCAGACCTGACTGCCCTCGACCAGCACAAAAACATCCTGTGGCGAACTGCAATAGCATCGAAGAGCCCCCGCGATATGCAACTGTTCAGGGAAGTCAGGAACCAATACACGCAGTCAGTCAGGAAAGCAAAGGCCAGCTTTTTCAAGCAGAAATTCGCATCCTGTAGCTCTAACTCCAAAAAGTTCTGGGATACTGTAAAGTCCATGGAGAACAAGAGCACCTCCTCCCAGCTGCCCACTGCACTGAGGCTAGGTAACACGGTCACCACCGATAAATCCGTGATAATCGAAGACTTCAACAAGCATTTCTCAATGGCTGGCCATGCCTTCCTCCTGGCGACTCCAACCTTGGCCAACAGCCCCACCCCCCCCGCTGCTACTCGCCCAAGCCTCCCCAGCTTCTCCTTTACCCAAATCCAGATAGCAGATGTTCTGAAAGAGCTGGAAAACCTGGACCCATACAAATCAGCTGGGCTTGACAATCTGGACCCCCTATTTCTGAAACTGTCCGCCGCCATTGTCGCACCCCCTATTACCAGCCTGTTCAACCTCTCCTTCGTATCATCTGAGATCCCCAAGGATTGGAAAGCTGCCGCGGTCATCCCCCTCTTCAAAGGGGGAGACACCCTGGACCCAAACTGTTACAGACCTATATCCATCCTGCCCTGCCTATCTAAGGTCTTCGAAAGCCAAGTCAACAAACAGATCACTGACCATCTCGAATCCCACCGTACCTTCTCCGCTGTGCAATCCGGTTTCCGAGCCGGTCACGGGTGCACCTCAGCCACGCTCAAGGTACTAAACGATATCATAACCGCCATCGATAAAAGACATTACTGTGCAGCCGTCTTCATCGACCTGGCCAAGGCTTTCGACTCTGTCAATCACCATATTCTTATCGGCAGACTCAGTAGCCTCGGTTTTTCTAATGACTGCCTTGCCTGGTTCACCAACTACTTTGCAGACAGAGTTCAGTGTGTCAAATCGGAGGGCATGTTGTCCGGTCCTCTGGCAGTCTCTATGGGGGTACCACAGGGTTCAATTCTCGGGCCGACTCTTTTCTCTGTATACATCAATGATGTTGCTCTTGCTGCGGGCAATTCCCTGATCCACCTCTACGCAGACGACACCATTCTATATACTTCCGGCCCTTCCTTGGACACTGTGCTATCTAACCTCCAAACGAGCTTCAATGCCATACAACACTCCTTCCGTGGCCTCCAACTGCTCTTAAACGCTAGTAAAACCAAATGCATGCTTTTCAACCGTTCGCTGCCTGCACCCGCACGCCCGACTAGCATCACCACCCTGGACAGTTCCGACCTAGAATATGTGGACATCTATAAGTACCTAGGTGTCTGGCTAGACTGCAAACTCTCCTTCCAGACTCATATCAAACATCTCCAATCCAAAATCAAATCAAGAATCGGCTTTCTATTCCGCAACAAAGCCTCCTTCACTCACGCCGCCAAACTTACCCTAGTAAAACTGACTATCCTACCGATCCTCGACTTCGGCGATGTCATCTACAAAATAGCTTCCAATACTCTACTCAGCAAACTGGATGCAGTTTATCACAGTGCCATTCGTTTTGTTACTAAAGCACCTTATACGACCCACCACTGCGACCTGTATGCCCTAGTCGGCTGGCCCTCGCTACATGTTCGTCGTCAGACCCACTGGCTCCAGGTCATCTACAAGGCTATGCTAGGTAAAGTGCCGCCTTATCTCAGTTCACTGGTCACGATGGCTACACCCACCCGCAGCACGCGCTCCAGCAGGTGTATCTCACTGATCATCCCTAAAGCTAAAACCTCATTTGGACGCCTTTCCTTCCAGTTCTCTGCTGCCTGCGACTGGAACGAATTGCAAAAATCTCTGAAGTTGGAGACTTTTATCTCCCTCAACAACTTTAAAAATCTGCTATCCGAGCAGCTAACCAATCGCTGCAGCTGTACATAGTCCATCTGTAAACTACCCACCCAATTTACCTACCTCACCCCCCATACTGCTTTTATTTATTTACTTTTCTGCTCTTTTGCACACCAGTATCTCTTCTTGCACATGATCATCTGATGATTTATCACTCCAGTGTTAATCTGCTAAATTGTAATTATTCGATTTATTGCCTACCTCATGCCTTTTGCACACATTGTATATAGATTCTCTTTTTTTCTACCATGTTATTGACTTGTTTATTGTTTACTCCATGTGTAACTCTGTGTTGTCTGTTCACACTGCTATGCTTTATCTTGGCCAGGTCGCAGTTGCAAATGAGAACTTGTTCTCAACTAGCCTACCTGGTTAAATAAAGGTGAAAAAAAATAAAAATAATAATAAAAATAAAATTCTCTCTACTATTATTCTGATATTTCACATTCTTAAAATCAAGTGTTGATCCTAACTGACCTAAAACAGCAAATTTTACTAGGATTAAATGTCTGAAATTGTGAAAAACTTTGTTTAAATATATTTGGCTAAGGTGTATGTAAACTTCCGACTTCAACTGTAGATGAATACTGACAGGTTGTTTCTCCTCATACCCTCACACACTTAAAATGTTTAAGGGAGAGAGCGAGCGAGAGAGAGATAATGGCTAAAATGTTGAGTGTATTGATACATATTGTGTTATTTCTTATGTTATATTATATAAATAGTTCCCCCCAAAAAATTCTCACTGTAAATGTGCATAGATTTCATAACATATTTCATAACATTCAGTGCCCTCTACTGGTGAAATAGTCAATTGCATACACATCCTCGTGTACATTAACACATACATCTGTTTGTACACATATACACATGCACACACACGGTGGACACACACAGTGCACACACACACACACACAAATTGCCTGGTCAACTGTCAGCAGTGATTTCATTTATTTCAAGATGCTGAAGTGTGACTTGTGATGACTGAGCATGATATGGTCAACTAAGTGAACAGATTATATTTGTTCTGCTGGTGGCGTCAACGAACTGTGACAAAACAACAAACTGTAACGCTACATGGAAAAATGTCATAGATTACATTTTATAACACCTGAGCTGTGCTTTTATTGCAAACAAATTAACTTACACTCTAATACATCAAAAGAATGAGATTGGAACGGAAAACACAAAACAGTCACCTTGGTTGACTTGCTAATGCTTCATTAGGCAGAAATGACTGATATCACAAACAATCAATCTTTCACATGCTCTCTGTGTCAGCATCAGCTCAGACATTAATCACAGAGGACAGAAAGGGACAGAACATCCACTGGTAATACCACTGGTGGTCTCTCTCTCTCTCTCTCTCTCTCTCTCTGTCTGTGTTCAACAGATCATGCATAAAACATGGCCCTAGAGGGGCATCTCCTTTGATTTTGGCCAACAGCCCTGAAAGATATACTCCATGGAGGCTGACTGCCTGCAAGGCTGGATGAGCCAGCTAGAAGATTGATACACGTCAGTCGCCATGGTGACAGGAGACCTGCCCTGCATGCTGATATCCAATCAGATCCCTAGTAGGTAGTAACAGGGTCTTGACAGGGCTCTGTTGACATGTGGACAGGTGTCTTACTATGACGTTGTCACTCCACATACAAAATATATAGTCACAAGACTCATTGGGAAAATGGGCAAAATCTCAGGAACAACTATTTATGAATCCTGATCACTTCTGTGTCCCTCTGTGCGCTTGGTATGCTACTGTAGAGATGCAGCTGTGGGCTCAGGTGGATTAGAGGTCACATTAGGGCTGTGGCAGTCATGAAATTCTGTCAGCCGGTGATTGTCAAGCAAATAACTGTCGGTCTCACGGTAATTGAGTGTTAATTAACATAAACACATTTAGCAAGTCCTTGCTTCCACACTGATGCAGACATTTGAACATCTACATGTTATAAAGTCTAATAAATCCATATAATATAGCCTACATCTTCACAATAAATTGATTATTTATTTTAGAAAGGTCTAAAGAAGCAGTTAGGTCCTGATGTGGCTATGGCAAATGGCTGTGGGCTACACTAGCTCATTTAGCAGACAAGATTTGCTTATAATTCTGTGGCATTATTTTATAGTATGAAGAATATAATTGAAAAAAATTAGAATAAAATATAAATATTTCTCCAAATGAGTTGAGGGAGTGCGCACATGTGGCTATTCTGTGTTGAGCGGTCAACAAAGAAATAGGTACTCCTATATGCTTCATTTAGAGTTATTAATGTATCTTTATGTAACAAGTGCACTGAAAGTCGGGAAGCAAGTTCAGGGAGTGAGTGTTTTAATAAATAAAAGAAACAATGGACACAAACAACGCACCGACATGAAAACAGAGTCAATAACACCTGAGGAAAGAACCAAGGAGAGTGACAGATATAGGGAAGATAATCAAGGAGGTGATGTAGTCCAGGTGAGTGTCATGAGGCGCTGGTGTGTGAGACGATGCTGACAGGTGTGTGGGATAATCAGCAGCCTGATGACCTAGAGGCCGGAGAGGGAGTATAGATGACACTTTAGTTGTTCTAAAAACGTTGGGCTATATGTTTTGACTTTTAATACATTGTAAGGCTGCTATGCACTTAAGTAGCGAATGGAGAAAGCTTTCCCCCGTGGTTTATTTTCATGCCAGCCAGGTAGGCTATACTCCTGTTGTAAATACAAGCAATGTGCTTAATATTAGGAAAGTTGAGAACTAAATATAGTAGGCCTAGCCTATAGAAAGCTGATGGGAACCTCTTCTTTTTAGTAGAGGCCATAACTCTGTTTTCTCGCTCAATTGCATAGCCTATAGAAATGTTGCGCAACCTGAGCTCATGGGCTCCAATTAAGTGTTTGATTCGATTTTCAATGACATTTGCATCGATGTCAGAGTGATTAGAGGGACAATAGAGTGCCGAGTACCAGGCAGTTAGCACGTTTGGAATGGCTTCTAATGAAGATCAGCAGCATCAGAGCTTGGAGAAGCTTAATTACCGCAACTAAACGGTCACGTGGAATTTGACTGCATTCATGACTCATGACCGCCGGTGTGGCGATAATATGGTCACCGCAACAGCCCTAGGTCACATTCATATTTTCTGAAAGGGAAGCCTTGTCATAAATCCACCTCTCTTTCTAAGGACATTTGCTGTTCTGGTTGACAGACAGAGACAGATACCTTCTCAACCCTGAGAGCCGAGGGCTGCAGCCATCCACCAGAACCAGGTTCATATTCCTATTCACATTCCAAGAATATGGCCTTGCCTTTTTGAGTGACTGACAGACATTTCTGAGCTACTATCAATGACTAATTATGATGCATTCTCAATGGGCATGGGGGAATGAAATGGCTACAGTGGCCCTGGGCTATACGACACATACTCCTATTCCATTCCCTCCTTTTCCCTCTCTTAGTTAGACCAGGCACATTATTTACACTTCTGTTAGTTTGGGAGAAAGGAAGGAGCGCTTAATGTGTGTTTTTAATGACAGTACAAAATCTGTCCCAAGACAAATTCATCATGGGAGAATCTTTCAATTACTGTAGGCTACGTCTCAGAGGGATAAAATACCAAATTGGATCTCACTGAAAACACACATCTTATAAGGGCACAGGGCGAGACCCAGATGCAGACACGGGAGGCAGATGGTTCGAGTCTCTGATATTTATTAGTTGCCAAGGAGCAGGCAAGAGAATGGTCGTGGACAGGCTAAAAGATCATAACAAGGTCAGAGTCCAGGAGGTACAGAGTGGCAGGCAGGGTCGAGGTCAGGGCAGGCAGTAAGGTCAGGCAGGCGGGTTCAGAGTCATGGCAGGCAAGGTTCAAAACCGGGAGGACTAGCAAAAGAGAGAATAGAAAAAGCAGGGGCACGGGAAAAACACGCTAGTTGAGTTGACAAGACAAGACGAACTGGCACAAAGAGACAGGGATAAATACACCGGGGAAAATAAGCGACACCTGGAGGGGGTGGAGACAATCACGAGGACAGGTGAAACAGATCAGGGGGTGACACATCTTCAGTTGACTGCTCCATGTCCAACTTTGCAAAGTATGTAATCTAATCATTAATAATTATGTTTATCACCATGGTAATAAAACATTTTCAAGGCAGCAGCGGAGGCTACAGTTCTATTTCCATAACACATGAATGAGATTTGACGTGGTAATGGTAATGATAAGTGCCATTTGTGTGGGTGAAAAAGTGGAGGTTTGAAAATAACAGCCAAAGTCCCAAGGTGCAAGTCTAACTCTATTACCGTACCTCTCACTGTTGCTATGGCACCACACCTGAAAAAAAGTCCAGCTCTGTCATTCATCCATCCATCCATCCATCCATCCATCCATCCATCCATCCATCCACCCACCCAAACCTCTCCTCTCAATCCCCACTCTACTTCATCATCAAGTATGCTCAGGGAGGGGAGGTCAGGGAGGTCAAAGGTCAGAGAGAGAGAGCGAGAGGGGAAGGTTGTTGTGACCCAAATGGCACGCTATTCCCTATTTATTGGCCTACTTTTGATCATGGCTTGTACTGGTCAAACGTAGTGCACTATATAGGGAATAGGGTGGCATTTGGGCCACAGGCGAACTCTGCTACTTTGCTCAGGCCATTAAACCAGAACCATTTACCTCATTCCCTTATTCTCCCAGTGTTTTAATGGTGGAGCCAAGAGCACATGGGCTGAGGTGAACTCCTGTCCTCTTCTACTCACCTGGGGCTGCCATTAAATCAGGTTCTCCAGCCAGAGCTCTCCACCACCACAGCCAGTTCGAGCAATGCTGTAATATTGCACTTAACGAGTTCGTTTTTGAATCAATACTCCTTATATCTCCTAAAGAAGTAGCACATACAGTATACTGTACCTGTACAGTATACTGTCTACATCACAGGTGGCCAGTGGCACTTTAATTGGGGAGGATGGGCTCATAGTAATGGCTGGAACGGAATAAATACATTGGTATCAAACATATCCAAGTCATGGTTACCATGTGGTTGATACCGTTCCACTCACTCCATTCCAGCCATTATTATGAGCCTTCCTCCCCTCAGCAGCCTCCTATGGTCTACATATCTACTATACATGTGCGTATGAGACCTAGAATTGAGGGAGTGTATTTTCTGTGCTGTGGAAGTGTGTGGATTTGCAGTGTGTACATTACTTTTTTGCTTTTTCCCCAGTTTCCCTGACAACAGGCAAGTGCACAGATAGGGGTTCTGCCTGTGCCGAGCACATAACCCTTTTCCCTCCTTTTGTTTAGCCTACAGTTTTTGTCTTAGTTCTTCTGAAACTGCCCGCAAGTTGTCGTGATGTTATTAAGTTCATCACCCTCCACCCCATCAGTTGGTTGCGCCTGTTGGTCTGCCCTGTACAGAGCTCACACGTGCCTCGGTCATGCCTGTTTCCCAGTCTGCCCTGTACAGAGCTCACGCGTGCCTCGGTCATGCCTGTTTCCCAGTCTGCCCTGTACAGAGCTCACGCGTGCCTCGGTCATGCCTGTTTCCCAGTCTGCCCTGTACAGAGCTCACGCGTGCCTCGGTCATGCCTGTTTCCCAGTCTGCCCTGTACAGAGCTCACGCATGCCTCGGTCATGCCTGTTTCCCAGTCTGCCCTGTACAGAGCTCACGCGTGCCTCGGTCATGCCTGTTTCCCAGTCTGCCCTGTACAGAGCTCACGCATGCCTCGGTCATGCCTGTTTCCCAGTCTGCCCTGTACAGAGCTCACGTGTGCCTCGGTCATGCCTGTTTCCCAGTCTGCCCTGTACAGAGCTCACGCGTGCCTCGGTCATGCCTGTTTCCCAGTCTGCCCTGTACAGAGATTGCGCATGCCTCGGTCATGCCTGTTTCCCAGTCTGCCCTGTACAGAACTCGCCTGCCTCGGTCATGCCTGTTCCCCAGTCTGCCCTGTACAGAGCTCACGCGTGCCTCGGTCATGCCTGTTTCCCAGTCTGCCCTGTACAGAGCTCGCCTGCCTCGGTCATGCCTCGGTCATGCCTGTTTCCCAGTCTGCCCTGTACGGAGAATGCGCACACCCATATCTAAACATGCGTGGCTTGAGCTGCGGTGTGTGTAGCTACACTCTTAAAAAAAGGTGCTATCTAGAACCTTAAAGGGCTCTTTGGCTGTCCCCATAGGATAATCCTTTGAAGAACCCTTTTTGGTTGCAGGTAGAACCCTTTTGGTTCGAGGTGGAACTCTTTTGGTTCCAGGAAGAACCCTTTTGGGTTCCATGTGGAATCCAAAAGGGTTCTACCTGGAACCAAAAAAGGTTCTGCTATGGGGACAGTGGAAGAACCCTTTTGGATACCTTTTTTCTAAGAGTGTAGCTACCTAGTTTAAATATCAACAGAACTGCGACAGCAGCAAAACATTTAATTAACACTTGATAACACTTGATTTACATCATCATCACTATTCGGTCTGGTTGGCTGATACGAGCAGCAGACAGAGGCAGAAAGACATAAAGAGGAGCATCCGTGGTAAAGATTGCACTGCAGTGGATAGTAGCCGTCTTACAGGCTCCTGACCAATTCTGCAATTTTGTGTGATTTTTACTCTGATCTTAGCTTTGATTTTCTTTACATAATGTCTCCACCGTCATTTCCTATGACCGAAAACAGCTTCTTGACATCAGAACAGTGATCACTAACCTCGATCAACGAGTCGGCAGCTCTGGACTTTCTGTTACTCTTTACATGGCACTAATCCCCGGGACTCGAAAAAGATGCGAAGGGAGAAGCGGTGTGTCTTTTTGTCAACAACAGCTGGTGCCTGATCTCTAATGTTAAGGAAGTCTCAGGTTTTCGCTCGCCTGAGTTAGAATACCTCATGATAAGCTGCAGACCATACTATTTACAGAGAGTTTTCAACTATATTTTTAGCAGCTCTCTATTTACCACCACAAACCGATGCTGGAACTAAGACCGCACTCAGAGAGCTGTGTAAGGCCATAAGCAAACAATGAAATCTACATCAAAATCCGTCAGTTTAAGCAAGAGATATATTTGTTGCGTCTCACCCCACCGCATCCGCCTTCCACATCTGTGGTGGAAAGTGGCAGAGCTACAGTGTTGTTTGTCAGAGCAGGAGACATCCCAAAACATCTTTCTCACAGGCTACAAGTGAAGACAGACACATCGGGGATGCAACTGCGTGCGTCCTTATCCAATTCTGAGGTGCATATTGAAGATATTGGAAGAACTGTCCACATTTACTTTTCATCAGCCAACAAGATGAGTAGGCCTAACGAACAACAAAAGCACTAGACTATGTCAATCTACTATTCCCCAAAGTGCAAAAGTTGACCTATTCTGTGCGAGAAATAAATATTCCAAACATAGTCTGGGACAGTTGTGGGATGCGATAGATCCCAAATTAATACAACCACTAGCATTAAAAAAAAACGGGTTTAAGCAATGAGCCTGACGCAACATAAGAGAACGTTTAGCTTAAAATGTTAATAAACCATTAGGCTATTTTTTCAAATTATAAGCGCAGCAATGTGCTCATGGAAGTAAGCTATAAGCATGTTCAGTATGTTCCAATAGCAGGAAAACACCATTCTCAAAAATGACCACAAATGTGATTATACATGTAATGATTGTATTATAAAGATGCATTTTTATGGTGAAAATTATCTTCCCCAAACTTGAAACTCACGTATGCTAGTTTGGCTCTACACCCATTGTAAAGCGGATTTTTAAGAAGTTATTTGGACACATTAATTGTCATACAAACCTTATCAAAACATATAGGCCTATGGGCTAGGCTACATGAGGTGTGGGACTATGATTTGAAAAAGTTGGAGAGAAAAAAGCATGCGCTGTTTCCCTTAAGCTGGGAATCATTCACAAGTGATGATATTTAATTCACAAGTGATAGGCTAAATAACCCATCACACCATTCTTGATTTAACCTTGTCTTTACATATACTAAATAATATATGTGTGAAATTTGTTTTGATTTAGAATGGATCATTATCATGCACCTGACTCGAAACAGAGGCAGTGGGAAAAAAGACATGTCATCTATGCACTTTAATAGCGAATGGAGGACGCTTTTCCCCGTGGTTTATTTTCATGCCAGCCAGGTAGGCTATACTCCTGTCGTAAATATAAACAATGTGATTAATATTAGGAAAGTTGATAAATAAATATAGTAGGCCTGAAAGCTGATGGGAGCCTCCACTTTTTAATACAGGCCATCTCACGCAATTGCATAGCCTATTTTCTCACGCAATTGCATAGCCTATAGAAATGTTACCACCATCAGCTCATGGGCTCTCATGAAGTGTTTGATTTGATTTTCGATCACATTTGCATTGATGTCAGAGGGAATAGAGGGACTATAGAGTGCGTGGTACCAGGCAGTTATCTCCATCTCTTCATTCCAAGACTCAATCATGGACACTCTTACTGATTGTTGTGACTACTTTGCGTGATGTATTGTTGTCTCTGCCTTCTTGCCCTTTGTGCTGTTGTCTGTGCCCAATAATGTTTGTACCATGTTTTGTGCTGCTACCATGTTGTGCTGCTGCCATGTTGTGTTGCTACTATGTTGTTGTCATGTTGTGTTGCTACCATGCTGTGTTGTCATGTGTTGCTGCCATGCTATGTTGTTGTCTTAGGTCTCTCTTTATGTAGTGTTGTGTTGTCTCTCTTGTCATGATGTGTGTTTTGTCTTATATTTATTATATATATTTTTTTTTATCCCAGCCCCCGACCCCGCCGGAGGCATTTTGTATTTTGGTAGGCCATCATTGTAAATATGAATTTGTTCTTAATTTTAACTGACTTTCCTAGTTAAATAAATATAAATAAAAGTTAGCAAGTTTGGTAGGCTACTAACGGCCATAAGCAGCAGCAGAGCTTGGAGAAGCCTAATTACAGTGACTAAACCGTCGCCTTCATGAGTCGTGACCGCCGGGGTGGAGGTAATACGGTCACCATAACAGCCCCATTCATACCCCTTGACTTATTCAAAAAAAATTGTGTTACAGCCTGATTCAGCCTGAATTGTCTACACATAATACCCCATAATGACAAAAACATGTTTTTAGAAATGTTTGCAAATTTATTGAGAATGGAATACAGAAAAATATTTACATAAGTATTCACACCCCTGAGTCAATACTTTGTAGAAGCACCTTTGGCAGCAATTACAGCTGTGAGTCGGTAAGAGTTTTCCACACCTGGATTGTGCAACATTTGCCCATTATTCTTTTCAAAATTGCCATAGATTTTCAAATAGATTTAAGTCAAAACTGTAACTCAGCCGCTCAGGAACATTCACTGTCTTGTTGGTAGTAACTCCAGTGTAGATTTGGCCTTGTGTTTAAGGTTATTATCCTGTTGAAAGGTGAATTAATCTCCCAGTGTCTGGTGGAAAGCATACTGAACCAGATTTTCCTCTGAGATTTTGCCTGTGTTTATCTCCATTACATACATTTTTTTATTTAAAAAAACTCCCCAGTCCTTAACGATTACAAGCATACCCATGACATGATGCAGCCTCCACTATGCTTGAAAATATGGAGAGTGTCACTCAGTAATGTGTTATATTGGATTCGCACCAAACATAACACGTTGTATTTAGGACAAAAAGTTAATCGCTTTGCCACATTTTTTGGGATAATTATTTTATTCTCATGTTGCAAACAGGATGCATGTTTTGGAAAATGTTTATTCTGTGCAGACTTTCTTATTTTCCCTAAGTCAATTAGGTTAGTATTGTGGAGTAACTACAATGTTGTTGATCCATGCTCCGTTTTCTCCTGTCACAGCCATTCAACTCTGTAACTGTTTAAAAGTCCCCATTGGCCTCATGGTGAAATACCTGAGCTGTTTCCTTCCTCTCCGGCAATTGAGTTAGGAAGGACGCCTGTAGTATAGCCCATAGAAATGCATTGAATAACACATTCATGAGTGGAAAAACAGACAATCAAAACATAAATCATAAGGAAAAAGTTTTTGAAGTGTCATTCCTATATCAAGGAGATACTGTATAAGAAACTGAGGAAATATAAACGTTTTTTGGACACATATTTATGCCCTTTTTTTGGGGCACAAAACTCTCTTAATTTTAATAAACCAGTACCGGTTACCTTCAGACGAGTCCCGTGACACTTGTGGGGATCATAGGGCAAAACTGAGAATCTCCTCTTTCCATAGAGTGGTATTTGTTTGTAGTCCAAACCGTTTGGACATTACAGACGTTTTCGTAAGACCGATTTTAAGGATACTCTCACAAACACTGGTGTAGCTCGGCCATTTCCACCTCAAATGCAGAAAACCGACATAGGCGGATGTGGTGGATTGAGATGCAGCCCATGCAAAAACTGATATTTCTAGCTCAGTGGTCGCCAACCGGTCGATCACGATCTTCGAGGCATTCCTAGTCGATCACCAAATATTTCTGTAGACAAGCCAACGAACGATAAAGGCTTGCGCTCCTTTTTAAAAATCGTGTTGAGCTGTTGCCAGTAGGTGCACTTGATTCAAAAGTCCTGCGCACCAGGTAAGCAAAGTGTTCCCATGAGACAAACTCCGCCTACCCGGTGGACCGGCAAATCTGTGATTAAATCGATTTCACCTACTGCGCTGCCCAATCGGATAGCTCAAACCACCGTGACTACAGAGCTTCCATGACCCTGGCCACAGCCAAGTTTAATAGGCTACTAGCCTATGTAAGATTTAATAGCTTTTAAAACCATGACCACAGAGAGACCGTCAACGAATACAACAAAGAGCTGCTGTTTTTATGAGTGAGTTCATGTTTAAGTTTATATTCAGCACTGTCACTGTTTTTATTCAACACTATTACAAAACGCGTTTCTCCGTACTTCCGCTCGGGCTTCAGCTGCAATGAATGAATAGCCAAGTATTGATAGCCCTGCATTTTATTATTATTAGCAGCTCGTCGTACTGATTTTAATATTAAGGAATATTTAACTTTCTCTGGTCATAGGAACAACATGAATTTGTACATGAGGCAGATGTGGTGCGACTTGAGTTTCGCCATCAGGTGGGAGACGGTGTCCCCTCTCTCTGGTCAGCCTCACCAGAGGAAAGGAAGGAGAGAGCAGGGACTGTGAGAGGAGGTTGGGAATTTGTTTTTGAACGGTCATCCACTCGGAATTCCAAGTCGGAAACTCTGGCATCTTTCTAGAGATCCGACTTTTCGACCTGAAGATCACTGACGTCGTGATTTGACCTTGTTGACCATCAGATGCAGGTACCATCAGTCCAGTAAAATAAAAAAGCTAATTATTTAAATTCATGCTCCACAGTGCCTCACAAGTGCTAAACCAACTGATCTATTTTGTTATCAAAGCTCGAGTTTTGTAATATAATATGGTCTGATTAACAATATTGGCAGGCCAATCATTTAGCCAATATGCTGTGATAATGTATTAGGCCTACTGCCCAAACGTCATTCCTACAAAACGGTTTGTGTGAGGTTAATGTCAACAACAAAAAATCTGAGCAGTAGATCTCAGCTTGCTTTTTGACTGTGAAAGTGATCGTGACTCAGAAAAGGTTGGTGACCACTGCTCTAGCTTAATCTGACGGATTTTGATGGAGAAGTGCAATATGACCCCATAGACACTGTATATTCGATAGGCAATGACTTGAAAACCTACAAACCTCAGATTTCCCACTTCCTGGTTGGATTTCTTCTCAGGTTTTTGCCTGCCATATGAGTTCTGTTATACTCACAGACATCATTCAAACAGTTTTAGAAACTTCTGAGTGTTTTCTATCCAAATCTACCAATTATATGCATATTCTAGCTTTTATGGCTGAGTAGCAGGCAGTTTAATTTGGGCACGCTTTTCATCCAAAATTCCAAATGCCTACCCTAGTGAAGTTAATGGACATTTTTTGTAGGGGTTAATACTTTTTCCAGAAGGGAAAGTCAAGTCTGACATTTCAAAATGGAAATTACAAACTTCAGAAGCCTTTTTAAATCTCAAAAGTAAAACGAGGCAACTTCTCCTGGTTTCAGTGAAGGAATGACATCGGCTCATATCCAGACAGAGATATATACAACCTGTGCCTGTGTCAGAGTGAGTGATGGTACAAAGCTTGTCTTGTATCAATCTCACCTGGGAGCACAGCATCCACTAGTAATCAATGCCAGTGCATATACAGTACCAGTCAAATGTTTGGACACACCTACTGATTCAAGGGTTTTTCTTTATTTACAATTTTCTACATTGTAGAATAATAGTGAAGGCATCAAAACTATGAAATAACACATATGGAATCATGTAGTAACCAAAAAGGTGTTAAACAAATCAAAATTAGATTATTCAAAGTAGCCACCCTTTGCCTTGATGACAGCTTTCCACACTCTTGGCATTCCCTCAACCAGCTTCACCTAGAATGGTTTTGCAACAGTATTGAAGGAGTTCCCACATATGCTGAGCACTTGTTGGCTGCTTTTCCTTCATTCTGCCATCCAACTCATCCCAAACCTCAATTGGGCTGAGGTCAGGTGATTGTGGAGACCAGGTCATCTGATGCAGCACTCCATCATTATCCTTCTTGGTCAAATAGCCCTTACACAGCCTGGAGGTGTGTTGGGTCATTGTCCTGTTGAAAAACAAATGATAGTCCCACTAAGCGCAAACCAGATGGGATGGCATATTGCTGCAGAATGCTGTGGTAGCCTTGCTGGTTAAGTGTGCCTTGAATTCTAAATAAATCACTGACAGTGTCACCAGCAAAGCACCATCACACCTCCTCCTCCATGCTTCACGGTGAAAACCACACATACGGAGATCATCTGTTCACCTACTCTGCGTCTCACAAAGACACGGTGGTTGGAACCGAAAATCTCACATTTGGACTCATCAGACCAAAGGACAGATTTCCACCAGTCTAATGTCCATTGCTTGTGTTTCTTGGCCCAAGCAAGTCTCTTCTTATCATTGGTGTTCTTTAGTAGTGGTTTCTTTGTAGAAATTCGACCATGAAAGCCTGATTCACGCAGTCTCATCTGAACAGTTGATGTTGAATTGTGTCTGTTACTTGAACTCTGTGAAGCATTTATTTGGGCTGCAATCTGAGGTGCAGTTAACTCTAATGAACTTATCCTCTGCAGCAGAGGTAACTCTGGGTCTTCATTTCCTGTGGCGGTCCTCATGAGAGCCATTTCCATCATAGAGCTTGATGGTTTTTGCGACTGCACTTGAAGAAACTTTCAAAGTTCTTGAAATATTCTGCATTGACTGACCTTCATGTCTTAAAGTAATGATGGACTGTCGTTTCTCTTTGCTTATTTGAGTTGTTCTTGCCATAATATGGACTTGGTCTTTTACCAAATAGGGATATCTTCTGTATACCACCACTACCTTGTCACAACACAACTGATTGGCTCAAGACAGAAATAAATTCCACAGATGAACTATTAACAAGGCACACCTGTTAATTGAAATGCATTCCAGGTGACTACCTCATGAAGCTGGTTGAGAGAATGCCAATAGTGTGTAAAGCTGTCATTAAAGGGTGGCTACTTTGAAGAATCTCAAATCTCAAATATATTTTGATTTGTTTAACACTTTTTTGGTTGCTATATGATTCCTTTTGTGTTATTTCATAGTTTTGATGTCTTCACTATTATTCTACAATGTAGAAAACAGTAAAAATAAAGAAAAACCCTTGAATGACTAGGTGTGTCCAAACTTTTGACTGGTACTGTACCCACAGTAGGAAGCAGTGCGAGGAGCTTGTCTCACAAACTGAAAAGGTCAATTTCTACTCATGTGATATATTGTGTTGTTAAGTCTTATAGTGAGACTTCAGACTTTTCCCCACGTGCACATTTAGCTCAGAAAGTGTTACGTTTAACACTTTCACAATGTACACATGCGTCCCACTGTACAGTTTTAAAGTACAACTTCTGTTGATGCATTTCCCTGTTGGATTGAATGGGACATTTTTCACTTAATAAGTATTTATAGAGACATATACAGCAATCCTGAAACTTTAATGTAATACATTTTCTTACAAAAAAGAATATTGTGTATTTTAATTACAACATTGCTAGACACTTACACATTTTACCTCTTATTGGGGATTTAAATAATACAATTTGCTGGAAATTCTATCGGAATTGGTTAATGTAAGTAAGTACTTACTGTATGTTATATAAATACCAATATGTACAGTGTATACATATACCAAGACATGAGAAACCCTCTACAACCTTCTAGAGTCTTACTACAAAGTATTATTTTATCAAGGTCCCATAAGAAACGTCATTGAATACAAACAGCCCCTACTCTCTTTCTAGCTTATATATAGCTTATATGATGCCCTGTAACTTAAAATCCTATATCATATATCACAAAAATATGTCAAAAAGGTCGATGGAATCAATGTTGACCCTCTGCATCAACTCAAGAGCGGGGGATGTATACACAAGAAAATTGCTATTGACTTCAGCAACGCATGTGTAAAGCTATTCATAAATCATTATATCATGTGTCTGATATAACAACTCACTGGTGGCAGGTAGCCTAGCTGTTAGGAGTGTTGGGCCAGTAACCGAAAGGTCACTGGTTCAATTACCAAGCTGACTTGGTTAAAAATCTGTTGATGTGCCCTTGAGCAAGGCACTTAACCCTAATTGCTCCAGGGTTGCTGCCAATAATGTCTGATTTCTGGCTCTGCCCCACTCTGAGGGGGAGTGGGATATGCAAAAAAACACATTTGCACTTGTACGTGTGGTGTAGGACAAATGTAAGCACCCACCTAATTATTATAATGGGGAACTTGGACCAAATTGATTTATCACTCTCTCAGATACAATTGCAGCTGTTAGGGCAAGCCAGCCAACATTCAAGAACAACGGTCTCCTAGAGAGAAGACAAAATCAAATCAAAAAGGGAGCGGCTCCTTCCTGTACCAGCTCTTTTCAGCTGAACAGAACACTTTGGGGCTGAGATTAAACATGTTTTTATCAATCCATCACATTTACCAACCTTGTCGGTTCTTTTCAGTTCCTTTCTAGACAGAAAGCAGTCAATAATTAAGCTCAATAATAAAGCTCATAGCACTGTGACAACCTTAAGAAATGATCACCCCTGACATCCATGTACATGTACAATAGAATCTGTGTGTTGGTACAACGTTTGGAGAGAGTTGGGGACTTGAGAACACCCACTGTGTTGACACCAGGGTCCTCGCTAATGTCTTGAAAAGAGCCTGTTAATATTCTCAACTGGCCCTGGACCCCATGGCAGCAAAAATAAAATTCACTGAACAGTTCTACATTTAAAGAGACCAGCTTGATAGAAACAGATGGATCACAGCTTATTTAGCTTATACAGCACATGAAGACTCCAAAGAGGATAGCTAAATAACAATTAGGCTATGACAACCTAAAGCTGTACATTATTTCTGCTCATGTAAAGTGTGCTTATATCTTTCAGGTCTACCTTGGTCATATACTTTAATGTCTTTGTGAGAAATTTGTTATAAAAAAGTGAAATGTCAATGATAGATGTACTGTGGTGTAATAAATAATGTTTCAGATGCAGATTTAGCAGAGTAAATTAGATGGTGGAGTGATTTTCTTTATTTGACCATAAACTGGTGTGGCATTGCTACAGAAACGGAGAAGCAAAAACAGTTGTAGGGTTTCAGGAATGTTTCATTAAAGACCATGTCCATTGGTCCATTTTCTGTCGATTTACAAAGGAAAGATAATAATTTGAGCGTTCTTTTGGCAGAACAGATAACGAACTGTAAGAAGCTGAGCCCATGGCTAATGCAGAAGTATTCCCAGCGTTACTTAAATGTTTTAAGATTCACGTCTCTGTTCATCCAAATAATTAAGCAGCACTCCTATTAATTGCCTCTCATCTATCTGGGGGACATTTAAGATGGTCCGGTTCACCCTGTCCGTATCTTATCCCCTTCAGCACCACAACGCAACACAACAACATCCAGGAGCGTGGTTTCTACTCAAAGTTAGGCGACTAAAGTTGAAAATACCATTCAGACTTCAGTTGAACTTGTGCGTACTGCGTATATTGTTCCTATCCTGAAACGTAGCGTTTTTTTTATTGAAAGTGAATGTTGCTGAAGCTTCAACTAAAGAAACCCCACACCACAGTCAGCGTTTGCATCCAGGAGCCCTTTGGTCATACATTATGTGATATTTATCCTTTGTCTTTTATCACGTTCCCCCATGGGGAGGCTCACTAATGTTTGGCTTGGTGGACAGGAAGGCAAGATGGATCAGAAGGTGAATGCGTAGACCACTCCCACCACCACAATGTTGCCGATAGTTGCGATGATGGCAATCCAGAGCCAGATGGCATCACTGGACGAGGACTGGTCGTCCTGCTGGGCCTGGGCTGAGGCGGCCGCAGAGGCGGCGTGGACGCTGGCCGAGGAGTTGAAGAGCGAGTGGTCGGCACTGTAGTTGTCATTGGGTGAGGAGTCCATGAAGGCCCCCGTCATGACTGGGATCTGCAGGACAGGGAAGGATGGAGGATGGGAGGGAGGGAGAGAAAGAGAGAGAGAGAGAAGATTAGATAAGATATGAATTGACAAAACCAAAAGGAGTTATTTTATTTCATATGCAGTGTAGAGCTCTTTGCCAGTAGGTACAGAAGATTTGATTTAACATTACAGTAACATTCTCTTTCCTGTGAGTGGGAGATGTTCTTGGGTCCTGCATTAGCAATTTAAAAGTTGAAATTAAATAGTGAACGTATCACGGCATCTTGTGGGAACAAGGTTTCTCACTTCTGGTGTGGATCCCCCCACACACACACACATGTGCGTTCCCACCCTTGCAACTAGGGCTTAATTAACATTAAATAAATATTTAACGAGTGGGAAGTGAGAGTGATTTATTGCTTGGGACAATTAGAAGGCTGCTGAGAAGGCGGCTGGACAGCAGAGCAGAAGAAGAGAGAGAGAGTGCATCATCTCATATGTAATGTATGTACTGTAGGAAGCTAAGGAGTGCCTGAAAACGAGAGAACACTTGCTTCCTGCGAACGCTAGCTCTCAAATTAGAAAACAGATTCCTCTCCTCTGAGGGCTGTCAAAAAAACAATGCTAAAAATACTTGAGGGATGTAGAGTACTCACACTATATACACCAAAACACTCTTACTCTTTCTGCTCGCTCTCTTTCACACACACACTAATACAGTGAGAGAAAAAAACACACACAGAGCACACAGTCTCATTTGAGGTCGTATCTCTCACTGAGAGAATTATTTTTTTTATAGCATTCTGCTGCTCTCCAGCCATTGGCCCCTGGTGGTGAGTAATGACATATCCAATTGGGCATGATGGGAGCAGATATCTATGTATGGGGACAGTGACCTGGGGCTCCCATCACCTAGTGATCACTAAGCCAGAAGTAAAGACTAGGGTTGACTGATGGATGGATGAGGGGATTGCTGATCTAGAATGCTTTGATCGCATTAGAAGGGGTGTATGCTATGTATGGACACTCCACATGTACTGTAGCTAAAGGTTTTTTAGTAGTAGTAGGTTTAGCTGAATAGAGCCTATAGAGGAGTGACAAAAATCTACATTTAGACACATCTAACATAAACACCACTATATGACTCATTTCACCATAAACACATCCACATCATAGCTTTGCATAACATGCAAGAATTGTTAAGGTAGTAACTTTGGAAAAACATTAGTAATCTGGTATCACTTGTTCCTCCGGGCCTTGTCTGAACTCATTATTTCCCAGTGCACCGGCACGAGGTCAGCACAGCTAGCTGTAAGCATTAAAAATCCACCTCATGGGTGGAATGTTATTAATATTTAATAATTAATAAACATTATTTCGAAAAAACCCACAGAAAATCTGGTGTTTCTATGTCAAAAGGTTTTGTTATATTTCAGTCTTCTGTGATGTTTATAAAGTGTAATATTGGGATGCAAACTCCAAATTGAATAGATTTCAACTTTATATCTGACATGGTACAGGTGTCTTATTTTTTTAAGCCCATAACAATGTGTGTGAGGTGTATACTACTTTGGTTTCAAAGTAGATTTGTTTAAGACGACCAAGAAACATTCTGTGTGACCCTGATTTAGCCCACTGCAGTAAAAGGTTAATGGAATGGAAAGAGAGAAACCCTGGTATAGGGCATCCCCAGGCCGCTGTGCACTTAAGCGGGCAATGAGGGCCATCTCCCATGCATCAATGTCAGGAAACCGATGCCAGTAAACTTGCATGGGTGAATGGCTGCCTAATAGCGCTAGTCATCTGGTCACTGACCAGGGTCGGCTTAGATCTCGCGGATCTGCTGGCTAAACGGCTATAGGTGGATCTATTTTAACATTGCAAGCAGTTTATTGGTGCTATATTGGATTAGATGGAACATGCAAAGTTTGCACACTCTAAAAAATGCTGGGTTGTTTGGATGACCCAACTGCTGGGTTGCAAGCATTGGGTTACCTTGTTGGGTTGTTTTCTTTAAAAAGAGCAAGGTTGGGTTGTTGATGCTGGGTTATCGATGCTGGGTTATTGAGATATGAGCCAGTGGGTCAGATCAGAAGACTGGAGGCGTGGCTCAGTAGGGGTGTGGCTTTCAGATAGTATTTTTGGCCACCAATGAAAGTGAATGTTAATCCTGTTCTGTTCTGTTTTATTGTTATAACATGTTAAGGTTTATCAACACTGACACTTTTGTAGCTTTATTGAGGCTTACTGTAGGTCCCGTGTGGCTCAGTTGCTAGAGCATGGCGCTTGCAATGTTAGGGTTGTGTGTTTGATTCCCATTGGGGACCAGTAGGAAAAAAAGTAGGAAAATGTTGGTACTCACTGCTGTAAGTCTCTCTGGATAAGAGCATCTGCTAAATTATTAAAATGTGAAATGCTTACACAAGTGTATGAGTTCCTCAAGAACCTATGCATAAACCAATGTTGGGATAGTTACAATATGTAAATAACACTGGGTGAAAAGGGTCTATATCAGGGGATGTCTTACATGACACATTTTTAATATTCTTAGAGAATACAAACCATTTCCAATCCATTTTTTGAGATTTGTGGATATGCACCATATCCTGATAAATTCTGAATCTAGATGTGTCCTTTAGACATACATGTATATGATATTGGGATTACTCCAAATATCACACGAAGACATATCCTATGTCCGAATATGGACTCATTCAATATCCTGAGATATGTGACATCGTATTTTCGCTCTTCATGTTGACAAATACTGACTGTATACATCACATATAATGCTTCTCAATATGCTGAAAATAAGGAGGATTTCGTATGCATTTCTGAGTTCTCAGCACATGCTCAATCATTTTACAAATATGAAATCCATATTTTTCTTTCATGCACAAATCATTTTTGGATTCCCTCTATCATACATGGTATGGCCGGATATTGATTCATTAGATATCCTGAGATCTTTTTTTCTCTATATGATGACAAATACTGACAGTAGGCCTATATAGTATATTTTCTCAGCACATACAATGCATATGGTCTTGACTGAGGTCCATATAAGGATCTAGAAATGCATTTGATATGCTGATGCATATTTGAGTTTTGAGGATATGCTCAATAATTTGACACAATTTTAATATACAGTGCCTTCAGAAAGTATTCAGACCCCTTGACTTTTTCCACATATTGTTAGGTTACAGCCTTATTCTAAAATTGATTAAATAGTATGTTTTCCTTGTCAATCTACACACAATAACAAATAATGACAAAGCAAAAACAGATTTTTTAAAATCTTTGCAAATGTATTAAAAAAATAAATAAATAAATAAATAAACTGAAAAATACATTTACATACTGTAAGCATTCAGACCCTTTACTCAGTACTTTGTTGAAGCACCTTTGGCAACGATTACAGCCTTGAGTCTTCCTTGGTATGACGCTAGACCCTTGGCACAACTGTATTTGGGAAGGTTCTCCCATTCTTCTCTGCAGATCCTCTCAAGCTCTGTCAGGTCGGATGGGGAGTGTTGCTGCACAGCTATTTTCAGGTCTCTCCAAAGATGTTCGATCGGGTACAAGTCTGGACTCTGGCTGGGCCACTCGAGGACATTCAGATACTTGTCTCGAAGCCACTCCTGTGTTGTCTTGGCTATGTGCTTAGAGTTTTTGTCCTGTTGGAAGGTGAACCTTCGCCCCAGTCTGAGGTCCTGAGCTCTCTGGAGCAGGTTTTCATCAAGGATATCTCTGTACTTTGCTCCGTTCATCTTTCCCTTGATCCTGACTAGTTTCCCAGTCCCTGCCTCTGAAAAACATCCACACAGCATGATGCTGCCACCACCTTGCTTCACTGTAGGGATGGTGCCAGGTTTCCTCCAGACGTGACGCTTGGCATTCAGTCCAAAGAGTTTAATCTTGGTTTCATCAGACCAGAGAATCTTGTTTCTCGTGGTCTGAGAGTCTTTTGGTCTTAGGTGCCTTTTAGCAAACTCCAAGCTGGCTGACGAGTGGCTTCTGTCTGGCCACTACCATAAAATCCTGATTGGTGGAGTGCTGCAGAGGTGGTTGTCCTTCTGGAAGGTTCTCCCATATCCACAGAGGAACTCTAGAGCTCCGTCAGAGTGATCAACAGGTTCTTGGTCACCTCCCTGACCAAGCCCCTTCTCCCCCGATTGCTCAGTTTGGCAGGGCGGCCGGCTGCAGGAAGATTCTTGGGGGTTCCAAACTTCTTCCATTTAAGAATAATGGAGGCCACTGTGTTCTTGGGGAACTTCAATGCTGCTGAAATGTGTTAGTACCCATCCCCAGATCTCTGCCTTGACACAATCCAGTCTTGGAGCTCTACGGACAATTCCTTCGACCTCATGGCTTGGTTTCTGCTCTGACATGCACTGTCAACAGTGGGACCTTATAGAGACAGGCGTGTGCCTTTCCAGATCATGTCCAATCAATTAACACAGGTGGACTCCAATCAAGTTGTAGAGACATTTCAAGGATGATCAACGGAAACAGTATGCACCTGAGCTCAATTTCGAGGCTCATAGCTAAGGGTGTGAATACTTATGTAAATACATACTATCGAACAATTCACAACAATACACACAAATTTAAAAGTATGGAATTAATAAATAAATAATGTAGGGGGGATTGATTAAATACAGTAGAATACAGTTTATATACATATGAAATCAGTAAAACAGGTTGTAAAAAAAAGCCGGCTAGTGATGGGTATTTAACAGTCTGATGGCCTTGAGACAGAAGCTGTTTTTCTGTCTCTCGGTCCCGGCTTTGATGGACCTATATTGACCTCGCCTTCTGGATGTTAGCAGGGTGAACAGGCTGTGACTAGTGTGGTTGATGTCCTTGATGATCTTTTTGGCCTTCCTGTGACATTGGGTGCTGTAGGTGTCCTGGAGGGAAGGCAGTGTGCCCCTGGTGATGCGTTAGGAAGACCACATCACCCACTGGAGTGCCCTGCGGTTGTGGGCGGTACAGCTGCTGTACCAGGCGATGATACAACCCGACAGGATGCTCTCAATTGTGCATCTATAAAAGTTTGCGCCTTCTTCACCACACTGTCTGTGTGGGTGGACCATTTCAGAAAAGTACCAGTGTTCTGGCTTTGATCCCAAGTGAGAACAGGTCCGCTGGTGAGACACTTGTGCTGGCCTGCGTAGATGGAAACAGAAAGGTCTGAGCCTTTTGGGTAAAACACTGGGGTAAATCTTGTATGGAAATGGTCCAAAGGTGTTTTTGTCTGTTCTTTGGATTTCAAATAAGCTCAAAGCACAGCTGCCCCCTCAAAAACAAAGTCTTACTTGAGTGGAGATTCAATTAATGGGTTCAACCCCCCCCCCCGCCACGCTAGCACAATATAACGCCAGCAAAATATAAAAATGACGCAAGCACAATATAAAATTACTAGCTTGGCTGGTTTTGCACGTCGTTTTCCCCCCACACATCTTTTTGCTGTTCAAATTCTATTTTTCTGCCTGATCTGCCTTTTTCCCACGATTATTCAAAGCCTTTTAAGTAGACCTTAGGTCCTGTTAAAATAGCATGTCCTAACAGAGATAGATGGGGTATGTGACTGACAGTTAAATAGACGTGTGGAAGGGACATGGCAATATGAGATGGCCCAATCAGAGAGGAGCAAACGCTCCGCTTCAGAGATGAAGCTGCACCTCTGTCAGCTGCCTGTGGTTGTCAGGAAAATACATTATTTGTTGCGAAGCGCATCCCGCCGGCAGAAGATGGACACAGAGCTCCCTGTCATTCAGTTTGCTGATATGGACACATAGTTTGCATGCATTCTGGAGTGGAAGTGCAGGATCTCAGCAGGTCCTTGCTACACACTAACAGCCTGGTATATTATAGATTTTCACTGGTGTGAAGTTCATTTTGCAGCAGTTGTTTTCAGACAGGAGTACAAACAAGGGTCAAGAGAAGGAACGAGATTCTGGTCATTTTAACATGTGCAAACTCTTAGTAAATAAATGCCCTCAGTATGCACCTAAGTGTGTTTATTATGTACACAAGTAGAGTATGTATGATCTGGAAATGACCAAACACTCTCTCTCACCAAATGGCTAGGTGTATAGGAAATTCTCAGTAGTGTTCACGGTATTTTTCCCCCAGTTTATCAGGGCCAGTGAGAAGTGATTCCAGTGAGTGTATCTGAATTGAGAATACTCATATGAAAAATGCATGACTAACATCCACATATAGAAACATGGGAATACTGTGCTACATTGCAAGAAATGCCAAGTATGTGTGGGAGAAAAGCACATGTGTTTTGGGGTGTAAACAATACTTTAAAAAACATGCTACACATTTAATCTGGCTCATACATAATCAAAATATATGCTTCTATAAATCATTCATAGATTGCAGTCTAAAGCTATCTCATGATTAAGAACAAAACATGTAATCAGTTCTCAAACTGTGCATAGCTGCAATTGAAATTACTGTAACGAGACTGAGGAAGCTCATTGAAAGACTGAGGAAAAAACACATGTTAATATTTTTTCTTCAGCACTCAGAATTTGTGAAACAAAGGACTTTGACACTGTGAAGAGTTATATGTTTCTTGTCGAAAGCCTAAAAATTACATCAACATCGTAAAAACACCAGCATTACGCAATGTGACGCTATACTTGTACTTGGCAGTATGACTTAGGCATGTACTGTATGTGGCCATTGTTATGGATGACTTATTTTACGGTATCCAGTGGCTTTATGAGAATATTATCGTGAACTCAACAACAATGTGTTACAGCACAGGAAAATAGTCAATCACAGCACTCAAACCAAAGGAACAAAGTGAGGAGAGAAGAAAGTTGTCTGACATCAACCAGCTCTACTGTTCTATATCAAAATACAGAGCTATCGCTATCCATAACTTGCCAGCACATTTTTATACCCTGTCCAAACACCAACACGGCTCCAGTGAGAGGCCGAGTCAGGGCTATTCCCATTGGAACAGTTTGGAGACAGAGAGACATTGTTATTTAAATGTATGAGGCTCACTTAAAGAGAGTAAAATACCACAAGAAGAGATTTTATGAAGGACCTCCAGACACAGATATTTCAGAATGCCCTGCTTATTACCCAATATAACCCAAAGTCAAATAGTCAGCTAGGCAGACCTCTTCCTACAAAGATGCATTATTAATCATAATAATGCTCAAGTATACTGCTGATGAAAATAGATCTTTGTTAAGGTTTTTTATACATTCATAACAATTCATATTTCTTCAGACGACTGAGAAAAGAAACCGTTTAAAAAAAAGCAAATATAAACTTTCTGAGCCGTTCTCTCTAAATCCTGCATTTTGAAGAGATTGAAGCATTAATGATTAATGATGAAATTCTGACTCACAAACATCGTTTTTACTTGTAGAACCTTGAATTCTCCTCGGGTGTCAGATGTTTGGGTTTTCATTTGGTTTGCCTGTTGACTGAGTGTGTCGTGCAGCAGAGGGAGTCATGGACCAGAGCACCAGACACAGAGTAACACGCGTCAGGAGTTAGACACTAGAATGAGGAGAGCTGGTCAGATGGCCAGATGTCACACACACAAACACACTGAACACACATAGCGCGCACACACACACACACACTGCACTCACAGTGAACTCTTAATCAAAGATGATCTTCTTTATGTACTAAGTCAGGCATTGGCATTCCTCTCAGCTGACTAGAATGGAAAATCATGTGTACATTATGCACATTACAGAGCCAAAGCTTATGGAACAAGAGAAAGATACAGTATAATACATTTATTACATAGTAAAGTTTTAGAAAACCAGGTGCATGAAGCTGCATAAACATTATATATTAAGGTACAAGATTGACTGTGAATATGATGCAGGTGGCTGGGTTGAAACACTGCTACACACGTTCTATTGAGGTGAAAGATCTACTATGAAACGCTGCTGGGCCGCTGAGAGAAAGAAAATCGATAAGACTGGAGTTGTAAATCTAGACGGCAGAACAGAACCGTGGTGGACTGAGGTGAAATTCCATCTGGTCTGAGTCTAGTTTAACTAGTTCAAGTTCAAGTTTTATTGTCACAAGTACAGTGAAATGCTTAAATTGCATGCTCTTCCCAACAACAGTGCAGTAATCAATATTAAAATAGTATAACTGAAAATAAATGAAAAAATATATATATACATACACACATACAGTGCATTCGGAAAGTATTCAGACCGTTTGACTTTTTCTACATTTTGTTACATTACAGCCTTATTCTAAAATGGATTAAATTGTTTTTTCCATCTACACATAATACTCCATAATGACAAAGAAAAAACATGTTTTTAGACATTTTTGCAAATGTATTTAAAATAAAAAACTGAAATATCACATTTACATAAGTATTCAGACCCTTTACTCAGTACTTTGTTGAAGCACCTTTGGCAGCGATTACAGCATTGAGTCTTCTTCTGTATGACACTACAAGCTTGGCACACCTGTATTTGCAGAGTTACAGATCCTCTCAATCTCTGTCAGTTTGGATAGGGAGCTAAGCTGAGCAGCTATTTTCAGGTCCCTCCAGAAATGTTTGATCGGGTACAAGTCCAGCTCTGGCTGGGCCACTCAAGGACATTCAGAGACTTGTCCTGAAGCCACTCCTGTGTTGTCTTGGCTATGTGCTTAGAGTTTTTGTCCTGTTGGAAGGTGAACCTTCGCCCCAGTCTAAGGTCCTGAGCTCTCTGGAGCAGGTTTTCATCAAGGATATCTCTGTACTTTGTACTTCCGTTCATCTTTCCCTCGATCCTGACTAGTCTCCCAGACACTGCCGCTGAAAAACATCCCCACAGCATGATGCTGACACCACCATTATTCGCCGTAGGGATGGTGCCAGGTTTCCTCCAGACGTGTCGCTTGGCATTCAGGCCAAAGAGTTTAATCTTGGTTTCATCAGACCAGAGAATCTTGTTTCTCATGGTCTGAAAGTCCTTTAGGTGCCTTTTAGCAAACTCCAAGCTGGCTGACGAGTGGCTTCTGTCTGGCCACTACCATAAAATCCTGATTGGTGGAGTGCTGCAGAGGTGGTTGTCCTTCTGGAAGGTTCTCCCATCTCCACAGAGGAACTATGGAGCTCTGTCAGAGTGACCATCGGGTTCTTGGTCACCTCCCTGACCAAGGCCCTTCTCCCATGATTATTCAGATTGGCTGGGCGGCCACCTCTAGAGTCTTGGTGGTTCCAAACTTCTTCCATTTAAGAACGATGGAGGCCACTGTGTTCTTGGGGACCTTCAATGCTGCAGAATGTTTTTGGTACCCTTCCCCAGATTTCTGCCCAGACACAATCCTGTCTCGGAGCTCTACGGACAATTCCTTCGACCTCATGACTTGGTTTCTGGTCTGACATGCACTGTCAACCGTGAGACTTTATATAGACAAGTGTGTGTCTTTCCAAATCATGTCCAATCAATTGAATTTACCACAGGTGGACTCCAATCAAGTTGTAGAAACATCTCAAGGATGATCAATGGAAAAAGGATGCACCTGAGCTCAATTTTGAGGCTCATAGCAAAGAGTCTAAATAATTATGTAAATAAGGTATTGCTGTTTCGCTTTGCCATTATGAGGTATTGTGTGTAGATTGATGAGGTAAAAAATGGATTTAATAAATTTTAGAATATTGCTGTAACGTAACAAAATGTGGAAAAAGTGAAGGGGTCTGAATACTTTCTAAATGCACTGTATCAACTCATTTCCTGTAGTACTCACGCTTTCAAAAACTCTCGACCATTGTTACTCCCTTCCAGGACAAGGCCCTCCCTCGCCCCCCCTTCGGCAAATCAGATCACGACTCCATTTCTGCTGATCCCTCCCAATAGGTCGATTCAATGCTGGTCTGACCAATCCGAATCCATGTTTCAAGATTGTTTTGATCACGTGGACTCGGATATGTTCTGGGTTGCATCTGAGAATAACATTGACGTATACACGGACATGGTGATTGAGTTTATCAGGAAGTGTATAGGGGATGTGTTCCCACTGTAACTATTAAAACCTACCTAACCCATAAACAGTGGAAAAATGGCAGTATTCGCGCAAATCTGAAAGAGCAAACCACCGCATTTAACCACGGCAAGGTGACTGGGAATATGGTCAAATACAAACAGTGTAGTTATTCCCTCCGTAAGGAAATCAAATGAGCAACATGTCAGTACAGAGAAAGTGGAGATGCAATACAACGGCTCAGACACAAGATGTATGTGGCAGGGAAAACCAGCTACTTCGCGGACACCGACGTCTTCCTACCGGACAAGCTAAACACCTTCTTTGCCCGCTTTGAGGATAACACAGTGCCACTAACGTGGCCCACTCCCAAGGACTGTTGGCTCTCTTTCTCCGTGGCCGACGTGAGTAAGACATTTAAGCGTGTTAACTCTCACAAGGCTGCAGACCGGCTGACTGGAGTATTAACGGACATTCAATCTCTCCCTATCCCAGTCTGCTGTCTCCACTTGCTTCAAGATGTCCACCATTGTTCCTATTCCCAAGAAAGCAAAGGCAACTGAACTAAATGACTATCGCCCCGTAGAACTCACTTCTGTCATTAGTGCTTTGAGAGGCTAGTTAAGGATCACATCACCTCCACCTTACTAGACACCCTAGACCCACTTCAATTTGCATACCACCCCAATAGATCCACAGACAATGCAATCACCATCGCACTACACACTGCTCTATCCCACCTGGACACCCATCTGGACAATAAACCCAAAAGGTTTAGACTTTTCTGTTTCCATCTACGCAGGCCAGCACCTGTGTCTCACCAGCGGACCTGTTCTCACTTCGGGTCAAAACCAGAACACTGGTACTTTCAGCTGTCATTTACATAACAATGGCTAACTGTGAACTTTAACAGCTTCTCATAGAGCAACTGTTTTGTTTAGGCAAAGGTTGATTCTGCTCTTCACAAGTCCTCACTGTCAGCCATAGCTGTGGAAATACAATTTCCCTAGTTTAACACAAAGGTGTATACACTAATGTACCACTGGAGTTACAGTCGAAAAGCAGCACGAGACTTAGAGTCCGTCATCCACAGTACGTTGCATGTTAGAAGGCAATATAGGAGCAAGAAATGCCTTTACCACCGTCAAAGAGAATAGTATGACAAATAGCTTTTAAGCCACTACTGTATAGCTCTGTGACTCACAAGTGGTATTCTGTCCAGCTTGGGTATTCATTATTTTCATCTTTGATCTGTAATCGTTAACGTGGTCAGTATTTTGACAGATTGGGACATACTGTAAACCTTTCACATTATCACCCACTCATGAAGTTGGCAAGACCTATAACATTGAGACATTGTAGACACTAGCGACTTCTCTGATGTCAACCAAATCTGTCCCCTCTCTGAAATGTGAAGGTTATGCTTTTCCACATGAAATGACAAAAGTTTTCTACTGCTACTTTTGTGATCAGGCTATCATGCCTGAAACCATAACTCCATGACAAGTAGCAGCAATGATCTTCATGTTAATAGACAATTGGACTGCAGAGCCACAACATGGCCATAGTCCAAAGACAAATATTAGGGGGGACACCACAATGCATTCAACCAAAATGTTTCTTCTGCATTTAACCCTTCTGCATTCAACCCTTCTGCATTCAACCCTTCTGAATAAGAGATGCCTTAATCAGCATCCAGGTCATCAGCACCCAGGGAGCAGTTGTTGTTGGGGGGATTAACTGCCTTGCTCAAGGCCAGATCTTTCTACCTTGCAGGCTCTGGGATTCGAACCAGCGACCTTTTGGTTACTGGCCCAACGCTTTTACCACTTGGCTACCTGCCACCCTGCATTATAGTGTTTAAATGTTCAGTGTGCTGTGTACGCAGGTTTGACAGATAAGCTATTACTACCGTATAGAGCAGACCCTCTACACACAAAATGCAGCCTAATATTTCTGCCACAGTCAAATGACTCCTGGCGTTAAGGGAAACAATCAGACTCAGCAGTGCGGATGGGCTGTGCTCTGTGACGTGATTTAACTCAGGATTTCTAAGGGACTGTGGTTAAAATACAATTATGAATTGACCGTAAGTTACCTTAAAGGGGACCTCAAAATACTATATATATTTTTTTGGGGGGGGCGGGTTATGGGATCGTGTTTCTAAAAGTGACTTCAAATGCACTGCGTGATCTGCATAGCCTGATCTTTCTGCACCTTTGTCGCTGGGGGAGCCTGTGTCTGCGGCTGCAGTGCCTACTCCTACAATTTCGAAGTCGACGTAGGCAACCTTCCGTCCCTGCTCTGGATCGAGTGGGGCTTCTCCATCTATCGGAGGCCTGCACCAGGCACAGGGAGCAACAGGTTATCCTGCATCTCGCACGTCCATAAAGGGTTCTCCAAATCCTGTGAAGAGTGGGAGTGGGCGGATTTCCTCGACCTTCTAGCCAGCCGTGATTTTCGGCAGCTCCATGTTAAGAAATGTGACCATTCCTGCTGCAAAATCAATGTCCTCTCCCGGAGCTTGAGTAAATTACATTACTAAGCTGCTCCTGAATGTACTACGCAGGACATGGAAATCGATTCTATCGTAGTCCAGGTGGGTTTTAATGACATTATGAAGGGCAGCTCTTAAGAGTTGAAACTTGATTTTAAAGAGATGATTGACTATCTGCTAGGCACTAACAAAAAATCCATCTAATCTGGTACTGTGGACTCTCTGAATTGTGGCATTGAATGCTTTAGCAGGATTCTTTCTCTTAACAACGGGCTATGTGATTATTGCAGCTCAATGGGTGTAACTTTTGTTGACAATTTAGATACCTTTTGGAAACAAAACACATTTTATAAGGAGGATGGGATCCACCCAAATGTAAATAACTTAATGTACAGTATGTCCCTTTAACTTCCCTGAATGCCTCTGCTGATCCTACGGCTATTGTATGCAGTAATCATGTGTCTATGAACCAGATGTATACTGTTAGCACTGAGTTGGTGTGCCCTAGGAGAAAGTCCACTGTGTGCAGCTCACCCTCCACTCACATAAATAATGTGAGCATATCTGCTTCTGCTAAGCTTCCCAGTGAAGCAATGAAAATAAGTAAGCATCCCAGAAGACAAGTGCTTAAAATATCCCATGTTAACATACAGTACCAGTCAAAAGTTTGGACACACTACTATTTTTTACATTGTAGAGTAATAGTGAAGACATCAAAACTATGAAATAACACACATGGAATCATGTAGTAACCAAAAAAGTAACAGACACATCTCAACATCAACACATCTCAACATCAATCAGAGGAGACTGCGTGAATCAGGCCTTCATGGCCGAATTGCTGCAAAGAAACCACTACTAAAGGACACCAATAAGAAGAAGAGACTTGCTTGGGCCAAGAAACATGAGCAATGGACATTAGACCGGTGGAAATCTGTCCTTTGGTCTCATGTGTCCAAATTTGAGATTTTTGGTTCCAACCGCTATGTCTTTGTGAGACACAGAGCATGTGAACAGATGATCTCTGCATGTGTGATTCCCACCGTGAAGCATGGAGGAGGTGTGATGGTGCTTTGCTGGTGACACTTTCAGTGATTTATTTCAAATTCAAGGCACACTTAACCAGCATGGCTACCACAACATTCTGCAGCGATACGCCATCTCATCTGGTTTGCGCCTAGTGGGACTATCATTTGTTTTTCAACAGGACAATGACCCAACACACCTCCAGGCTGAGTAAGGGCTATTTGACCAAGAATGAGTGTGATGGAGTGCTGCATCAGATGACCTGGCTTCCACAATCATCCAACCTCAACCCAATTGAGATGGTTTGGGATGAGTTGGACCGCAGAGTGAAGGAAAAGCAGCCAACAAGTGCTGAGCATTCTAGGTGACAATTGGTTGAGAGAATGCCAAGAGTGTGCAAAGATGTCATCAAGGTAAAGGGTGGCTACTTTGAAGAATCTAAAATATGAAATATATTTTGATTTGTTTTCCCCTTTTTTGTTACTATGTCTTATTTCCTAGTTTTGATGTCTTCACTATTATTATACAATGTTGAAAATAGTAAAAAATAAAGAAAAACCCTTGAATGAGTAGGTGTGTGTCACGTGTGCTCCCTCTCCGGCCTCTAGGTCACCAGGCTGCTCGTTTATGGCACACACCTGTCACCAGCGTTACACTCCCTTTGGTTTCTTTCCCAGTCGTCATTGTTTCTGTTTCTTGTCGGTGTGCTTATTGTGTTTCTTTTTTTGATCATGTATTAGTTAAATGTATTCTCTCCCTGAACTTACTTCCCGACTCTCAGCGTACATCGTTACAGTGTGTCCAAGCTTTTGACTGATACTGTATGTAGTTTAAGAAAAAAGGTTAATGAAATCAATAATTTGCTAGTAACAGATTACATTTATATTCGGACTATCTCTGAGATAGTGGATCACTAAGATAATACCTTTGATGACACAGTGGTAGCAATACAAGGTTATAACATTTACAGAAAAGACAACAATGCCAATGGTGGTGGTGTTGCTGTTTATATTCAGAACCACATTCCTGTAACGCTTAGAGAGGATCTCATGTTAAATACTGTTGAAGTAATATGGCTACAGGTTGATATTCCTCACCAAAAACCCATTATTGTGGGAAGCTGCTATAGACTAAGTGCTAACAGTCAGAATCTGGATAACGTGTGTGAAATGCTTGATAATATATGTGATATCAACAGTGTCGTGACTTGACTTTAACATTAAGCTGAAGACTTAGTTATCTAATTAACTATGCTTAATTGTTACCAGATTAAATGAATAATGTAACAATTAACTCATTAGGACCTGCGGCACCACGAGAGTGGTTCTTTAAAGAGTTACCATCTCCCGAATTAAACTCTAAAAGGTCTTTACCTATCACATCTTTTTGTGACAGTCAACTTATTAAACATAACCTCATATCATATCATCATTCTGAACATGTTATGCTGATGAATGAGGACCCAAAAGCGACTTAAGAGAAACAGAGTCTTTAATCCAGTCTTAAACAAACAATGATACTCCTGGATATTATCATAGGAAAATCCAAAACAGGAAACTGAAATCCTCTCGTCAGTAGAGAGGAACGACTGGAGACGCGACCACAGACTGCAGGTCGCTTCAGGAAGGCACAGGCCGTAGCTGACATAGACACCTGCTCACACGCAGCATCTGAAGAAGGCAAAAACACGACAGGGCGGAACAAGGACACAGAACAGCAAACATCAAACAAGAATCCGACAAGGACAGAAGCGGAAAACAGAGGGAGAAATAGGGACTCTAATCAGAGGGCAAAATAGGGGACAGGTGTGAAAGAGTAAATGAGGTAGTTAGGAGAATGAGAAACAGCTGGGAGCAGGAACGGAACGATAGAGAGAGAGAGCGAGAGAGGAAGAGAGGGAGGGGGAGAGAGGGATAGCAAGAGGGAAAGAACCTAATAAGACCAGCAGAGGGAAGCACAGGGACAAGACATGATGATCAAAGACAAAACATGACAGTACCCCCCCACTCACCGAGCGCCTCCTGGCGCACTCGAGGAGGAACCCTGGCGGCAACGAAGGAAATCATCAATCAACGAACGGTCCAGCACGTCCCGAGATGGAACCCAACTCCTCTCCTCAGGACCGTAACCCTCCCAATCCACTAAGTACTGGTGACCACGTCCCCGAGAACGCATGTCCATGATCTTCCGTACCTTGTAAATAGGTACGCCCTCGACAAGGACGGGGGGGGGGGAGGGAAGACGAACGGGAGCGCGAAGAAAAGGCTTGACACAGGAGACATGGAAGACAGGGTGGACGCGACGAAGATGTCGCGGAAGAAGCAGTCGCACAGCGACAGGATTGACGACCTGAGAGACACGGAACGGACCAATGAACCGCGGAGTCAACTTGCGAGAAGCTGTCGTAAGGGGAAGGTTACGAGTGGAAAGCCACACTCTCTGACCGCGACAATACCTAGGACTCTTAATCCTACGTTTATTGGCGGCTCTCACAGTCTGCGCCCTGTAACGGCAAAGTGCAGACCTGACCCTCCTCCAGGTGCGCTCACAACGTTGGACAAAAGCCTGAGCGGAGGGAACGCTGGACTCGGCGAGCTGGGACGAGAACAGAGGAGGCTGGTACCCAAGACTACTCTGAAACGGAGATAGCCCGGTAGCAGACGAAGGAAGCGAGTTGTGAGCGTATTCTGCCCAGGGGAGCTGTTCTGCCCAAGACGCAGGGTTTCGAAAAGAAAGGCTGCGTAATATGCGACCAATCGACTGATTGGCCCTTTCTGCTTGACCGTTAGACTGGGGATGAAACCCGGAAGAGAGACTGACGGAAGCACCAATCAAACGACAGAACTCCCTCCAAAACTGTGACGTGAATTGCGGGCCTCTGTCTGAAACGGCGTCTAACGGGAGACCATGAATTCTGAACACATTCTCAATGATGATTTGTGCCGTCTCCTTAGCGGAAGGAAGCTTAGCGAGGGGAATGAAATGTGCCGCCTTAGAGAACCTATCGATAACCGTAAGAATCACAGTCTTCCCCGCAGACGAAGGCAGACCGGTAATAAAGTCTAAGGCGATGTGAGACCATGGTCGAGAAGGAATGGGAAGCGGTCTGAGACGACCGGCAGGAGGAGAGTTACCTGACTTAGTCTGCGCGCAGTCCGAACAAGCAGCCACGAAACGGCGCGTGTCACGCTCCTGAGTAGGCCACCAAAACCGCTGGCGAATAGAAGCAAGCGTACCCCGAACGCCGGGGTGGCCAGCTAACTTGGCAGAGTGAGCCCACTGAAGAACAGCCAGACGAGTAGAGACAGGAACGAACAGAAGGTTACTAGGACAAGCGCGCGGCGACGCAGTGTGAGTGAGTGCTTGCTTTACCTGTCTCTCAATTCCCCAGACAGTCAACCCGACAACACGCCCTTCAGGGAGAATCCCCTCGGGGTCGGTAGAAGCCACAGAAGAACTAAAGAGACGGGATAAGGCATCAGGCTTGGTGTTCTTATTTCCCGGGCGATAGGAAATCACGAACTCGAAACGAGCGAAAAACAACGCCCAACGAGCTTGACGTGCATTAAGTCGTTTGGCAGAACGGATGTACTCAAGGTTCTTATGGTCAGTCCAAACGACAAAAGGGACGGTCGCCCCCTCCAACCACTGTCGCCATTCGCCTATGGCTAAGCGGATGGCGAGCAGTTCGCGGTTACCCACATCATAGTTGCGTTCCGATGGCGACAGGCGATGAGAAAAGTAAGCGCAAGGATGAACCTTATCGTCAGAATGGAAGCGCTGGGACAGAATGGCTCCCACGCCCACCTCTGAAGCGTCAACCTCGACAATGAATTGTTTAGTGACGTCAGGAGTAACAAGGATAGGAGCGGATGTAAAACGCTTCTTGAGGAGATCAAAAGCTCCCTGGGCGGAACCGGACCACTTAAAGCAAGTCTTGACAGAAGTCAGAGCTGTGAGAGGGGCAGCCACTTGACCGAAATTACGAATGAAACGCCGATAGAAATTAGCGAAACCGAGAAAGCGCTGCAACTCGACACGTGACTTAGGAACGGGCCAATCGCTGACAGCCTGGACCTTAGCGGGATCCATCTGAATGCCTTCAGCGGAAATAACAGAACCGAGAAATGTGACAGAGGAGACATGAAAGGCGCACTTCTCAGCCTTCACGTAGAGACAATTCTCTAAAAGGCGCTGGAGTACACGTCGAACGTGCTGAACATGAATCTCGAGTGACGGTGAAAAAATCAGGATATCGTCAAGGTAAACGAAAACAAAGATGTTCAGCATGTCTCTCAGTACATCATTAACTAATGCCTGAAAGACAGCTGGAGCATTAGCGAGACCGAACGGCAGAACCCGGTATTCAAAATGCCCTAACGGAGTGTTAAACGCCGTTTTCCACTCGTCCCCCTCTCTGATGCGCACGAGATGGTAAGCGTTACGAAGGTCCAACTTAGTAAAGAACCTGGCTCCCTGCAGAATCTCGAAGGCTGACGACATAAGGGGAAGCGGATAACGATTCTTAACCGTTATGTCATTCAGCCCTCGATAATCCACGCAGGGGCGCAGAGTACCGTCCTTCTTCTTAACAAAAAAAACCCCCGCTCCGGCGGGAGAGGAAGAAGGCACCACGGTACCGGCGTCGAGAGAAACAGACAGATAATCCTCGAGAGCCTTACGTTCGGGAGCCGACAGAGAGTATAGTCTACCCCGAGGGGGAGTGGTCCCCGGAAGGAGATCAATACAACAATCATACGACCGGTGAGGAGGAAGAGAGTTGGCTCTGGACCGACTGAAGACCGTGCGCAGATCATGATATTCCTCCGGCACTCCTGTCAAATCACCAGGTTCCTCCTGAGTAGAGGGGACAGAAGAAACAGGAGGGATAGCAGACAATAAACACTTCACATGACAAGAAACGTTCCAGGATAGGATAGAATTACTAGACCAATTAATAGAAGGATTATGACATACTAGCCAGGGATGACCCAAAACAACAGGTGTAAAAGGTGAACGAAAAATCAAAAAGGAAATGGTCTCACTGTGGTTACCAGATACTGTGAGGGTTAAAGGTAGTGTCTCACATCTGATACTGGGGAGAAGACTACCATCTAAGGCGAACATGGGCGTGGGCTTCCCTAACTGTCTGAGAGGAATGTCATGTTTCCGAGCCCATGCTTCGTCCATAAAACAACCCTCAGCCCCAGAGTCTATCAAGGCACTGCAGGAAGCAGCCGAACCGGTCCAGCGTAGATGGACCGACAAGGTAGTACAGGATCTTGATGGAGAGACCTGAGTAGTAGCGCTCACCAGTAGCCCTCCGCTTACTGGTGAGCTCTGGCTTTTACTGGACATGACATGACAAAATGTCCAGCAGAACCGCAATAGAGGCAAAGGCGGTTGGTGATTCTCCGTTCCCTCTCCTTAGTCGAGATGCGAATACCTCCCAGCTGCATGGGCTCAGTCTCTGAGCCGGTGGGAGGAGATGGTTGAGATGCGGAGAGGGGAAACACCGTTAACGCGAGCTCTCTTCCACGAGCTCGGTGACGAAGATCTACCCGTCGTTCTATGCGGATGGCGAGTGCAATCAAAGAGTCCACGCTGGAAGGAACCTCCCGGGAGAGAATCTCATCCTTAACCTCAGCGTGGAGTCCCTCCAGAAAACGAGCGAGCAACGCCGGCTCGTTCCAGTCACTGGATGCAGCAAGAGTGCGAAACTCTATAGAGTAATCCGTTATGGATCGATCACCTTGACATAGGGAAGCCAGGGCCCTGGAAGCCTCCTTCCCAAAAACTGAACGATCAAAAACCCGTATCATCTCCTCTTTAAAGTTCTGATAAACGTTAGAACACTCAGCCCTTGCCTCCCAGATAGCTGTGCCCCACTCCCGAGCCCGACCAGTAAGGAGTGATATGACGTAAGCGATCCGAGCTCTCTCTCTTGAGTATGTGTTGGGCTGGAGAGAGAACACAATATCACACTGGGTGAGAAAGGAGCGACACTCAGTGGGCTGCCCAGAGTAACATGGTGGGTTATTAACCCTAGGTTCCGGAGACTCGGAAGACCAGGAAGTAGCTGGAGGCACGAGACGAAGACTCTGAAACTGTCCTGAGAGATCGGAGACCTGAGCGGCCAGGGTCTCAACGGCATGACGAGCAGCAGACAATTCCTGCTCGTGTCTGCCGAGCATTGCTCCCTGGATCTCGACGGCAGTGTTGCGAGAATCCGTAGTCGCTGGGTCCATTCTTGGTCGGATTCTTCTGTTATGCTGATGAATGAGGACCCAAAAGCGACTTAAGAGAAACAGAGTCTTTAATCCAGTCTTAAACAAACAATGATACTCCTGGATATTATCATAGGAAAATCCAAAACAGGAAACTGAAATCCTCTCGTCAGTAGAGAGGAACGACTGGAGACGCGACCACAGACTGCAGGTCGCTTCAGGAAGGCACAGGCCGTAGCTGACATAGACACCTGCTCACACGCAGCATCTGAAGAAGGCAAAAACACGACAGGGCGGAACAAGGACACAGAACAGCAAACATCAAACAAGAATCCGACAAGGACAGAAGCGGAAAACAGAGGGAGAAATAGGGACTCTAATCAGAGGGCAAAATAGGGGACAGGTGTGAAAGAGTAAATGAGGTAGTTAGGAGAATGAGAAACAGCTGGGAGCAGGAACGGAACGATAGAGAGAGAGAGCGAGAGAGGAAGAGAGGGAGGGGGAGAGAGAGGGATAGCAAGAGGGAAAGAACCTAATAAGACCAGCAGAGGGAAGCACAGGGACAAGACATGATGATCAAAGACAAAACATGACAGAACAGTTGTAACTAACTTGTATCTACAAAAACCCGAGCCTTACTTATGTTTCAGTAATACACAAATTGGTTTAATTATCTATTTACTAGCTAATTAAATGGGAACACAGGAAAAACATACACACTTTGCATCGGTTATTGACTGGGGACTTAATACGCTGAAAACAGGTCCCTAGCGGAATGACAACAACATGGCTGCTTGTTAAAGAAGAGATGGAGAGGGACAGAGAAGGACAGAGACACTTAACATTGGTACATTCAGAAACTACTCTCACTTACAGTAACCATATAAACTCAGCAAAAAAGAAACTTCCCTTTTTCAGGACACTGTCTTTCAAAGATAATTAGTAAAAATCCAAATAACTTCACAGATCTTCATTGTAAAGGGTTTTAACACTGTTTCCCATGCTTGTTCAATGAACCATAAACAATTAATGAACATGAACCTGTGGAACGGTCGTTAAGACCCTAACAGCTTACAGACGGTAGGCAATTAAGGTCACAGTTATGAAGACTTAGGACACTAAAGAAGCATTTCTACTGACTCTGAAAAACACCAAAAGAAACATGCCCAGGGTCCCTGCTCATCTGCGTGAACGTGCCTTAGGAATGCTGCAAGGAGGCATGAGGACTGCAGATGTGGCCAGGGCAAAAAATTGCAATGTCCGTACTGTGAGACGCCTAAGACAGTGCTACAGGGAGACAGGAAGGACAGGTGATCGTCCTCGCAGTGGCAGACCACGTGTAACAACACCTGCACAGGATTAGTACATCCGAATATTACACCTGTGGGACAGGTACAGGATGGCAACAACAACTGCCCGAGTTACACCAGGAACACACAATCTCTCAATCAGTGCTCAGACTGTCCGCAATAGGCTGAGAGAGGCAGGACTGAGTGCGTGTAGGCCTGTTGTAAAGCAGGTCCTCACCAGACATCACCGGCAACAACATCGCCTATGGGCACAAACCCACCGTCACTGGACCAGACAGGACTGGCAAAAAGTGCCTCTCATTGACGAGTCGCGGTTTTGTCTCACCAGGGGTGATGGTCGGGTTCGCGTTTATCGTCGAAAGAATGAACGTTACACCGAGGCCTGTACTCTGGAGCGGGATTGATTTGAAGATGGAGGGTCCGTCATGGTCTGGAGCGGTGTGTCACAGCATCATCAGACTGAGCTTGTTGTCATTGCAGGCAATCTCAACGCCGTGCTTTACAGGGGAGACATCCTCCTCCCTCATGTGGTACCCTTCCTGCAGGCTCATCCTGACATGACCCTCCAGCATGACAATGCCACCAGCCATACTGCTCGTTCTGTGCGTGATTTCCTGCAAGACAGGAATGTCAGTGTTCTGCCATGGCCAGCAAAGAGTCCGGATCTCTATCCCACTGAGCACATCTGGGACCTGTTGGATCGGAGGGTGAGGGCTAGAGCAATTCCCCCCAGAAATGTCAGGGAACTTGCAGGTGCCTTGGTGGAAGAGTGGGGTAACATCTCACAGCAAGAACTGGCAAATCTGGTGCAGTCCATGAGGAGGAGATGCTCTGCAGTACTTAATGCAGCTGGTGGCCAAATCAGAAACTGACTGTTACTTTTGATTTTGACCCCCTCCCCCCCTTTGTTCAGGGACACATTATTCCATTTCTGTTCATCACATGTCTGTGGAACTTGTTCAGTTTCTGTCTCAGTTGTTGAACCTTGTTATGTTCATACACATATTTACAAATGCTAAGTTTGCTGAAAATAAACAGAGTTGCAGTGAGAGGATGTCTTTTTTTGCTGAGTTTACTTTGCACATGAACCGCCCTCCGCTTTGAGTAAGAAATCCTGAATATATTTATGGGAAATGCCTGGGTTCGCCGGGGATATCTCATGGGCAGGGCAGCCTTGGAAAGGGGGTTGGGCCTTTTCGCAGCATGCTTGTAAGGCTCTGATTGTCCAGAATGGATTGAACAAGTCTTCTACGGTTGTCCTCCTTTGTAGTTGTCCATTACCTGTGACTTGTTGTGTAGTCCTGAACAGAAGTACAGAGTTGATTTTCCTTAGGCTAGCCAGCTGTTTCAATGGTTCCCCAGTGGAGTGATGAGAGTAGCGTAATACGCTGATTTGAGCAGAGTAACAGAATGGTCCTACTTAAATTTGCTTTTGAAGATACTTTATTTAGGACAGCTAATCAGCCGTACTAGTGATTGTCCAGGAAGTGAGTTTATCGTCTCTACCTAGTGTTGAGATTCAAAGTTCAAAGCACTTTAAATGTGCAGCTGCAGCTTCACGTCTTTCTGGTCTGGTATGTAAATTTCTTAACCCATCATTTATACAGTTTGTTCGAAAGGGGCGGTTCCGTCAGGATGACACTCTGACCTCACTCAGGGGCGTGACTTGTCACTCTGCACGGTTATGTAAAACAACTATCTCTTATAGCTTCTCAAATCACATCCCTCTCTTAACAAAAACACTTTAATAATTGTTCATATTACATGAAAAGTATGCAAACTTCCTACATGTTGTGGGTTTACTTTCCAAGTTACAGTATTTACTTAATAACATTTTTCATGACATCACAAAATAACAAACAAAATTACATTAGTGTTATATAGATCGCCTCTGACCATTCCCCACGTTCTAGGTTAGCAATATTGTTCCAGTATTCGCTTTTGAACGTGTTAGAATCTGGAAAAGTCTATTGCAGCAAAGCACATTCCTTTGGTGAATCTTGGAGAGGGAGACCTGAATCTTCTCCCCTTGATTTACAACAGGACGTTGTTAATCCCCACTAGTTCTCCCCCCCCCCCCCCCCCCCCCTCTGTGGGTGAGAGGGGGTCTGATTGAAGTTATTCATTGCAAACCTGATCTGACCTATTTGGATTCTTGTGGACAGTCATGACAACAGAGTTATATTTTCTGGGTGATTTAAATATTCTGGCTTTCATCAAGCTGCCCACTCAAGAAAAAGCTTCAAACTGTAACCAGTGCCTGGAACCTGGTTCAGGTTATCAGTCAACCTACCAGGGTAGCTACAAACAGCAAAGGAATTAAATCATCAATATGTATTGATCACATCTTTACTAATGCTGCCGAAATTTGCTTGAAAGCAGTATCCAGATCCATGTGTAGTGATCACAATAATATAGTGTATAAGAGGTCATACAATACGTTTTGCAGTGATTCCTATGTTGTTGATGTAAAGAATATTTGTTGGTCCGTGGTGTGTAATGAGGAGCAAACAGATGCTGCACTTCACACATTTAAGAAATTGCATATTCTAGTTACTAATAAGCATGCACCCATTAAGAAAATCACTGTAAAAATCCCTGTGGATGGATGAGTAATTGAACAATTGTATGGTTGAGAGGGATGAGGCAAAAGGAATGGCAAATAAGTCTGGCTGCAGAACCGATTGGCAAAGGTATTGCAAATAATTTTGCAAAAGTATTCAGTTTAGTCATGTGACTAAACTGAATAAAAAGAAGAAGAAACTACACTATTAAACAAAGATAAATGACATAAAGAATGATAGTAAAAAGCTTTGGAGCACCTTAAATTACATTTTGTGAAAAAAGGCAAACTCAGCTCCATCATTCAATGAATCAGGTGGCTCATTCATCACAAAACCAACTGATATTGCCTACTTTAATGATTTTTTAATTGGCAAGATTAGCAAACTTAGGCATGACATGCCAGCAACAAATGCTGACACTACACATCCAAGTATAACTGACCAAATTATGAAAGACAAGCATTGTAATTTTGAATTCTGTAAAGTGAGTGTGGATGACAAAACACTAGTCTGCTATTTCTGACGATAATAACAGACAATATTTCCACTCCTATTTGCCATATTTTAAATTTAAGCCTACTAGAAAGTGTGTGCCCCCAGGCTTGGAGGGAAGCAAAAGTCATTCCGCTACCTAAGAATAGTAAAGCCCCTTTTACTGGCTCAAATTGCCAACCAATCAGCCTGTTACCAACCCATAGTAAACTTTTGTAAAAAATGGTGTTTGACCAGATACAACGCTATTTTACAGTAAACAAATTGACAACAGACTTTCAGCATGCTTATAGGGAAGGACATTCAACAAGCACAGCACTTACACAAATGACTGATGATTGGCTGAGAGAAATTGGTTATAAAAAGATTTTGGGGACTGTTTTGTTTGACTTCAGTGCGGCCTTTGACATTATCAATCATAGTCTGCTGCTGGAAAAATGTGTTATGGCTTTACACTCTCTGCTATATTGTGGATAAAGAGTTACCTGTCTAACAGAACACAGAGGGTGTTCTTTAATGGAAGCCTCTCCAACATAATACAGGTAGCATCAGGAATTCCCCAGGGCAGCTGTCGAGACCCCTTACTTTTGAGTACTTTGAGTAAAGCCAGTGTGTCTATGTATGTGGATGACTCAACACTATACATGTCAGCTACTACAGTGACTGAAATGACTGCAACACTTAACAAAGAGCTGCAGTTAGTTTCAGAGTGGGTGGCAAGGAATACGTTAGTCCTAAGTATTTCTAAAACTAAAAACATTGTATTTGGGAAAAACCATTCACTAAACCCTAAATCTCAATTAAATCTTGTAATAAATCATGTGTAAATTGAGCAAGGTGAGGTGACTAAACTGCTTGGAGTAACCCTGGATTGTAAACTGTCATGGTCAAAACATATTGATACAACAGTAGCTAAGAAGGGGAGAAGTCTGTCCATTATAAAGCGCAGCTCTACCTTCTTAACAGCACTATCAACAAGGCAAGTCCTGCAGGCCCTAATTTTGTCGCACCTGGACCTACTGTTAAGTCGTGTGGTCAGGTGCCACAAAAAGGGACTTGGGAAAATTGCAATTGTCTCAGAACAGGGCAGCACAGCTGGCCCTTGGATGTACACAGAGAGCTAATATTAATAGTATGCTTGTCAATCTCTTCTGGCTCAAAGTGGAGGAGAGATTGACTTTCTCACTACTTGTATTTATGAGAGGTATTGATTGACATGTCGAATGCACAAGCTATCTGTTGAACTACTGGCGCACAGCTTGGACACCTATGCATACCCCACAAGCCATGCAACTAGAGGTCTCTTCACAGTGCCCAAGTCCAGAACAGACTATGGGAGGCGCACAGTACTACATAGAGCCATGACTACATGGAACTCTATTCAACATCAAGCAGTAAAATTAGATAAAAAAACAGATACAACAAATACACCTTAGGGAACAGTGGGGACTGTGAAGCAACACAAACATAGGCACATGCATACACACACAATAAAATATGCACTATACACACATGGATTTTGTACTTTAGATATGTGGTAGTGGTGGAGTAGGGGCCTGAGGGCACAGAGTGGGTTGTGAAATCTGTGAATGTATTGTAATGTTTTCAAAATTGTATAAACTGCCTTAATTTTGCTGGATCCCAGGAAGAGTAAGTAGCTTCTGCCAATGGGATCCATAATAAATACAAATACAAATACCCCCCTCAATTCGAGCCCTGGTTTTCACTTAAGACACCAAGCCCCTCTCTGATACTGAGATAAGGAGTGCATGGTGACTGAAGGAATTGGCTGACAAAATCTATGGATAGTAGACTATAATTTAGCTTGTCAAACAGGTATGCCTAGTCAAAGACTCCAGCCACCCTAGTCATAGACTGTTCTCTCTGCTCCCGCACGGCAAGCGGTACCGGAGCGCCAAGTCTAGGTCCAAGAGGCTTCAAAACAGCTTCTACCCCCAAGCCATAAGACTCCTGAACATCTAATCAAATGTCTACCCAAACTATTTGCATTGCCCTCCCCCACTCTTTTACGCTGCTGCTACTCTCTGTTTATTATCTATGCATAGTCACTTCATCCCTACCTGCATGTACATATTACCTCAATTACCTCGACTAACCGGTGCCCCCGCACATTGACTCTGTACTGGTACCCCCTGTATATAGCCTTGGTATTGTTATTTTACTGCTGCTCTTTAATTATTTGTTACATTTATTTCTTATTTTCTTAGGTATTTTTCTTAAAACTGCATTGTTGGTTAAGGGCTTGTAAGTAAGCATTTCACTGCAAGGTCTACACCTGTATTCGGCGCATGTGACAAATAAAATGTGATTTGATTTGATCTCTAATTTCTTGAATAGTTAAAAATAAGCTCCAACACAATGCCCTCTTGTTGATAGTAGCCTAAAGTCTTTCTCCACGGCTGCCGCTTCATAGCAATGTAAGTTATGCAGGTGGCAATACATTTACAACCGAAAGCTTACCTTGACTTGGATGAGTTGCAATGTTGTATAGCCTTAGCCAGTTAGCTAGCATAAGTAGCATTAATCTCCGTTTGTGTCAGGTTGTTGAGTAGGATAAATTAGCTAAGTAAGTTAAAGTGATAAACTAAGAAAAAAAATACAACAAAACATATATACAGTTGAAGTCGGAAGTTTACATACACTTTAGCCAAATGCATTTAAACTCAGTTTTTCACAATTTCTGACATTTAATCCCAGTAAAAATTCCCTGTCTTAGGTCAGCTAGGATCACCACTTTGTTTTAAGAATGTGAAATGTCAGAATAATAGTGGAGAGAATGATTTATCTCAGCTTTTATTTATTTCATCACATTCCCAGTGGGTCAGAAGTTTACATACACTCAATTAGTATTTGGTAGCATTGTCTTTAAATTGTTTAACTTGAGTCAAATGTTTCGGGTAGCCTTCCACAAGCTTCACACAATAAGTTGGGTGAAGTTGGGCCCATTCCTCCTGACACAGCTGGTGTAACTGAGTCAGGATATTAGTCCTCCTTCCTTTCACACGCTTTTTCAGTTCTGCCCACATATTTTCTATAGGATTGAGGTCAGGCCTTTGTGATGGCCACTCCAATACCTTGACTTTGTTGTCCTTAAGCCATTTTGCCACAACTTTGGAGGTATGCTTGGGGTCAATGTCTATTTGGAAGACTCATTTGCGACCAAGCTTTAACTTCCTGACTGATGTCTTGAGATGTTGCTTCAATATATCCACATAATTGTCCTCCCTCATGATGTCATCTATTTTGTGAAGTGCACCAGTCCCTCCTGCAGCAAAGCACCCCCACAACATGATGCTGCCACCCTCGTGCTTCACGGTTGGGATGGTGGTCTTCGGCTTGCAAGCCTTCCCCTTTTTCCTCCAAACATAACAATGGTCAATATGGCCAAACAGTTCTATTTTTGTTTCCTCAAACCAGAAGACATTTCTCCAAAAAGTACGATCTTTGTCCCCATGTGCAGTTGCAAACCGTGGTCTGGCTTTTTTATGGCGGTTTTGGAGCAGTGGTTTTTTCCTTGCTGAGCGGCCTTTCAGGTTATGTCGATATAGGACTCGTTTCACTGTGGATATAGATACTTTTGTACCTGTTTCCTCCAGCATCTTCACAAGGTCCTTTGCTGTTGTTCTGGGATTGATTTGAACTTTCGCACCAAAGTACGTTCATCTCTAGGAGACAGAACGCATCTCCTTCCTGAGCGGTATGATGGCTGCGTGGTCCCATGGTGTTTAAACTTGCGTACTATTGTTTGTACAGATGAACACGGTACATTCAGGCATTTGGAAATTGCTCCCAAGGATGAACCAGACTTGTGGAGGTCTACATTTTTTTCTGAGGTCTTGGCTGATTTCTTTTTGATTTTCCCATGATGTCAAGCAAAGAGGCACTGAGTTTGAAGGTAGGCCTTGAAATACATCCACAGGTACACCTCCAATTGACTCAAATGATGTCAATTAGCCTATCAAAAGCTTCTAAAGCCATGACATAATTTTCTGGAATTTTCCAAGCTGTTTAAAGGCACAGTCAACTTAGTGTATGTAAACTTCTGACCCACTGGAATTGTGATACAGTGAATTATAAGTTAAATAATCTGTCTGGAAACAATTGTTGGAAAAATTACTTGTGTCATGCACAAAGTAGATGTCCTAACCGACTTGCCAAAACTATAGTTTGTTAACAAGAAATTTGTGGAGTGGTTGAAAAACGAGTTTTAATGACTCCAACCTAAGTGCATGTAAACTTCCGACTTCAACTGTAAGAAAGAGCGGGATAATTATAATTTTTTTAACATGTATTTAACACCATATTTTTGGTATTAAACAGTCTCCATATACTGTACTTTTTCAACTGGTACAGGGAGCCCTTCAGACAAGTCTTGAGAGGCCTGTGGGCGTCCTAGAGCACAACAACTGACATGTACATGTACAACCGACATGTACATATCATTGAGTAGCCCCAACAGTTTAGATGCTATGTTGGCAGATCGGCTGTACCGACTTCAGACGAGTCTTCTGACACTTGTGGAGGTCTTAGTGCAAAACCGTTGCGGTGGATTGAGACGCATCCAAAGCAAAATAACAGATATTTCTAACATAAACTGACAGATTTGTATGGGTATTTTTCATTATGCTAATTCGATTTCCACAGGGACATCAACCTTAAATAATGTTCTCTAAAGTAAGAAAAAGTTTGGACTAATTTTTAGAATAAGTTCCTTTTTACACAGCTTATTTGACAGAACACAAATATACTGTGTAGTATTTATGACTCCAACCTAAGTGTATGTAAACTTCCGACTTCAACTGTATTTATATCATATTTATATCACTGCTGATACTTTAAAGTTTCAAGAATTTAATTTGTTCAAAATTGTTGAACTATTGGCTTTTTCTCTCTGAGTCAACTACTAACCACATGTTATGCACTGCAGTGCTAGCTAGCTGTAACTTATGCTTTCAGTACTAAATTAATACTCTGATCCTTCGATTGGGTGGACAAGATATTAGTTCATACTGCAAGAGCTCTGATAAGCCTTCTGGAAGTCGTCAAAATTACTGTGTAAGTCTATGGTAAGGGTGAGAACCATGAGCCTCCTTGGTCAATGTACCCAGAGGAGATTGAAAAATATCTGTCTTCTCCGGGCTACACCATTGTGCTACCCAAGAAAGTGCTGTTGAGGCTACTGTAGACCTGGTGATGTGAAAATATTTGGCATAGTTTTAGCCAAACTTCTTTTCATGTTTCACTATTTAAATTTGTATTCAATTCACTGAGTAGGATGGTACTCCCCTTTTTCCTCTGAGGAGCCTTCACTGTGCCAGAGAGAGCTCTATCCAAGGATGAAAACAACATTTTCACAAGACCTAGACCGCCAAACGCCTAAAGGCGCGATGAAAAACGTATAAGGTAATGCATTGTTGGCAGAACTACTCCTATAAATAGCTGGAGGGCAGAACAGTGAAACAGATGGAAGAAATACAATATATGAGAAAGATATGAATTGTAATGAAATCCAACCTAGAGAGATAAGATGAGCGAGTTGTGCCAGCTGAGACTCATAGGCCCAGACCGGCTCAGCTAGGGAGACAAGAAAGTGAAAGTAGAGTTTTGGTACAATATTGGGTATTTAGTGGAGGCATATGTCTACAAAGATAAGCTTTGGCTAATAACTGTGTCCCTAATAAATCCATATAAATATTTACAAGTCTTTGGGTGGAAATAAAATAGCCTACTGTCATTTATTGTGATATTTCAGCTGAAGTGAAGAACATCAGCTCACACAGTATACATAGTATGTGGCATTCAAAATGATTTCCATAATGAATTGTTCATACTGACAGTATTTACATAGTTTCTGCATCATAGAATGAGTTGTGTTGAAGGCAAAATGTTTTGTCAGTTAGCATTACAATAAAAATGACTAAACGAAGTAAACAAAGGTGGGTCTAATTTATTTGATCAACACAGCGGTGCTATGTGAGAAGTAGATCTATAGACTACGCTTGCAGAAAAAAAAGGGTTCATAAAGGGTTAATTTAGGGCTGTCTCTTTGGTTCTTCGGTTCTACCTAGGGATCTCCTTCAGGGGAATCCAAAGAAGCCTTTATAGTTCTATGAGTGTAGGAAGGATAATATGTTCCCTCAGTTTGCCTCAGCCACAGGAAGTGACTTATTTACTCAATGACAGATTGAGTAAAATAAGGAGATAAGCCACACCACAAGTCTAGACTGTGGCCTAGCTATGGTCAAACTGAGTGGAAATTAAACAGGCTTTCAGATACCAAATACTGAGTCCAAATCGCTTTTTAAAAACATGACTTAAAAAACAAAATCCTATGCAACATTAACCTATTAAAAACAGTTCTGTAGCAATGAGGTTTGTGCAGTAGGCTATTGGCCCAATACATTATCGCTGCATACTGGCGAGTTGCCCTGAAATTTTCAAATGATATATATTTTTAAATTGTATATGATCACGCTGGTAATAGATCATTTGTTGTGTTACTTGTGAGGCACCGCTGAGTGAGCATAATCATTTGTTATTCTTTTACTTTACTGGACTGATGGGGAGGGAGGAAGCCGAGGTGAGGCTGCCTCTCTTCCAACTGATGGCGAAACTCAAGTCACACTGAATTATTTCTGCTTCATGCACCAATTAATTGTTGTTACTTCTATGAACAGAGAAAGTGAAATATTCCTTAATATTACAAAAGACACAATCAGCAAGCTTATCGAAACACTTTTCTATACTCATTCATTGCAGCTGCAGTGCTGGTTGTAGTGTGTGTGGAAGTAGGGAGCACACGTTTTATGGCTTATAAAAGTGTTAAACAAACTGTTGACAGTGATGAATAACAACTTAAACATTAACTTACTTTTAAAAACAGCACCTATTTGTTGTATTCATTGAGTCTCTCTAGTCATGGTTTTAAAAGTTTGGAAATCTCACAGTATCAACTTTATTGTGCGCTTGAGGCTTCATTTTTACAGCCTATGGCTCGAAGAAACTGTGCAGACACAGTGATCTGAGCTATCTGATTGGCCAGCGTTCGGCCTATTGGTGCACTAGATTTGCTCTTTGGGCCTGCCGAATATGCAGAGTTCTACCTTCAGACACATGAAATGGATCAAAATGGGAACACTTTGCCTTCCCGGCGCTGCTAAATCAAATGCACCTACCGCCAACAGCGCTAAACCAAAAAACAATTTGGAACTGAAATGTTTGGTGATTGACTAAGAATGCCTTGGAAATCGGCCAGTCGATCGCGATCGCCGATTGGTGACCACTGCTCTAGAAGAAACCCTCTGTTTCAATCATAGGCCTGCACCAAAGGGTTTGCTTTCAGAACACTCACAGTAAAAACAACAATACCAGAACAAAGCATTGGCTTCCCATTTCACACTGCAATCATCACCAGTACATTGGGCTGTGAGTGGACTCTGAAGAATGAGAGGCTATGCTGTGCAAACAGTAAACAAGCTTCTGTTCCCACCTCATTTGTTCAGATAGAACAGAGTTAGTTAGGAATACCAAACTAACTTTTCTCTCTACAGCTTTAGGCTAAGTGTCTCTGAATAGTTCCAAGGTCGCGTTCAAGGATCTGCTTCACTCTGTAAATCTATGGTGGAGGGAGAAAAGAGGTTTGCTCACTAATTCTGAAATGCTGGTTTTATTGAATCGTCAAGGTTATTGTTGAAATTGAGGATATTTCACGATAAAGAATATAGTTAGCTCAGTTGCCAGGATTTGAGCATTATTTTTCTCTCATACAATACCCACTTCACTTTAGCTATTCAGTGTTTATTTGTCAGTATCAAAGTACAGTATACGATATACAGTATTTATTGTGCACTGACGTTACAGGGAAAACCAGGTACAGCTGGAGGTCAGTGAAGGCAGAGCTGAAGGAAGCAAAAACATCCTTGAAAGAAGTGGAGAAAACCTCACAACACTAAGTCTGCTGTGGATGACCTATGTTCCATTACACAGTAAAATGTTACTCTAAAAAGCATCAATGAAGAGTTGAAGGTGCAGCAAAAAATAAATAAAAACAATAGGTGTGAAGTAGAATATTAATATGAATGCATTATTCATCCATGGGAATGAGCATCCAAATATATAGGAGGGTCGATTGACACCATGCAAGGACGATAAAGATTTCGCAGTTTGTCAGGAAATGGGTTAAACCTCAGGCTGCTCGATACTCCCACGTTTTACGACCTGCAGTGGTTGCCCATGGCTACGTCCCATTGACTCGCAAAGACAGATACAATCACCCAGGATCCATTGCGACGGGGACTCAGTCAGCACCCAGCACCCACTTTGATGTGTTCTATGTTATGTTCTGTGTTCTCGCCTCTAAGGGCGGAAATATCAAGCACCAGTAAACACTGAGGAAGCAATGCTGTAAAGAGGCCGGCCTCTTCTCAACCCCTGCAGTGAACATCATCTATTTATGGAGACCTGCCAAATAGGGTTACCTCAATTCCACTCTGGAACTTTGATATGCCAGTAGAGTATTTGATTTGATTTATAAGGATCCCCATTAGTCAACGTCAAGGGCGACAGCAAGTCTTACTGTGGTCCGACGTATAACAAAAACTACATTACAGACAAAAGACTGTTTACTTGCGCTTTATAAAAGATCGAAGGGAGTTCCATGCACTCATGGCTCTGTATAATACTGTATGTTTCCTTGAATTTGTTCTGGGCCTGGGAGCTGTGAAAAGACCCCTGGTGGCATGTCTGGTTGGGTAAGTGTGTGTGTCAGTGCTGTGTGTAAGTTGAATATACAAGGAGTCTTTCCTCAACTCTTAGCCAAAAGAGAGACTGGCATGAATAGTATTAATAATTGCCCTCTGATTACAATGAAGAGCAAGATGTGCCGTTCTGTTCTGGACCAGCTGCAGCTTAACTACGTCTTTCTTTGCAGCACTTGACCATATGACTGGAAAATAATAGATAAGATAAAACTAGAGCCTGCAGGACTTGCTTTGTGGAGTCTGGTGTCAAAAAATCTGAGCATTTCTTCATTACTGAGACTTCTCCCCAATTTTACAACCATTGAATCTATATGTTTTGACAATGACAGTTTACAATCTAAGGAAACACCAAGTAATGTAGTCTCCTCAACTTGTTCAACAGCCACACCATTCATTACCAGATTCAGATGAGGTCTAGAACTTAGTGAATCATTTCTACCAAATACAATGCTCTTAGTTTTAGAGATGTTCAGGACCAGTTTATTGCTGGCCAACCATTCCAAAACAGACTGCAACTCTTTGTTAAGGGTTTCAGTGACTTCATTAACTGTGATTGCTGATTTTGTATATGGTTGAATCATCAGCATACATGGACACACATGCTTTGTTTAATGCTAGTGGCAGGTCATTTGTAAAAAATAGAAAAGAGTAGAGAGCATAGAGAGCTGCCCTGCGGTACACCACACTTTACATGTTTGACATTAGAGAAGCTTCCATTGAAGAAAACCCTCTGAGTTCTATTAGATAGATACAGTGGGCTCCAAAATTACTGGCACCCCTGACTGGCAATGCACAAACAAAGTTTATCTCTAGAATTATATTGTTTATGTTTTTTAAAGTATTGTTTGTGCATTGCCAGTCAGGGGTGCCAGTAATTTTGGAGCCCACTGTAGCTCTGAATACACGATAGAGGTTGAAAAGCCATAAGACAGAAGTTCTCAACAACAGGTTATGGTCAATAATATCAAAGGCTGCACTGAAATCTAACACTACAGCTCCCACAATCTTCTCATTATCAATTTCTTTCAACCAATCATCAGTCATTTGTGTCATTGCAGTACATGTTGAGTACCCTTCTCTATAAGCATGCTGAAATTCTGTTGGTAATTTGTTTACGGAGAAGTAGCATTATGTTCGGTCAAACACAATTTTCCCAACAGTTTGCGAAGAACTGGCAGCAAGCTGATAGGTCTGATGTTAGAACAAGTAAAGGCCGCTTTACCACTCATGGGTAGGAATGACTTTGGTTTCCCTCCAGGACTGAGGACAAAGCCTTTCCTCCAGGGTCAGATTAAAGATATGACAGATAGGAGTGGCTATAGTCAGCTACCATCCTCAGTAGCTTTCCGTTTAAGTTATCAATGGCAGGAGGTTTGTCATTACTAATCGATAACAAAAATTGTTCCACCTCTCCCACACTAACTTCACAAAATTCAAACGTGCAAAGATTTTCTTTCATTAATTGTTTCGTATACATGAGTACGATGTCTCACTGTTCATTGTTGGCATTTCTTGCCTAAATTTGCCAACTTTGACAATGAAGTAATCATTAAAATAATTGGCAACATCAAATGGTTTTGTGATGAATAAGCCATCAGATCCGATGAAAGATGGAGTTGAATTTGTCTTTCTGCCCATAATTCCATTTAAAGTACTCCAAAGTTTTTTTATATCAGTGATGTTGGCTTCATAATACAATTTCTTCTTCTTTTTATTGAGTTAGTCACATAATTTCTCAATTTGCAGTTAGCCAATCAGATGTGCAGCCAGACCTATTAGCCACTCCTTTTGCCCCATCTCAATCCATGGAGCAATAACAGTTCAACAGTTTCAACAGTTTCTTATTAGGTGCATGTTTATCAATAATTGGAAGAAGCAATTTAATACATTCATCAAGTGCAGCATCTGGATGCTCCTTATTAATCACATCAGACCAACAAATATTGTTTACATGTACATGATCTTGTTCTTGTAGTGTTTGTAAACACCCTAGTAGGTTGATTAATAACCTGAACCAGTTTACAGGAACTGGTTACAGTGAGAAGCTTCCCCTTGAGTGGACAGTTTGATGAAGACCAGCCAATATTCAGGACCCCAAGGCAGTAGACCTTTCTGTTTACATCACATACTCTATCAAGCATTTCACACATATTATATAGATACTGACTGTTAGCACTTGGTGGCCTATAGAAACACCCCAAAAGAAAAGGCTTTAGATGTGCCAGGTCAACCTGCAACCACAACACTTCTATAACACTTGACTTAAGATCTTCTCTAAGCATTACAGGGATATGGCTATGAATATATAGAGCAACACCTCCACCATAAGGATTCCTGTCTCTTCTATAGATGTTATATATTTGTATTGCTACTGCTGTATCATCAAATGAACTATGTGTCAGAAATTGCTAATATTTGACTGTTATCTAATGTTAGCAAGTTATTGATTTCATTACCCTTATTTCTAAGGCTACATATAATAATATGGGCTATTTTCAACCCTTTCCTGTGTAGCTTATCAGAGATAGACATAATATGGAAAACAGCAAACAAAGCAAAATAAAAAAATATATATACAGTGCCTCCGGAAAGTATTCAGACCCCTTCACTTTTTCCACATTTTGTTACGTTACAGCCTTATTCTAAAATGTATTCACTTGTTTTTTTCACTCAATCATCTATATTTCTGCTAATTTATTACAAATATAAAACATTTAAATAAGTACTCAAATTGCTAATTTATTACAAATAAATCACATTTAAATAAGTACTCAGACCCTTTACTCAGTACTTTGTTGAAGCACTTTTGGCAGTGATTTCAGCCTTGATGCTGCCACCACCATGCTTCACATTAGTGATGATGCCAGGTTTCCTCCAGACGTAACGCTTAGCCTTCAGGCCAAAGTTCAATCTTGGTTTCATCAGACCAGATAATCTTGTTTCTCATGGTCTGAGAGTCTTGAAGTGCCTTTTGGCAAATTCCAAGCGGGCTGTCATGTGCCTTTTACTGAAGAGTGGCTTCCGTCTGGCCACTGTACCATTAAGGCCAGTCGTGTCTAGACTATTATTAATGTGATTGACTGTTATTTTATAAAATAGTTACATAACACGTTCAATTATTACGCGATTAAATTACTCATGTAACAATTAATTAAGTAGTAATCTGGGGCACCACGAAAAAAGTTATTTAACGAGTTACTATCTCCCAACTAAACTCTAAAGATATGAATATCTCTTACATCAGTCACAGTCAATTCATTAATTCTTATTTACCTTGAGTCTCATTATGAATGTCACAACACTCTTGGATATCTGCACGAACCCTAGCATAAATGATAAATAAGCGATATACACATTGGCTTAATTATTTATTTACTAAGTAACTAAATAATCACACAGAATTACATAAACACACAAACAGAATAGCTTACACATTGATTACTACATAATGCAATGAAAAGTCCTGAGTGGACTAAACCTGATATGAAGGCTTGGTAGACAATGGAAAGGGGTGGGGACAGAATGGACCCAGTACATAGAGTTGATATCTACAGCTGAAGTCGGAAGTTTACATACACCTTAGCCAAATACATTTAAACTCAGTTTTTCACAATTCTTGACATTTAATCCAAGTAAAAATCCCCTGTCTTAGGTCAGTTATGATCACCACTTTATTTTAAGAATGTAAAATGTCAAAAAAATTGTAGAGAGAATGATTTATTTCAGCTTTTATTTATTTCATCACATTACCAGTGGGTCAGAAGTTTACATACACTCAATTAGTATTTGGTAGCATTGCCTTTAAATTGTTTAACTTGGGTCAAACGTTTCGGGTAGCCTTCCACAAGCTTCCCACAATAAGTTGGGTGGTTTTGGGCCCATTCCTCCTGATAGAGCTAGTGTAACTGAGTCAGGTTTGCAGGCCTCCTTGCCCGCACACGCTTTTTCAGTTCTGCCCACACATTTTCTATAGAATTGATGTCAGGGCTTTGTGATGGCCACTCCAATACCTTGACTTTGTTGTCCTTAAGCCATTTTGCCAAAACTTTGGAAGTATGCTTGGGGTCATTGTCCATTTGGATGACCCATTTGCAACCAAGCTTAACTTAACTTCCTGACTGATGCCTTGAGATGTTGCTTCAATATATCCACATAATTGTCCTTCCTCATGATGCCATCTATTCTGTGAAGTGCACCAGTCCCTCCTGCAGCAAAGCACCCCCACAACAAGATGCTGCCACCCCCGTGCTTCATGGTTGGGATGGTGTTCTTCGGTTTGCAAGCCTCCCCTTTTTCCTCCTAACATAACGATTGTCATTATGGCCAAACAGTTCTATTTTTGTTTCATCAGACCAGCGGACATTTCTCCAAAAAGTACGATCTTTGTCCCCATGTGCAGTTGCAAACCGTAGTCTGGCTTGTTTATGCCGGTTTTGGAGCAGTGGCTTCTTCCTTGCTGAGCGGCCTTTCAGGTTGTCGATATAGGATTTTTTTTTTTTGTCTTTAGTCTTGTAGATTTCTTAATAAATCTTCTTAGGGCTAGGCCCCTTTTTTCTAATTTCCGCCTGAATGACGTGCCCAAATTAAACTGCCTGTTGCGTAGGCCCTGAAGCCAGGATATGCATATAATTGGTACCATTGGAAAGAAAACACTGAATTTTGGAGAAATGTTAAAGTAATGTAGGAGAATATAACACAATGGATATGGTAGGAGAAAATCCAAAGAAAAACCAAACAGATTTTTTTGTTGTTGCGAGAGCATCCTCTTAGAATGGCAAGTACAAGGTCATATTGAAATTTAGCTCCCTGGATGCAATTCGTATAGCTTCCACAGGGTGTCAGAAGTCTATGTTCAAGGTTTCAGGCTTGTAACTTCAAAAAAGCGAATAAGAAATATCAGTTTTAGTACAGGGACACAGTTTTGGAAATTCGTGTTTGCGCGCTCCATGAAGACAGGATGCACCTGCTAAAATCGGTTTCCTATTGAACATACTTCTTTCCGTAAGAAATATTATAGTTTTATTACATTTTATGGTATCTGAGGAGTAGATAGAAACTTATTTTGACTTGTTGAAATAAAGTTTAGGGGTAGATTTTCGGATTGTCACGATCGTCTTGATATGAGTGAGAGGACCAAGGCGCAGCATGATATGAATACATCTTCTTTTTATTATATTGAAGACGGAACACTTATTCAAACTAACAAAACAACAAACGACCGTGAAACTACAAACGCAAGTGTACACACAAACTACTTACGTTCGACATAGACTAGACATATACAATGACCCACAACAGCTAAAGCCTATGGCTGTCTTAAATATGGCTCCCAATCAGAGACAACAGTAACCAGCTGTCTCTAATTGGGAACCCATTCAGGCAACCATAGACTTTCCTAGACAACTACACACAACACTAAACCATCTATACTCCTTAACCCTCTAAACCATACAACCCCCTAGACAATACAAAAACACATACTTCATGATGTCACACCCTGACCTGACTAAAATAATAATGAACACAAAGATAACTAAGGCCAGGGTGTGACACGGATTCCTTTCTCTGCATGTTGAACGAGTGGATTACTCAAATCGATGGCGACACTACATGTTATAGCTGGGACCCTTTGGATGAAAAAATCAGAGAAAGATTTTCAAAAGGTAAGTGAATATTTAATCGCTATTTGTGAATTTATGAAACCTGTGCCGGTGGAAAAATATTTTGATGTGGGGTGCCATCCTCAAACAATCGCATGGCTTGTTTTCTCTGTAATAGCTACTGCAAATCGGACAGTGCAGTTAGATTAACAAGAATGTAAACTTTCAACTGATATAAAACACTTACAGTATATATACTTAAATGTTTAATATCCCTAATTTCTATGATTATTTATTTGAATTGTGCGCCCTCCAGTTTCACCGGAAGTTGCTAGCGGGACGCCTAGCCCTAAAAATAACCATTTGTAACGTACTCAGCTGACGCTGCACATAACTGGTCTATAGAGTGGTAGCCATTTAAATTGCCAACCATGTAGCTACAGCTCCATGCTCTCTGGTCTTGCAGAGTCTAACCATTCGTGATGTCCGGATCACACCATCTGCCTGCTTGGGCTTTAGTTTTAAATCATTTTTCAGCCATGTAGCCACCGCTTCACGCTGTCTGGTCTATAGAGATTTTCTTCTCTGTTGAAAGTTTCAGTGTCTAACCATTGCGTACCTTCCAGCTCACGCTGTCGGTCCCGCTGGTCTTTAGTTTAAAATGTCTTAATCATTTATGCACTCTGGGAAAAGGGGCGTTCCGCTGACATAATGTCTGTGCTCACTTGGGTGTGGTCACTGGCTGGTTAAGACTTCATATGAAAAACAATTCTCTCATTTAGAAGGCTAACCTCACATTACATCTTCTCAAAATAGTTTCATATTTAACCATATAAGTTCCACAACATCTAGATGTGAATCTGATCACTGGGAAATATACACATTCAGAGATACAGTTATGTTGTTCTACTGTCCTTAGTTACATCACAAATTAGTAATGAATTTGACATGATTGTTCTTTAAGTACCCACAGACCATTTCAACTGTTTGGATTACATAAATATTGTTTCATTATTCAACCTTTTGATGTTAAAGTTTGGCCAAGTGTCTCTCTGTGTTCCTTAGTCACACATTCCAATCTGATATTGCAGACCCCAAAGGCAGAGTTACAACCAGTCATAACTGGTGGGAGAGATACGTGTGTGGGGGGGGGGTTGTTTGTCAGAGTGACCATCGGGTTCTAGATCACCTCCCTGACCAAGGCCTTTCTCCCCCGATTGCTCAGTTTGGCCGGGCGGCCAGCTGTAGGAAGAGTTTTGGTGGTTCCAAAGTTCTTCAATTTAAGAAGGATGGAGGGCACTGTGTTCTTGGGGACCTTCAATGCTGCAGAAATGTTTTCGTACCCTTCCCCAGGTCTATGCCTCGACACTATACTGTCTCGGAGCTCTATGGACAATTCCTTCAACCCCATGGCTTGGATTTTGCTCTGACATGCACTGTCAACATTGGGACCTTATATAGACAGGTGTGTGCCTTTTAAAATCATGTCCAATCAATTGAATTTACCACAGGTGGACTCCAATCATGTTGTAGAACCATCTCAAGGATGATCAATGGAAACAGGATGCACCTAAGTTAAACTTTGAGTCTCATAGCAAAGGGTCTGAATACTTATGTAAATAAGATATTTATGTTCTTGATTTTTAGAAATGTGCAAACATTTCTAACAACTTGTTTTCACATTGTCATTATGGGGTATTGTGTGTAGATTGCTGATTTTTTTATGTAATCAATTTTAGAATAAGGCTGTAACGTAACATAATGTGGAAAAAGTCAAGGGGTCTGAATACTTTCCGAAGACACTGTACTCAGCAGTCCATTAATCAGTTGGTTTGTGTAAGTGTGTGTGTTTGCTGTGGGGTTGAAGCTACGAAACCCATAGGCTTGGCTCTCTCATCCCTTCCAGGCTTTTTGGAGGGAGGGTGGACAATGAGCCTGTCATAGTGGATTTAAGCAATGTCCCCAAGCGCCCCCGTCCCCCGTCCCCAGTGAAAGTTGCGCCCTTGCTTGATCCTCAGGAACTTGACCACTATCGGCTTGGGCCTTCACCTGGGCCGGTGGTGGGTTTTCCAGTTCTGTAGGCGTGCTCCACCACAATCTTCCTGTAGTCTATCTTCAGTTTCTCCAAGATCATTTTCCGTCCACAAAGATGTTGTTCCACCTTGATTGTCCCTCGAGATAACCTGTTTGGGCTAGGGGGCAGCATTTTCACATTTGGATGAAAAGCATGCCCAAAGTAAACTGCCTGCTACTCAGTCCCAGTTGATAACATATGCATATTATTAGTAGATTTGGATAGAAACACTCTGGAGTTTCTAAAACTGTTTGAATGATGTCTGTGAGTATAACAGAACTCATATGGCAGGCAAAAACCTGAGAAAAATCCAACCAATAAGTGGAAAATCTGAGGTTTGTAGTTTTTCAACTCTTGGCCTATCGAATACACAGTGTCTATGGGGTCATATTGCACTTCCTAAGGCTTCCACTAGATGTCAACAGTCTTTAGAACCTTGTTTGATGCTTCTACTGTGAAGTGGGGGCGAATGAGAGGGGATTGACTAAGGTCTCTCCCAGAGCGCCATGAGCTGACCATGCGCATTCACGTTAGCTTGAGTTCCATTGCATTTCTGAAGACAAAGGAATTCTCCGGTTGGAACATTATTGAAGATTTATGTTAAAAACATCCTAAAGATTGATTCTATACTTCGTTTGACATGTTTCTACGGACTGTAACGGAACTTTTTGACTTTTCGTCTGCTCCTAGTGATCGCGCGTCATGAATTTTGAATACTGGGCTAAACGCGCGAACATAAAGGAGGTATTTGGACATAAAGATTAACTTTATTGAACAAATCAAACATTTATTGTGGAACTGGGATTCCTGGGAGTGCATTCTGATGAAGATCATCAAAGGTAAGTGAATATTTATAATGCTATATCTGACTTCTGTTGACTACACAACATGGCAGATATCTGTTTGGCTTGATTTGTTGTCTGAGCACCGTACTCAGATTATTGCATGGTTTGCTTTTTCCGTAAAGTTTTTGTGAAATCTGACACAGCGATTGCATTAAGGAGAAGTATATCTTTTATCAATGTTTATTATGAGTATTTCTGTAAATTGATGTGGCTCTGTGCAAATTCACGGGATGTTTTGGAGGCAAAGCCAAATGTAAACTGAGGTTTTTGGATATAAATATGAACTTGATCGAACAAAACATACATGTATTGTGTAACATGTTGTCCCGGGAGTGTCATCTGATGAGGAATATCAAAGGTTAGTGATTCATTTTATCTCTATTTCTGCTTTTTGTGACTCCTCTCTTTGGTTGGAAAATCGCTGTATGCTTTCTGTGACTAGTTGCTGACCTAACATAATGATATGTTCTGCTTTCGCCGAAAAGCCTTTTTGAAATCGGACAGTGGTTGGATTAACGAGAATTTTATCTTTACAATGGTGTCGAATACTTGTATGTTTGAGAAATTTGAATTGAGATTTATGTTGATTGAATTTGGCGCCCTGCAATTTCATTGGGGAACCCCGTTCCCAGACAGGATAATCTGATTTCTCCATCATTGTTATCATGAATTCACATACAGAACTGATGTCCTCTCTCAAATGACTTACATATTGATGTTGTCTTGCCGTTCTCCTGTCTTGCCGTTCTCCTGTTTAAACTCATCGAGCTAACTCTGGGAGAACTAAAAACTGTTCTTCAGGTCCTGGACCTCTCTGGTCAGGTCATCCATTATTTTATTAGTTGACTCTACCAGTATTTGGACAAAACACTTGAAGCTATTTACTTGTTGTTGTAACAACTGCATGTAGAACTCTTTTTGTTTGTTTAAAAGATTCTTCACCTGTGATAGAGAAACACCACTGTCCTCAACGGTACTCACGCCGGCTTTGGTATTTGTCATGGTAACAACAGTAGGTTACGCTGTTACTCCTCACAGTTCCAGACAGGGCAGGTCACAGGCAAGATTGAAAACAACAACAACAAACAGCAGGGGTCTAAACAGCCACAAGCCCCGGACAATCCGCAGTCCCAGCCATAATGGCTAACCACATTGCAGGCTGTATTCAAGCCTTCAAGAAAACCCTGCTAGCTTGATAGGCAGCTAGCTAGTAGCTAGGCTAGCTCCTACGCAAAACAGCTCCTCAGGCAGGGAAAAGGACTGGAGGGAAAGTGATTTGTAGGGAAAAAGTACAGAATACCCATTATTACTTCCTTCAAATCTGCCATTAAGCATAGACAGAAAAATGGCTCGGAAGTTTGAAATCCAGACGTTCTGCATGTGAAGTCCCGTGTGGCTCAGTTGGTAGAGCATGGCGCTTGCAACGCCAGGGTTGTGGGTTCATTCCCCACGGGGGGACCAGGATGAATATGTATGAACTTTCCAATTTGTAAGTCGCTCTGGATAAGAGCGTCTGCTAAATGACTTAAATGTAAAATGTAAATGTAAATGTGAAGACATCACGTTGCATTAACACGATTACGCAAAGGGATTGCATATTATATATGCAATAGAAAGAGAGAATTAGCCTCCCGAGTGGTGCAGCGATCTAAGGCACTGCATCGCAGTGCTGAGGCGCCACTACAGCCACAGGTTTGATCCCAGGCTGTTTCACAGCTGGCTGTGACCAGGAGACCCATGGGGCGGTGCACAGTTGGCCCAGCATCGTCCGGGTTAGGGGAGGGTTTGGCCAGCCGGGATTTCCTTGTCTCACTGTGCTCCTGCGACTCCTTGTGGTGGGCCGGGCGCCTGCAAGCTGACTCCGGTTGTCAGTTAGATGGTGTTCCTCCGATATATTGGTGCAGCTGGCTTCCGGGTTAAGTGAGCAGTGTGTCAAGAAGCAGTGCGGCTTGGCAGGGTCGTGTTTCGGAGGACGCATGGCTCTCGACCTTTGCCTCTCCCGAGTGCATAGGGGAGTTGCAGCAATGAGACAAGCTCGTAACTACCATTTGGATATCACGAAATTCAGGGGGAAAAGGGGGTAAATGTAAGAAAAGAAAGAAAGACAGAATTATATCATATCAAGAAGAGATAGACACCTGGTGTCTCTCTCTCTCTCTGTCTCTCTCCGGGTAATAGGAAAATGATCACATATCACTGAGCGATTCAGTCCTCTTTCTCTGGTTTATCTTCTTCTGATGCTGTTTCCATTAGAGGGGTCCTTCACAGGTCACATACCTGTTGGATCATTTTACCAGTACCCTGCTAGATGGTACAGAGAGGGGAGCTAGGTATCAACAACTCCCAAATGTGGTGTTTATATCTCTGAAAATGATGCATTGTCCTATATTTATACAAGGCTAATAATGATAGTGACAGTGGGAGAGAGGTGGTCATATAATTTCGCTGAGGGTAAATATTGAAGTGATAGTCAGCCCTTCCTCTCTCCATTCTGCAAGCTGATGCAGATATGAATCAGATATGAATTTGCTGAGACTCAGTAATGGGAGGAGAGACTCCATAAGGTACAATGAAATGGACAAGAAACAGGCACAGTCTCCATGCAGGCAGTACTATAATGATAAATTCCCATAGCCAGCATGAACAGGGCAGGCAGCCTGAGAGATGAGATGTTGGTGGCAGAATATAGCAAAGCCTGGCTTTGGATGATGAGGAAAATCTTATATAGAATCTTATATCATGGTTATATGTACTGCAGTAGGCCAGAGACAATGGATGACAAATCTCAGCCCAATGCATTTGTCAAGGCATGACATCTCAGCCATGATTGGCTACCATATCCAATGAGTCTATGAAGAGCATTGTTAAAAAGACCTGCTCTTATTTAGCAGTTACCGTGCCTTCAGAAATTATACACACCTCTTGACTTTCCACATTTTTTGTGTTACAAAGTGGGATAAAAATGTATTTAATTGTTATCTATCATCTACACAAAATACTCTTTAAACGTCTGAAATCCCGTTAACGGGATCGATTTGACAACAGCCAGTGAAAGTGCAGGGCGCCAAATTCAAACAACAGAAATCGCATAATTAAAATTCCTCAAACATATAAGTATTATACACCATTTTAAAGATAAACTTGTTGTTAATCCCACCACAGTGTCCAATTTCAAAAAGGCTTTACGACGAAAGCATACCATGCGATTATGTTAGGTCAGCGCCAAGTCACAGAAAAACATAAAGCCATTTTCCAGCCAAAGAGAGGAGTCACAAAAAGCAGAAATAGAGATCAAATTAATCACTGACCTTTGATGATCTTCATCAGATGGCACTCATAGGACTTCATGTTACACAATACATGTATGTTTTGTTCGATAAAGTTCATATTTATATCCAAAACTCTCAGTTTACATTGGCGCGTTATGTTCAGTAATGTTTTGCTTCCAAAACATCTGGTGATTTTGCAGAGAGCCACATCAATTTACAGAAATACTCATCATAAATGTTGATGAAAATACAAGTGTTATGCTTGGAATTAAAGATATACATCTCCTTAATGCAACCGATGTGTCAGATTTCAAAAAAGCTTTACAGCGAAAGCACACCATGGAATAATCTGAGTACAGCGCTCAGAGACCAAAACAAGCCATACAGATACCCGCCATGTTGTGGAGTCAACAGAAGTCAGAAATAGCATTATAAATATTCACTTAACTTTGATGATCTTCATCGGAATGCACTCCCAGGAATCCAGTTCCACAATAAATGTTTGTTTTGTTTGATAAAGTCCATCATTTATGTCCAAATACTTCCTTTTTGTTTGTGCGTTTAGTTCACAAATCCAAATTCACAAGGCGCAGGCACATAGTTCAGACGACAGTTCCATTACAGTTCGTAGAAACATGTCAAACGATGTATAGAATCAATCTTTAGGATGTTTTTTATCATAAATCTTCAATAATATTCCAACCACACAATTCCTTTGTTTTTAGAAAGGAAGAGGAACAGAGCTCGTCCTCACATGAGACTTAGCTCATGGCATTCTGCCAGACACCTGACTCAAACAGCTCTTATTCGCTCCCCCTTCACAGTAGAAGCCTGAAACAAGGTTCTAAAGACTGTTGACATCTAGTGGAAGCCTTAGGAAGTGCAATCGGACCAGATTTGACACTGTATATTGGATAGGCAAACATACAAACCTCAGATTTACCACTTCTTAGTTGGATTTTTTCCTCATGTTATTGCCTGCCATATGAGTTCTGTTATACTCACAGATATCATTCAAACAGTTTTAGAAACTTCAGAGTGTTTTCTATCCAAATCTACTAATATGCATATCTTAGCTTCTGGGCCTGAGTAGCAGGCCGTTTACTCTGGGCACCTTATTCATCCAAGCTACTCAATACTGCCCCCCAGCCATAAGAAGTTAATGTCAAAGTGGAAGACCAATTCTCACTATAAAATTACAATAAAACACTTGATTAGATAAGTATTCAGCCAACTAAGTCAATACATGTTAGAATCACCTTTGGCAGCGATTAAAGCTGTGTCTTTCTGCGTAAGTCTCTAAGAGCTTTCCACACCTGGATTGTACAACATTTGCCCATTATTGTATTCAGAATTATTCAAGCTCTGTCAAATTGGTTGTTGATCATGACTAAACAACCCTTTTCAGGTATTGCCATATATTTTCAAGCAGACTAAATCAAAACTGTAACTCGGCCACTCAGGAACATTCACTGTCTTCTTGGTAAGCAACTCCATGGTAGATTTGGCCTTGTGCTTTAGGTTATTGTCCTGCTGAAAGGTGAATTCACCTCCCAGTGTCTGGTGGAAAGCAGACTAAACCAGGTTTCCTCTAGGATGTTGTGGATGTTCCTCTAGGATGTTCCTCTTTAATATTGTGGAGTAACTACAATGTTGTTGATCCATCCTGTGGTTTTTCCTATCACAGCCATTGGCCTCATGGTGAAATCCCTGAGCGGTTTCCTTCCTCTCCGACAACTGAGTTAGGAAGGAGGCCTGCATCTTTGTAGTGACTGGGTGTACTTATACACCATGCAAAGTGTAATTAATAACTTTACCATGCTCAAAGGGATAATGAATTCTGCTTTTTTATTTGATTAATTAATCTACCAATAGGTGCCCTTCTTTGTGAGCCATTGGAAAACCTCCCTGGTCTTTGTGGTTGGTCTTTGTGAAATTCACTGCTTAGCTGAGGGACCTTACAGATAATTGTATGTGTGGTGTACAGAGATGATGTAGTCATTCAAAAATCCCTTTAAACACTATTATTGTACACAGAGTGAGTCCATGCAACTTATTATGTGACTTTTTATTTTTATTTTTTTACTCCCTTTTCATGGTATCCAATTGTTAGTAATTACTATCTTGTCTCATCGCTACAACTCCCGTACGGGCTCGGGAGAGTCGAAGGTCGAAAGCCATGTGTCCTCCGAAACACAACCCAACCAAGCCGCACTGCTTCTTAACACAGCGCGCATCCAACCCGGAAGCCAGCCGCACCAATGTGTCGGAGGAAACACCGTGCACCTGGCTCCCTTGATTGGCGCACACTGCGCCCGGCCCGCCACAGGAGTTGCTGGTGCGCGATGAAACAAGGATATCCCTAACGGCCAAACCCTCCCTAACCCGGACGACACTAGGCCAATTGTGCGTCGCCCCACGGACCTCCCGGTCGCGGCCTCCCGGTCACCTCCCGGTCGCGGCCCAGAGTCTCTGGTGGCGCAGCTAGCGCTGCGATGCAGTGCCCTAGACCACTGCGCCACCCGGGAGGCCATTATGTGACTTGTTAAACACATTTTTACTCCTGAACTTATTTAGGCTTGCCATAACAAAGGGTTGAATACTTATTGAGTCAAGATATTTCAGCTTTTCATTTTTTATTAATTTGTAAAACCTTTGAAAAACATAATTCCACTTTTACATTATGGGGTATTTTGTGCATGCAAGTGACAGAAAAAAACTCAATTTAATCCATTTTAAATTCAGGCTGTAAGACAACAAAATTAGGAAAAAGTCAAGGGGTGTGAAAACTTTCTGAAGACACTGTACATCACCCATATTCTAATAGTCACTTCCGTGAGCTGTCAATGCAAAGGACTCCGTGTGATGTGTTTCAACCCTTATCTGAATAAACATTTCTCAAGATATCTTGGACTTCTTGCCGAATAGACCTGTGGTGGCTGAACCCTATCCACTGGCACCTATTAGCCGTTATTCATGGTCCTTCCGGATCAGCTCTTAGCATTTTTCATGGTTCTTCGGTCGTCGGATACCATCAGCTACCACAGCCCAAGATGTCTCAGAGTCCAGGTATTGGTCACCATCCACATCAAAGTTCTCTCCCTGAACAAAGACGAGCAGGTAAGACTCAAGACACAGCATGCCACTTCCGCCCCACTGGTCGCATGCTATCAGGGAGAGGTCCTAGTTCCTCAGCCACAGCATAGCTCTCATCTCTGACCTGAGGCCAAGCAGGAGCTCAGCCAGCTGAACCTCCAGTGACACAGGCTCGTACCAGCACGCCACGCAGGACCAGTGAGAAGATGCAGGAAAGGGAAGGCTCAGTATCTACGACGAGGAGTAAATAAACCCCATCTATCACCAAAATCGAATCAACAACCTATCCTTCAACGTAATCAAGACAAAGGAGATGATTGTGGACTACAGGAAAAGGAGGACCAAGCCCGCCCCCATTTTCATCGAAGGGGCTGTAATGTAGTGGAGCAGGTTGAGAGCTTCAAGTTCCTTGGTGTCCACATCAGCAACAAACTAGAATTGTCCAAACATACCAACACAGTCGTTAAGAAGGCACGACAAAGCCAATTCCCCTCAGGAAACTAAAAAGATTTGGCATGGGTCCTCAGACCCTCAAAAGGTTCTACAGCTGCAACATCGAGAGCATCCTGACTGGTTGCATCACTGCATGGCACGGCAACTAACTGCTCAGCCTCTGACTGCAAAGCACTACAGAGGGTAGTGAATATGGCCCAGTACATCACTGGGACTAAGCTGCCTGCCATCCAGGACCTCTACACCAGGCGGTGTCAGTGGAAGGCCCTAAAAATTGTCAAAGACTCCAGCCACCCCAGTCATATACCGCATGGCAAGCAGTACCGGAGCGCCAAGTCTACGACCAAAAGGCTTCTCAACAGTTTTTACCCCCAAGCCATAAGACTCCTGAACAGCTAATCAAATGGCTACCGATCGTCACTCACCCTGGTTTGGTGACACACACCTTCCTAACGGGGTGGTGTGCTGCACCAAAGAACAAACCCTGTTTGGCCAGACACCTATGCCCTACGTATCTTACGGGGTGTCCAGACACTCACAAAGACTGGACTTTTCCTTTTCTGGCTCCTTCACAGCTCTGCCTCCCTGTCCTGGTGGATAAAACAGACTAGTGGCCTTATGTCATCCTCTTATGCCAGCCTTTTGTTTAGGGTTCACATTTAACCAGTATATATAGGGGTGACTACCTCATAAAGCTAGTTGAGAGAATGCCAAGAGTGTGCAAAGCTGTCATCAAGACAAAGGGTGGCTACTTGAAGAATCTCAAATATATTTTGATTTGTTTAACACTTTTTTGGTTACTACATGATTCCATTTGTGTTATTTCATAGTTTTGATGTCTTCACTATTATTTCACAATGTTGAAAAAAGTTTAAATAAAATTAAAACCTTTAATGAGTAGGTGTTCTAAAACTTTTGACCAGTAGTGTAGGCTGTAACACAACAAAATGTGGAATAAGTCAAGGAGTATGAATACATTCTGAAGGCACTGTAGATCAAAACACTTGGGTGAACTATTGGAATCATAGAAATATAATGATTTATATTAAAAAGAAAGTGAAGAGGAGCATTCTTTTTTTTGGAACAATCTGTTGATTGCATTTGACCTAACAGAACAAACATGCAAAAATAGTGAATCTAATAGCGAGGAGGAGAAACTGAAAAAGGGGAGGTGTGGGGGGTTGGTCTGTGTGGGAAGCAGCCCCAGGTGAAGAAAATAAAATGGAGTAATGGTAGCCAGATGGTAAAAGCACATGGCTGTATTAATTTATTTCCACTAGATGGCACTGTCCCTTTAAGAGAACAGTAAATAATGTGTGAAAAGTGTTATGGGATTGACCAGCACCATGTGTAAGAGTTAGAGTGAGAGCAAGCAATTACATTGGAGAGCTGTTGTAATCCATTGTGGGTCCAACATTACTTTAGATGGGTAAATAATAGGGTTCTGCGGTATCCAGATTTCCATACCCTCATACCGTGCCTGTGCCATCCCAGGATATACAGTATTACTGGTAGTGTACACAAGGGGCGCAAATATATTTTTCAAACGTCAAAAAAGACCCCAAAAAGCCAGAATACTAACAAAATGATAACAAGTACTAGGGAATCCCCATAGCGGATGCTAGGTAAATGCTAACGAGCTCACTACTAAAACAGACAACCTAGCTCATAAAGTTAAGCAAGTATCTGAAAACGCAGTTCGCAGCACGGACAAAACAAATATTAGACAGCAGTGATCCAGGAGGGATTCCTTAATCCAGGAGGGATTTGTCCCTGCTGCTGTTATGAAGAAGCCACGATCTTGCAAGCTAAAGTCAGCCACTTAGCTAACATTAGCAAGATAGCAAAACCCAGCTGGGGAGAATTTATTTGGCACAATTTAGATAGTTAACTTAACAGTTATAAGACATATAGATGGGAAATATTAGTAGTGAAGTGTAACTTGGGTGACCATTGTGACCATTGTGACCACCATAACTTGGGTGACCTGTGACCATTGTGGTCTGTAATTTCTTCTGTTTTTTTTTTTATAGAAAGCAGAGCCACTACCGTTTATGCATTTTACTTTGTACTTATTGTACTCAGATTGTTTTTATGCACTTTACTAAACAGAGTTACTTCACTTGATCGTGATTTAGACTGAACTATACATTATGGGGACTTCACCTTGTGGTGATTTCCCTCATACATTTTCCTATTTTAAATTTAAGCTTCAACAGAATAAATAACCATAAATAAGTTTTTGTCCTGTGCTGGGTTTACGTTCGTAAGGCTACATAAACTATAAAAAACAAAGTTACACGCGGCTGAGTGGTGTTATAAAATATTGCATGCGATATGAACCTCTTGCGATATGGATATTGCAAATGTAAATATTGTGATTTCGATGTGAATTTGATTAACTGTGCAGCCCTAGTTGACCCAAAGCTGGGGGATGAGGAGAATGTCTCTACCCAGTTTGTCAGCACAGACGAGCGTGAGGGGCTGCCCAACGGGCTGATTAGTGCTCCCTGGATTGATGAGAGTCTGTAGAGCTCTGGATAGATGGAGTCATAGGGTTCTGGATTGATGAGAGTCTGTAGAGCTCTGGATAGATTGACGAGAGTCTGTAGAGCTCTGGATAGATGGAGTCATAGGGTTCTGGATTGATGGAGTCTGTATCGCTCTGTGTGTTACATCTGTCACTGGGACCTTAGCTTCGGCTGACTTTACAGGACCGGCATAGTCTAGAGCACTTACATCCCGACATGGAACCACACATAATACATTAGCCCTGCATCACTGAGTGATCGATGGGAGGTCACAACTCAGTTTACACTAAATCAACAATGAGTAAATACTGTCCCTTTGGCTTAAATTCTGTAGGTTATGGTATTTATAATTTCATAATTGTGTCTATTCTAGACAGAATACATTATTATTGCTCTCAACTTAGCATTCAAGAGCCGTGGGGTTATGATTGTCGCCTATTAATCCATGTTCTGTAATGCATGAAGACGACTCTACTTTTGACCTAATGAAGTATGCCTTTTTCATTTGTAATTCAAATAGTTTATCAAAAAACAAAAAGGATGCATTGTTTGAGCACTTCTATCGAAGGCTATTTTACAATGAAAGTGGCAACTTTCAGTTACCTAACCCCACTGAACTTGAGCACTGACAAATACAGTACAGAAAAAAAACAAAAAACTTTGATTTACTGTGTGCCTGAGACCTTTAGGCTGAGGAAGTCTCATTGGGTAGTCAGCATCAAAACTGATCTCCCTGCAATGCATAATGCAAAATACCTGTTACAAGGACAATTAACATACATTCTTTGCTTGAAGCTTTACTGAATAATTTCAAAAATTTTCAAAACGAGCAAGTGTGGCAGAGACCAATCTGAGCCTGTCCCACACCATTTTAATAGTTTAGTACACTTCAAATGAAGCACTTTGAATGGGTTCATATGAGATCATTAGGCTACAAAAACATTTCTATTGCCTGACCCCGCAACAACATTTTGGTGCAACCAAATCATAGGCTTGTGCCACCAGCTGAAAACATTAGGAAAAAGTTAGTATGGAGCCTCTGTATACTGTCTCACATAGAACATAGAATATAGAACACATGCTTTATAGTAACGAAATAGTAATGTTACTAAATTAAATATGCCAATGTGTTAGAAGTAAAAGTAATCCAAAAGTAATTGAAATTACTACTTCATTTTTCATGTAACTAAAGCAGTAATGCACTACATTTTTCAGGTAATACACCCAACCCTCCCCACATGTCAGTAGCAATATACAGGTAACTGCCAAAATAAAGGAAACACTTACATAAAGTTTCTTAAATAGGGTGTTAGGCCAACACGAGCCAGAACAGACTGAATACACCATAGATTAAACAAGTGTCTGGAACTCTATTGGAGGGATCCGACACCATTCTTCCATGAGAAATTCCATAGTTTGGTATTTTGTTGATGGTGGTGAAAAACGCGTTCTCAGGCACCGCTCAATAATCTCCCATAAATGTTAAATTAGGTTGAGATCGAGTGACTGAGAATGCTATGGCATATGGTTTACATCGTTTTCATGATCATCAAACTATTCAGTGACCACCCATGCCCTGTGGATGGGGGCATTGTCATCCTATGGGGACAAAGCCATCCCACCTAGTACATTTGGTTCCTTGGAAGTTGTGGGAAAATGTGTTTTTGGTTTCACTTTGGTTGTGGGAAGAAAGCCATACATTTCCTGACTGGCAAAACTAAATGTTTTTTTAAACGTTCTGGGAAACGAAGTGGACATTTTTCCTGTTCTGGGAACATTATTTTTAGTTTTCAGGGAGGTTCTGAGAATATTTTACTCTGTTTCCTTTAAAGTTTTCCTGGGAGGTGTTATTAACACTGAGGAGGGAAATTATAGGTTATTTGGAGTTTAAAAAAAAACTTCCTTAAAATGTTCACTGAATGTTTCAATAACACTTTTCATAACACTGCTAACTTATTTTGGGTTGACTTTTTATAAAAGTTCAAGCACAGATAGGACACATGGAAATGAATTTCCTTAGGCATTAATCATGCAAATATATATATATATATATATATATATATATATATATATATATATATATATATATATATATATATATATATATATATATATATATTGTGACATGGCAGCAGTGATATTCAAACCTATAATCTTCTGTTCTTTATCCATGGAATTAGTCCACTGCGCCAACAGGATGGAGCTAGCATGCCATGTTTTTTTTACACATACAAAGCTGTTAGTGGGCACAGCCAACACACCTGAACACACTTAACAAGATAGAGGATAAAGTTTTGTTGACACTGAACGTATATTTTCAAATTACATTCTTAGAACGTTCTCTGAACGTTACTAAAGTGTTTGTGGTTTTTAATGGAGTTTTCTTAACATTCTCTGAACAATTTGAGAACATTACTTTAAATAGAACCATGAAGGAAATGTTATGCTGAAGTACTGACATTCCCACAGAAGAACATTGTTTCTTAACATTCTTTGAACTATTCCCAATGTCAAACCAGTAGAAAAAGATTTCTAGAACACTACCAAAATTGAAATGTAACCATGTTTGACATTTTTGAAAACGTTCTGTTAATGTAAGGAAATGCCAAGAAAATTATGTTTTGTCAAGTTCCTTAAATGTGCTGAGAATGTTCCAAAGCCAAGCAACTATCCTACACCATTCCCAAATAGTTTTGGGAAGGTTGTATGCAAAATTACCATAGGACAATCACGCTCTGACCAAGCTCTAAGAAACATATGGTTCTCAGAACGTTATGTGCTAGCTGGAATGGTAGCCAAAATAATGGCATGCCCAGCATTTTTATACATGACAATAAGCATGATGGAATGTTAGTTGCTTAATTATCTCTGGAACAACACCTGTGTGGAGGCATTTGCTTTCAATATACTTTGTATCCTTCATTGACTAAAGTTTTTCCATCATTTTGTCATTTACCTGTAGTTGACAACATGCAAATACAGGTAGGCAGCCTACCCTTGTAATGGTCAATTTAACATGCGGTAAATTGAAACCGACACAAACAAGGATTTTCAACATGTATTCTAATAGGGGAGTATCTGTCAAGAGAACTAGCGTAATGTCCAAAAACCTTTGTATTTTAGAGATACTGTATAGCTTGCTCAAATAGAGTGACATATCTATCTTACCCTAACAGCTCTACAGATAAATAAAATAGCCTATAATTTGCAGAAAATCAATGCGTCAATGTCTACAGTGTCCAACACTAAAAACAACAATGCCACGCCCTCACATTTTAGAAAAGAAAGTTAAGCCAAGTTAAGCTTTGTAACCACTTGTTTGCAAAATAAACCACTTACTAACACAAACAGCGCGTATTCTTACCTGTGCAGCCATAAATGAGATATCCATACTGTTGCTTTAGTCAAGACAACCAACCTACGCACCCAAAAAGAAAATGTTTAGTTTATTTTATTCCCAAAAACAGCATTTGTCTACTTGTGACAAGCAGTCTTCAGGTTCGGTCTAATTTAATGTGAAATAGATGTCGAGCAATTACATACAAACGGCAATTTTTCAGGTCCACATCTGCGCGAGCATAGAGCGGGAGAATGCGATGTGAACGTGGGAGACGAGAGAAGAAGCGGGCACGGTGAATGATGCTCTGTACTGTGTTCTCGAAGTCACATTATGGATGGAGGCGGGTGAACAACAAGCTCTCTATCCCTCTCTCTTTCTCTATTAGACTCCTACTTTTACCCAGCTAGAATCGAGTAGCCTACTTCTTGCTTGAAAAATAATGTTCAGCTGTCAATCATGTCGGAATAGCCTAATTCTCAAATGTATGTGCCCCATGTGGGTCCTGGCCGACGTTTTACAGTGACAGACTAGGCTACCAAAGATAAGGACAGGTAATCAAGGAGTATGACTTGAATTTTCTTTTTCAATATTCCCATGCTGTTCATATCACATTGATACAGAAAAGACCTAGCCTATACTCTCTGTCCACATGCTTGAGTCAATTGTAGACCATACAAACTTGGACATTAGTTACTGTCACATTGTTATTCATAACAGCCTCCCCCGTATCTCCAAACAGTGGAGGCTCCTGAGAGGAGGAAGTGGAGGACCATCCTCCTCAGTTAATTTAATAAAAAGTGAAACATTAAAAAAGTTATCCTTTTTAGATTAAACAATACTAAATATATTCACGACACCAAATAATTTATTAAAACACTGTTTTGCAATTGCAAACCCTAACCCGGACAACGCTGGGCCATTGTGCGCCGCCCTATGGGTACACTGACTTCAATACAAAACCTAGGAGGCTCATGATTTTCACCCCCTTCCATAGACTTACACAGTAATTATGACTAGAGGTTGCCTGATTATGATTTTTCCACGCCGATACCGATACCAATTATTGGAGGACCAAAAAAAGCCGATACTGATTAATCGGCCAATTTTTATATATATATTTGTAATAATGACAATTACAACAATACTGAATGAACAATGAACACTTTTATTTTAACTTAATATAATACATAAATAAAATCAATTTAGTCTCAAATAAATAATGAAACGTGTTCAATTTGGTTTAAATAATGCAAAAACAAAGTGTTGGAGAATAAAGTAAAAGTGCAATATGTGCCATGTAAAAAAGCTAACGTTTAAGTTCCTTGCTCAGAACATGAGAACATATGAAAGCTGGTGGTTCCTTTTAACATGAGTCTTCAATATTCCCAGGTAAGAAGTTTTAAGTTGTAGTTATTATAGGACTATTTCTCTGGATGTTCTAATACCATTTGTATTTCATATACCTTTGACTATTGGATGTTCTAATATGTACTTTAGTATTGCCAGCCTAATTTCGGGAGTTGATCGGCTTGAAGTCATAAACAGCGCAATGCTTGAAGCATTGCGAAGAGCTGCTGGCAAACGCAGGAAAGTGCTGTTTGAATGAATGCTTACGAGCCTGCTGCTGCCGACCACCGCTCAGTCAGACTGCGCTATCAAATCATACACTTAATTATAACATAATAACACACAGAAATACGAGCCTTAGGTCATTAATATGGTCAAATCTGGAAACTATCATTTCGAAAACAAAACGTTTATTCTTTCAGTGAAATACGGAACCGTTCCGCATTTTATCTAACGGTTGGCATCCATAAGTCTAAATATTGCTGTTACATTGCACAACCTTCAATGTTATGTCATAATTATGTAAAATTCTGGCAAATTAGTTCACAACGAGCCAGGTGGCCCAAACTGTTGCATATACCCTGACTCTGCGTGCAATGAACGCAAGAGAAGTGACACAATTTGCCTAGTAAATATTGCCTGCTAACATAATTATTTTACACTAAATATGCAGGTTTAAAAAAATACACTTCTGTGTACTGATTTTAAGAAAGGCATTGATGTTTATGGTTAGGTACATTCATGCAAGGATTGTGCTTTTTTCGCAAATTCGCTTTTGTTAAATCATCCCCTGTTTGGCGAAGTTGGCTGTCTTTGTTAGGAGAAATGGTCTTCACACAGTTCGCAACGAGCCAGGCGGCCCAAACTGCTGCGTATACACTGACTCTGTTGCACAGAACGCAAGAGAAGTGACACAATTTCCCTAGTTAAAAGAAATTCATTATAGCAGGCAATATTAACTATATATGCAGGTCTAAAAATATATACTTGTGTATTGATTTTAAGAAAGGCGTTGATGTTTATGGTTAGGTACACATTGGTGCAACGACAGTGCTTTTATCGCGAATGCGCTTGTTAAATCACCCGTTTGGCGAAGTAGGCTGTGATTCAATGATAAATTAACAGGTACCGCATCGATTATATGCAACGCAGGACAAGCTAGATAAACTAGTAATATCATCAACCATGTGTAGTTAACTAGTGATTATGTTAAGATTGATTGTTTTTTATAAGATAAGTTTAATGCTAGCTGGCACCTTACCTTGGCTCCTTGCTGCACTAGCATAACAGGTAGTCAGCCTGCCACGCAGTCTCCTAGTGGAGTACAATGTAATCGGCCATAATCAGTGTCCAATAATGCCGATTACCGATTGTTATGAAAACTTGAAATCGGCCCTAATTAATCGGCCATTCCAATTAATCGGTCGACCTCTAATTATAACAACTTCCTGAGGACGTCCTCCAACCTATCAGAGCGCTTGCAGCATGAACTGACATGTTGTTCACCCAATCAAAGAATCAGAGAATTAATCTAGTACTGAAAGCATAAGCTAGCTAGCTAGAACTACAGTGCATAAAATGTGGTGAGTAGTTGACTCTAAATGAGAGAAAGACAATAGTTAAACAGTTTTGAAAAACAAATATTTACCCTATTCAAACACCCGGCTCAAACAGAGAGGGATGCTATGTTAGCTAGCTGGCTATAGTTATCCAACACTGGAACTCTTCCAAGTCAAGGTACGATTTAGGTTTTTATTAATTTATTGCCACTGGGGCCGGTGTAGCTGCTAAACTGCTTTATGACTGTACACTGTACTGCATGATTGTAGTCGGTTAATAACGCGTTAGTTCTAGTATGTTGACTATGACGTGACAACGATGTAGGCTGTGTGCATTGTTTAGCGGTCATGATATGAAGGTTTGGCTCTGAAAGGTTTTTGCGCCTGGTCACAGAAATCTGATGTGTTTAGCACTACAATCCACAAGGGAAGGGAAAAGGTGAGAGGACGAAACCAGCATAAACATACCTGAATTTGTCCAATAGAAACTATCATTTGCAACTGTTGGACTAATGATTATACCTAGATCAGCTAGATGCAGGCAAGAGTGTGCAAGGCGGTATTGAATGTGTCACTGTCTGTCACCTTGATTACTCAAAATTCTTTCATTCATAGGCTAGGTTGTAGCAATCTCATGATTTGAGTATGATGTAAATGCCTAAACCTATCGATGTTACATTGAGCTGGGTGAATGGAATATGAATGACAGTCATCCAATATTCTGTAATAGAAATAATGCCATGCTCGCTAATAAAAATAATCATCCTCCCTCAACGGCACCGAGCGCCACTGTCTCCAAATACTCATTGATTAGGCTCCTTAGTTTTGGAGAATAACTCTCAATGGAATTCAAGTGTAATCCATCAGAACACTAGAATGCTACCTAGTAACCTGGGAGTAAAATAAACAATGGAACTACTGTACCTTGGATTGGGACTGGGAGGCATACTCAGTCTAAGTGTACACATGATTTCCCCTTTACACATTACATAGCTGATCTCCACTGGCTTTGATACGGCACGTTTCACAGTACTTCTTTGGGTTCACTAAATTACAGGTTTGAGCTGGTCAGACAATAATCAGAAAAGAAGAGTAATACCTTCTGTAACCATGACCCCAAAGTGGTACTACTCAGGTAGTTCACCCTTTGACCCAAGTTCCATTGTTGAATATGTAGGGAAAGATAAATAAAAAACCCAGATATAGCTAGTTAGAGCTGTAAGTTTCATAAAAATGGCCTTATACAAATGGCTGATGAAATACAACCTTTTTTGAAACCTCAAGCATTCTTTGGCCTATTACTTTCAATGGAGAGGAGGGAGGGATACCTTTTGAAGGCAGTAAATTAAAGGTAGGAAGATAAATGATGTTAAAGGAGGGAGATGAAAGTGAGGGAATGGACCTGCTGGGACCTTTATGGCCTTGATTCTATCTTACAATGTGTTTTTGATCATTTTAGTTGAGTTTTGCCATGGAGGAGATGAGGCAGACATACTGGATCAGCAGTTAGGTTCCTTCTCAGTCTCTTTTGTTTCTCTTTTTGCTGAGCACACATCCAATCCCTCAGTGAGTGAGTGGGATTTAGCTTTCGTTCAGCTCTCCCAGAAGAACTCAGACCCAGCTGTTGATTAGACTTTTTACTCATACGTTCTGGTCCCAGTTGTTGTTTTGGATGTACAGTTTGGTTTGAAAATTCAGACAGGTCACCCGTTATACAACTCTGTATTTGACATCCATCCATCCATGTCTGAGGACACCGGGAGATTACATGGAAACCCGCCAGTAGGGGCAGCAGTGAGCTCTGTTACCTTCAAGAAGGTATAAGCATCTGCCTTTGATTCCAAAGGTTGCAAGTTTGAATCTAGCGATAGAAAGCTTTTTTTAAATATTTTTGTTTTAAGCCTATCCCAAACCTTAAAAATGCTGAGTTAATGCCTAAACTTAACCTTAAACACTTTGAAATTTGACGTTTGGAACAACTTTGAAATGTGATGTTTCAGAAACATGGATGAACTCTGACGTGAGACTGTGAGAACTGGTTGAGAAAATGACCACACCAAGAGTTTCAGGCGTAACATGAACCACAGACATCCCGTTGTAGGGAGGATAAACACTTTTAGTAACCCACTCTTGTGCAGGCGGTACTGCACTGAAGATGTTCATATCTGACTTACAGAAGAGAGGTCAAAGCTGGGGTTGTTATAGATAAGCTGGAAGTTATTACTGTCAGCATCTCATAGGATACTGAAAACAATGGGTGGTAATCTGCCCTAACTCAAAATAGAAAGAAATATATAACACCAAAACAATGTAAGAGAGACTACTTAACAAACTGCATCAACCCATGTTGTTGCAGCCTGAGCATTTTAATGAGCTGGGATGCCACCTGATAAACATTTATGAATGCCTGCTGCCTGTGGCTGACTGATTCTGTTATTGCTGTCACAGAGCAGCGATAAGAGGTCCAGTGCACAGCCATTGTTTTTATATACGTGTGTGTCTCTTTCTCTCAGTGTGAGGTCACACTCTCTGAGCACTACTAAACATCCTCAATCTTGGGGGACATTTGTTGTGCCTTAATTTGACTGATGTAGCTCTGTGGGTAGGTACCCTATGAATAGCATTAGTATCGAAAATGAAGACTAATTAATCAAATGCAATATGAAGCAGCCAGACAGGAATGTTGGACCAAAACCTTGAGGGAGATGAGGTTTTATGGGAACACACAGCCGCCTTGGCTTAGTATTTGTCAAAGCAGATGGAGGGATTGGAAAATGTATGGTCCTCTTGCCACATGCATACAAGCCTAGATACACGTACCTAGACACAGACATAGACACACGTACTGGTGCACAAAAACATACATCACTGCTTTTGGCCCTTGTGTATCTGCCTGCTCTCTCTTTGTTTGCTTCATGTCAATTGATGCATACCTAAAGAGGTAAATAATTCATTATTAATGCTCAGCTGAATATATTGAAATTCATCATGTATGTGTTTGTCCATGAGAAGCCTAGCGGGATTTAGTTCTACACAACATTCATAACATTTTGTATTCAAGAGACCTCTTTCAAGTGCACATATAGTAACATTTTACCCAGAAACACAGTTTGGCTTCAATTGTTGAAGCTGTAAATAATGTCTACTGTATGAAATTACTGTATATTGAAGCTTAATATCTAAAGACGCATGTTATACATTCCTGTAAGCTATATAGGGCTTGTTAAAAGCTTTGATGTTGTCTTTGGCACAAGGCTTAGCGGTTATGAAAGCACGTCATACTGTACATCAACTTCGTTGGAATGCAAAGTAGATCTGCTGAAAAAGTTTTGCAGTAATTGATGTGCATTTTAATAAAACAGTACAAGTCATTTCAGCAACTCCTCAACTCCCTTTGGGAGTTTATTTGAATTATTTACCACAACACCTACAATACAGTCCAAGGACAGCTTAAGAAGTTAAACAGTGAGCACAATAGCATAGTCTGTAAGAAAATATATTGAGTCACTTACATGAAGAAGACACACACCTTAAAATATAAATACTGAGTGTGTTTATTTGTTTTGTATAGCGGATGTGTGTACATCTGTGTGAGTATATCTAATGTTTTCTCAGTACTGTATATAGAACATGTCATTGGCTATGGAATAAACAACCTGGCTACCAAGCTGAAATGCACAAGTTTACGTCTGTGTTTACCCTTTCCTATGTGTATATGCTAACATAGTGAATACATTTTAAAATTATATATTATCTGAAGAGTGTCTTTTGAATTCTTTCAAAGATCAAAATGGTTAAACAAGCTTTAATGTTCAGAAGTTTTTTGGTCACGTCTTTGAACTTCCCGTGTGAACCATCAAGCCACTGCATATGTAACAACATTCCTTGGAATTGCATGTCTAACCTTTTCCAACCCTATACCCTTCGTGACAACATATGAATGTGTTTCCTCTTAGGGAGGAAACATCTTTCCAAATTATATTCCATTTGAGTTGTGTGAATGAGAATAGCACTGCAGTGTGTTTGGCCCGGTAAGAGGAACAATCTAATCCTTTACTATTTCCTATTGAAAACAAAATATGAATTTTTAAAGGTTATCATAGAAATGATCTACCATCACTAGTAGGTTTGAATCTGCCATGGTGTATTCCCTCATGTTTTGACAAGGGACAGTAATAGCGTGACACATTATTTGCCCTTTAGGTTTCGCCATTAAGTGCCACACATTATCTTAAGTTATACCACTGCTGTTGCCTCAGGTCAGGGCTAACCTATCTGTTTCTTCTTTTCTCCCAAATGACCTGAAGGGATTAGCTGCACTCTCTTAATCAGTTTGACAATACACTTACTAAAGTAAGCTCCCAAGCCATGAGTATGTGAAAGTAAAATAAGCATTTTTCATGTAAAAAAATGATCCAACCTGTCTTTGCACGAAGAACAAGTAAAGTGTAGTACGACACTTACATTATGAAGTCAGTTCATCCCAACCCTCTCACCTGACTAATTTATGGGTTAATTGGGTTGCCTTATTGGATTCATATTTCATGGAAGCCTGTTGATATTAATTTACTCATCGATGTAAAATAATAATGTATGTCAAATAGAATAGTTTTTAATGTACAGCTTTGTTGAATATATATTTATTGGAAGGTTTATTGAATAGCTTTAGGATCATTTTCTATAATGAAATCGTCTGAATGAGCATTTGTAATACTGTCAGTCCTCCATAATATAGGGACTAATCCTTTCAGACAAAGCAGGCAGGCCACTGTTGGGGGCTAGGAGTGAACAGCTAATATTGTTCTGTATTGATATTGCATCAAGTGTCATCAATGTTTCAGCCTCAGACAACCCGTTGCACTTAATATATCTGAGTACTGCTACTTAAAATGAATATTTGGTCATTACTCAAACCGATGGAGTCACTGTGACCCTGTAGGTTGTCCAGCTTTGAGTTGTATCAGCTTTAAAGTTTTGAGTAATGACCCCACTAAGCCACACCTCCAATATAATTTCCCAGTGTGCCTTGCCTTTGAGTGAATTGTAACGTTACCACCCATTACTTTATTTGTTGGTGATGGAGACATTCACCAAGTGAGTTCCTTGGTGATTATTATCATTATAATATAATTTTAAACTCTTTATGACAATACATTACATATCTCATGAGGCATGAGGATTTTGCAACCCTTCCTGAAAGTCATTATGCTGGCTTGCAAAGTGATATGTAATTCCTATTGGAATCCAGACAGAGTTAGGAGATCCAACAGTTGGAATTTTTTATTCACCTGCAACCTGTATTCATAATGACTGCCAGGGTTAGGAACAGTGTGAGGCGACTACCTAAGCCATTTAAACTGAAACAACCATTTCAGTAACAGGTGCATAAAATCTAACAAAATTATTGGATTTGTTTAGAAAAATGTATGTTATTTATCTTTGTGTAGCATAATGTTAAATAATCAATCACTCATTTTACATGCAAAAACAGAGATATTAAAAACAACTTGATTTTTTTTTTTACCTGCAGTAGAGCATGCTGGGTAAAAAGTTAATTTGTTATCATAACTTAAATTGTTTTAGTTGATGTGACTTCTAATTTAGTTTTGAGTTGGTACCACAAACATGTGAAGTAATAGGGACTTTTCATTGACTTTGAGTTCAACTTCCTATAATTTGTTGAGTTAGAAATGCCTTGGGGTTTACAGTGTAGGCTAGTCAAGGTAACTTGCATTTCTTTAATTGTGTTTGTTTAGCGTGCAACAGTCACTTTGAAACTTCCCTTAAAGTCCCCATAAACACTGGGCAAGCTGATAAAAGTCATAATACCTCACTTTATCATACCTCACTCTATCCACAGCAATGGTCACTGGAGAGATGCAGTGAGCTGATCCCCAGAGTAGCAGCTTGTCCCCTGTGTTTAAATAAAAAGTCTATTAATTTGTCCAAAAGACAAATCAACAGGAATTCAGCAAAAAATTCAATCAATTTAGGAAATCTGTTACCAATTATTCCCACAAATAAAACAAGGGTGATCGTGTCTCAAGGTACAGTATGAAATTATTCCTGGTGCCTTTTCCTGGTGTTCTTGTAGCTCTGCTTTTGAAGTTTTCAGTGGTTTGTCAATACCACTGAATCAGCAAAGTCATAGAGGTTCATAAAAGGATGCAATCATCTAATAACCTTTATCTAATGCTTGTGTGATCACAACTTTTTGCAGTTAGTGTCAAATGTAACTGCTTGCAGTAACTGATGTCAAACTGCTGTGATGATAACAGTGAGAGTAGGTTATCAGCTTTTGGCCTCTGTTAACCTCACATAGACAGTAGAAAATCAAGGTTTCAATCACGTAGCCTCTGGCTCAAACAGCAGAGATTACATGAGTTTGTATGGGAGGTAGGAGAGGATGTACTCAGGCACCTGATGGCAAGGGAATGAGGGGGCTGAGCCTCACTCTACTTTTCTCACTAGATTTCCCCATGGACCCCCCCCACCTGTTTTTTTAATATTCAGGCATCAGGCCATTTCTTCTTCTTCTTCTTCTTCACACTGCTTTTGTTTCCACACCAGCGAAAGGACAGTTGGAAAATGGAAGCACCACATTAGTAAACCTGAACATTCGATCATTTTAGCCTGCAGCACACACTTGGACTTAATTTACATTTTGCTGCATTAGGAATGACTTTGCAGCAGGGCTAATTAATTGTATTAGCAAGAAATACTTCTTAGATTGTGTGCCACAGACAAAACGACCTCCAACGAACACATGCAAAGAATCTAGGCACTTAAGAAATTAGGCAACCACCTTAGCCAGAGACGAATTTAAACTATTTTTTTTTTTGTGGAACCACTAACTTTTGTTGACGATGTCTTAATGTACATGTTCACCAAGCAGCACCAACCCCTAAAAGAGAGACTTAAAATAAATTACAGTACGACAGGGTCATATTTCATATACCTTTTGAAAGCTGCTAAACTGCAAAGTTTTATTTATTTATTTATGGGCATTAATGGCTCCCCAAAGGCGAGTCCTCCACGCCAGGATATCTGGATACTCGATAGTGTTTCCTACAGTATAATGTGTACATTTTAGTAATATTTCTTAGTAGTAAGGCAGGGCAGAGGACAGCATTTAGCCTGTAAATAAGACTGCTTTAGAGTCCAGGGGACACATTAACCATTTATCAACTAGCACAGAGGTCACAATGACAACTAAAGCATAACCTTTGATGTGTTTGGATTGCATCCAATTACACCTCATCGCCACTGTCTTGTCATCCAGCCCCATCTGAGTGCTAATGTGATTCATCACAGCAGACCGCCAGTGAGTGTTTTTCTTAGCGTCAATGCCAACCCTTGAATGAATTATGGGAAAACCCTGTTGATGATGTTCAGATGAACGGGAGGAGAGAGAGACCAATAATGGGCTTGTGTCAGGATCTTCATCTCATCTGCATGCAAATGTATTCTAGTTGAGCTTCTAATTTATTCATCCAAATGCAACTTCATCTATTTATCCCTCATCTTTTCCTATCAATATAATTCTCAAACGAGATTGGAGTAACACACAGGAATGTCCACTTTACCAAGATGATACGTTTGTGCTGAGATTCTTCCCCAGAATAGGAAAACAAGGAAACAACAAGGGGATCTCTTTTTTGTAGCAATGTGAGGATAAGTAGCAGCGTGGTTGAGTATAGGGCTGTGTAATTGCTTCATATTTAATATGATGAACATGAGGCAGGGTGGGTGAGAGCCTCCCACAGATGAGGGGTGCGGATGCATTCCACGTGCTGCTTACTACTCCTGCTTTTATCTTCATTGGGCTGTTTCCGGTATGCACTTCTCGTGTTTGCTGCACTGGTGCATAAAACGGGTTACCAAATGAGTGTGGCCAAGCACTCTCTGCAAACTTACATGAACTAGGCCTAATACAGCACCTCGGAAACAATCTCTGTCACATTTGTGGTCGCCAGGGGGGAAAACCCATGCGTGTAAGATTGATCCTACATATTGTCAACTGGGCCAAAAGTACTCTCAATGTCATTTGAAGTAGCGAAAGTGTTATAACCTAAAAATAAGCAAAAATGTTTATCTATTTTTGTCACATTTTATGTTCCTGTCTCATACAGTATTTTGTGTATTCGGTATGTTGTTTGCAGGATTTATGCTTCAAAGTGAAATATTGATTTTGTGTTGTTCTTATCATGGGGATGCTGGATGGAGCCAGTGATTAGATCAGTGTGTGTGGTGCATTTTTTTGGGGAGCCTAATTTGGTTGGCCAGATAAATGGTAAGTGGTCTCTAAAAGGCTGTCAGTGTTAATTAAAAGATGCGCTCTGAAAAGGTCACCAACCCCCCCCCCCCAGCCCCTCCCCACCACCTCCAGCAACACATGGGGACAGAGGCTGCCTTCCAAATGGCACCATATTCACTATATAGTGTACTACTTTTGACCAGGGCCAATAGGGCTTTGGCCAAAAGAAGTGCACTGAATAGGAAATATGGTGCCATTTGATATGTATACAGAGACAAAGTGTGAGAGAAAACATGGGGGCCAATGCCACCCACTGCAGTAAGCCTACTCCGCTATCATGCCATGCACTGACATTTCAAATAATGTCGTGTCTGTAGATGAGATGGACACCTTGCCCTTACAGTACCAGCACTCATGAGAAGAGGAACTTTTTTCAAGTGCTGGTTATTCTTACTGCACAGCACAATGTGGGGTATACAGTATCTATTGCATTCTATCAGATTTTATGAAGTGTAACTTAAAAGAGGTAACCTTGTTTATCCAGTGTGTGTTAGCTGCCATAAGTTAATCTAGCAATGTGGTGATTTCTCTATAACGTGTCAACAAGAATCTTATATTATTTTTTTGAGGTCACATTCTAATCAGAGTGAGTCATTCAACTTTTGTTTTCTAATGTGCTTATACCACCTTATTTTTCTCTCTAGATCCTAGCTGATCGTGCAGCAAACCAAAGCCACATCAGAGTCAGAAAATCGGAGAGGTAAGAGACCTGGTATTAAGGTCATGCAATGGGTGCAATTAAAGACAATACATTATCCATGCGCACAAGGAGAGACAATACATTAGGGTTTTATCCTGGGAAGGTGACAAATTCTAGGATCCAGCTAATGGAATAAATTATCTGCTCGAATTTTGTGAGGAGAGTCAACAGGCTCATTAAAGTGAGTAACTCAGAGGCCTTATTTCATGGTGCTAAAGTCTTGCACCAGCAGGCAGAGTCATGAAGAGGAGCCATTACACAGTCATGCACAGTCACAAACTATGTACAGAATTGGTCAGGTGGACACAATCAATATTGATGACATAGTTATTGTCTGAACAATATTAGACCTTGAATCATTCGATCCATAACACTTCTCACAGTTCATTAATTTTCATAATTTTATTTCACTTAGTCCTGCATGTTGGAGCTCAGAGCCTAAGATTTTCACTGTACCCCACAATAACATCTGCAACCCTGTACATTTGACTATTAAACACTCTGAATCTCTGATTATATTGGTTTTTATTTTATCTTCTTTTGTTTTTACCCTGTAGCTTCAAGGCAGAACTTTGTATTACAATAGCAAAGTATCCGTTGAGCAAGGCACTCCTGTAATTCACTCTGGATAAGAGCATCTGGTAAATGACTAAAATGTAAATGGTAGTCTTTGATACTGGAGTGGCTAATTACCATGATGACACAGCTCTATCTAAATTACCTGACATTTACATTGAGTGTACAAAACATTAAGAAACACCTTCCTAATATTGTGTTTCACCACCCCCTTTTTGCACTCAGAACAGCCTCAATTCTTCGGGGCATGGACTCAACAAGGTATCAAGCGTTCCACAGGGATGCTGGCCCATGTTGACTCCAATGCTTCCTACAGTTGAATCAAGTTGGCTGGATGTCCTTTGGGTGGTGGACCATTCTTGATACACACGGGAAACTGCTGAGGGTGGAAAAACTCAGCAGCGTTGCAGTTCTTGACACAAACCGGTGTGCCTGGCACCTACAACCATACCACGTTCAAAGGCACTTAATTATTTTGTCTTGCCCATTCACACTCTGAATGCTGTGTCGTCATGCTAATTAGCCAGTCCAGTCTTTTAAGATGGCGCCGGAGAAGAAGGCTGACGTTTTACGTGTTCCTATCCAATTGTGTTTTTTTGTTTGTTTCTTTGCGTTGTTTGTAACTTGTTTTTTAACGTATTTTGTACATAATGTTTGTGCTTCCGTCTCTTATGACCGGAAATAACTTCTGGACATCAGAACTACAATTACTCACCATGAACTGGCAGAATCCTTTTTTTCCTTTAACGAGTCCAACGAGCCCGACATGAATGATGTACTGCTTTCCCGGGAACAGGCCCAGATCCCCATCATTTGCGTGAAGAGAAGAAGGAGAAAAAGGGGCCGAAGGGTAGGCTGCCTTCTGAGAATTCGTAGGAGATCGAATAAACTCCCACTGCCTTCCATTCTGCTAGCAAACGTGCAATCTTTGGCAAATAAAATCGATGACCTACACAGAAGATTAAACTACCAACGGGACATTCAAAACTGTAAAATGTTATGCTTCACAGAGACGTAGCTGAACGACGACATGATCAACATACAGCTGGCTGGATATACGCTGTATCGGCAGGAAAGAACAGCGGTGTCTGGTAAGACAAGGGGCGGTGGACTATGTATTTTTGTAAAAAAAACAGCTGGTGCACGATATCTAAGGAAGCCTCGAGGTTTTGCTCGCCTAAGGTAGAGTATCTCATGATAAGCTGTAGACCACACTATCTACCTAGAGAGCTTTCATCTGTATTTTTCGTAGTTGTCTACATGCCTCCACAGACTGATGCTGGCACTAAGACCGCACTCAATGAGCTCTATTCCGCCATAAGCAAACAGGAAAATGCTCATCCAGGGGCGGCGCTCCTAGTGGCCGGGGACTTTAATGCAGGGAAACTTAAATCGGTCTTACCAAACTTCTATCAGCATGTTAAATGTGCAACCAGAGGGAAACAACTCTGGACCACCTTTACTCTACACAAAGAGACGCATACAAAGCTCTACATCGCATCAATGACCGGGACTCTAACCTGGAAGTTTATAAGAAATCCCGCTATGCCTTCTGACAAACCATCAAACAGGCAAAGCATCAATACAGGACTAAGATCAAATCGAACTACACCGGCTCTGATGCTCGTCGGACGTGGCAGGGCTTGCAAACCATTACCGACTACAAAGGGAAGCACAGCCGAGAACTGCCCAGTGACACAAGCCTACCAGACAAGCTAAACTACTTCTATGCTCACTTCGAGGCAAATAACACTGAAGCATGGACGAGAACACCAGCTGTCCCAGAAGACTGTGTGATCACGCTCTCCGCAGCAGATGTGAGTAAGACCTTTAAACAGGTCAACATTCACAAGGCAGCAGGGCCAGACGGTTTACCAGGATGTATACTGCGAGCATGCGCTGACCAGCTGGCAAGTGTCTTCAATGACATTTTCAACCTCTCCCTGTCCGAGTCTGTAATACCAACATGTTTTAAGCAGACCGCCATAGTCCCTGTGCCCAAGAACACCAACGTAACCTGCCTAAATTACTACCGACCCGTAGCACTCATGAAGTGCTTTGAAAAACTGGTCATGGCTCACATCAACACCATTATCCCAGAAACCCTAGACCCACTCCAATTTGCATTCCCACCTAACAGATGATGCAATCTCTATTGCACTCCACACTGCCCTTTCCCACCTGGACAAAAGGAACACCTATGTGAGAATTCTATTAATTAACTACAGCTCAGCGTTCAACACCATAGTGCCCTAAAAAGCTCATCAATAAGCTAAGAACCCTGGGACTAAACACCTCCCTCTGCAACTGGATCCTGGACTTCCTGACGGGCCGCCCCCAGGTGGTAAGTGTAGGTAACAACACATCCGCCACGCTGACCCTCAATACAGGGACACCTCAGGGTTGCGTTCTCAATCCCCTCCTGTACTCCCTCTTCACTCTTGACTGCAAGGCCAGGCACGACTCCAACACCATCATTAAGCTTGCCGATAACACAACAGTTGTAGGCCTGATCACCGACAACGACAAGACAGCCTATAGGGAGGAGGTCAAAGACCTGGCCGTGTGGTGCCAGGACAACAACCTCTCCCTCAACGTGATCAAGACAAAGGAGATGATTGTGGACTACAGGAAAAAGAGGACCGAGCACGCCCCCATTCTCACCGATGGGGCTGTAGTGGAGCAGGTTGAGAGCTTCAAGTTCCTTGGTGTCCACATCACCAACAAACTAACATGGTCCAAGCACACCAAGACAGTCGTGAAGAGGGCATGACAAAACCTATTCCCCCTCAGGAGACTGGAAATATTTGGCATGGGTCCTCAGATTCCCAAAAGGTTCTACAGCTGCACCATCGAGAGCATCCTGACCAGTTGCATCACTGCCTGGTATGGCAACTGCTCAGCCTCTGACTGCAAGGCACTACAGAGGATAGTGTGTACGGCCCAGTACATCACTGGGGCAAAGCTTCCTGCCATCCAGGACTTCCATACTAGGCAGTGTCAGAGGAAGACCTTAAAAATTGTCAAAGACTCTAGCCACCCTAGTCATAGACTGTTCTCTCTGCTACCACACGGCAAGCGGTACCAGAGCGCCAAGTCTAGGTCCAAGAGGTTTCTTAACAGCTTCTACCCCCAAGCCATAAGACTCCTGAACGTCTAATCAAATGGCTACCCAGACTATTTGCATTGCCTCCCCCCTCTTTTATTCCACTGCTACTCTCTGTTGTTGTCATCTATTCATTGTCACTTTAAATAACTCTACCTACATGTACATACTACCTCAATTACCTTGACTAACCGGTGCCCCCGCACATTGACTCTGTATCTGTTCCTCCCTGTATATAGTTTTGTTATTTTACTGCTACTCTTTAATTACTTGTTACTTTTATTTCTTATTCTTATTTTAAATGTTTTATTTTTTTTAAACTGCATTGTTGGTTAGGGGCTCGTAAGTAAGCATTTCACTGTAAGGTCTACACCTGTTGTATTCGGCGCATGTGACTAATACAATTTGATTTGATTTGAATGGCACACATACATAATTCATGTCTCAATTCTCTCAAGGCTTAAAAATCCTTCTTTAACTTGTCTCCTCCCCTTCATCTCTACACTGATTGAAGTGGATTTAACAAGTGACATCAATAAGGGATCATAGCTTTCACCTGGATTCACCTGGTCAGGCTGTCATGGAAAGTGTTCTTAATGTTTTGTACACTGTGTATTCCCTGATTTTCTGTGGGCTGTGACTTCTGGGTAAGTCTCTGGTTCTAAGAATAGTGCCCGTGTTGACCCACTTTCTCCCAAGACACAGACTGTACAATCAAACCACTCCAGACAGACAGGCTTGTTAGTTTGGGAATGCACTTCCTTGCAGGGAGAGTCTCAGAGATGGAAGTACCTTAGCACGCAATGGGAGATATGGAAAACATGGGTTCCCTTTCAGTTGGTCACTCTGTATAACATACTATGGGGAGTCAAGGACCAATCATATTCACCTGAAGAAAACTGAAATTCACGCAATGGGCCAATGGATGCCGAGCCCACCCTCCGAAGCCCCGCTTCCTGGCTATAATACCATGGCTCACATTCATTTCTTAAATTCTTTGCTCCTCAGCTCGCCTGAAGGAAGAACGTGTCACACAATTTCAAACTTAAGTGTTTGTTAGTGGGGAGAGAGTACTCGTCCCCCTAGGTGTTATGAGTTTTGGGTCTTGGTATCAGTTTTTGTGTTTGCTAAAAGGTTTTGCTCTGCTTGTGTAGCTAATGCATACTTGGCCAGCGGTAAGAGTAAGTTCAAAAAGGCTAACCAGCCGAGTTTGAACCTAAGACCGTACCCTGTGGCATGTGGTTTCACAACGAAAATTGAAGATACTCACAAGTGCTGCCCTGTTTGCCTGGAGTGGAATCACGTTCAGGAGGCTTCGGCTCGGACTAGGTCGTGTGACCATTGTCTCCAGCTGGGTTCAACTTCCATTGGGCGTCGGGTTGACTTTGAGAGAAAGACTGGGTCCACTGGAGAAGGGTCTTCCGGTGAAGCAACCTCGGGAATGTGGTTGTCTGAATGGGGTTGTCTGAGGCAGGGAGAGAGCAGCAGCGGTGGTCGGAATTGATAGGGGTGTCATGGCAGCCGAGTGAGGCTCATTCCGGTTTCTCAGGAAGTGTTCAGAGTCCATATTCTTGGGATGATATACTATTTCTGGTTGGCTCTGGAAGGGTTTCAAAGTGTCAATCGGCTTTGGATTCAGGCGGGGGAGAATGAACCATTGGTGGTCAGTGCGCCTTTGATGGAGCTGTGTCTTAGGGCGGCAGATCACCTGGGAGTGGATTGGCCATCTTCTCCCCCACAGCAGAGTTACTCCAGGTTTTTACCTCCTGTTCCTGCAGCGGTGAAGATTCACATACCCCTGTTTAAAGATTTTGCAGATGAGCTAAAGGCGACATGGGATTCCCCTCATTCAGCCAGGCTGGTGCTAACAGGTTACGGTGAGTTTATGAATGTAGAGGGTATGGAAGAGGCGGAGCTCATTTGCACACCGCCGATGGATGGAAAGCTGGTGAATTACTTAGCTCCACAGGCTTACAAGGGGGCTAATCCTAGCACGGTGCTTCCGAATAAACAGTTCTGGTACTCGGCGGATCAGCAGGACAAAGTGTACCAGGCTGAAGGTGTGGCGGCCCGGCCATTGAATGTGTTCACAATGGTGCAGATGTGTGTCGTATTGATTTGCTGATTTTGTGCTGTGTCTGGTCCGCTGTAGTATCCTGGCTGTGGGGAAAGGTATGGGGGCGACGGTGGTGGCTCAGTGCCACATCTGGTTGACGTTGTCCCGGATTCCTGAGAGGGACATGCAGGTTGAGCCAGTTTCACCAACAAGGTTGTTTGTCTTGGCTATGGAGTCCTTACAGGCCCGTTTCGAAGAGAAACAAAAACAGGATGCAGCTTTACGGGTCCCACTAAAATCCTTCACGGTGGCAGCTCGGCATTTCCCCATGGGTGAAAGAAATGGTCCAGGACAGAGGTGAGTTTCCTTGGGCCAGGGTTTCGGCTTCGAGGTCGGTTTCTGACCATCTTGGTTTTTTTGGGCAGCGGTGGACGTCTTGGCACGGTCGCCGTGCTGGGTCAAAGGAGAGCGGGGTGAAGCAGAATCTTCCACAGCGCGGGGGAGGAAGCAGATCTCGCGACCCTAGCTGAAGGCTGGATGAGGGGTGTGTTCTCGGGGCCCTCCTCCCCAAGCATTTACTGTGGCAACAGTGCTCACAGTGGTGGATTTGAAAACAAGCATAACAAACAAACAAAAAAATGGCAGTTGGTGCATCCTAGCGAGTGGTTCACGTCCATAGATTAGTATTTTCATGTGGATGAGTGAAGGATGAGTATTTTCATGTGGCTATACATCCTCCCCACACTCAAATTAGTATGATATGTTACGTTGGTATGTTACATGCATAAGCTAGCTAACATTAGCCACCTAGCTAGAATTAGTAACATATCATATGTTTTGCAGATTCATAACATATAATACAAATTGTAATTTGTAACATATCATACGAAATGGGTGATGGACAACCACAAATTAATACATACCATATGAAAGGTAACATATCATACTAAATGGAGTCAAATACAAAATGCTCTGAGTCCAGGTTGCCTTACTAGGATGGCGAGTGCTGTGCGTGGGCTTTGGTCAACAGTGTAAAGGGTGCTGCATAGCAATTACCTAGAGCTACTTACTGTTTTGCTAGCACTGAGGCATTTCCTTCCGATGTTGGATGGCCAGTACTTGTTGGTAAGGTCCGACAACAGGGGCGGTCTCTCTCCTAAACCTGCCCGGTTATCTGCTCTAATGAAGCAGTGCACATTTTCTGTCACTCAGGGCGAAGTATCTTCCCGGATCTCTCATTCTATGGAGTGGAGACTGCATCCCTAGGTGGTTGCCCAGATATGGGACCAGTTCGGCAAGACCGGCGTAGATCTTTAGGCAATTGCGAGAAAATGCACATTGTCATCTGTTCTTCTCAATGAGGTATCTGGGCACTCCGTTGGGAACGGATGCTTTGGCGTATCAATGCCCTGCTCTATGTGTTTCCTCCGGTGTACCTGATTCAAGCCAATTCTGGTGGCTCCCCTTTGGCCCAGACAACCCTGTTTTCCGGAGATCATCTGCCTGTTGGGGGGGGGGGACGGACTTGTGGAGGGTTCTATGTCATCGGTTACCTATTGTCCCATGCGCACGGGAGAGTTTGGCATCCACAACCGCAGATATGGGATCTGTGGGTTTTGCCCCTGTAAGGTTGAATTTGATGGCAAGGGGTTTACCCTCGAACGTGATTACGACTATACAGTGGGCGTGTGCACCCTTTAGAGGGTTGTATACATATAAGTGGCGAGCATTTGAGAGTTGGTGTCAGGTTAAAGGTGTTCTTTTCAGAGCTCTTTGGTGGACATTCTGATGGTCTTGCAAGAGCTTTTTTAGCAGGGCCTTTCTTCTTCCACATTGAAGGTTTATATGGCCACCATGTAGGGATTGACGGCTCTACCCTAGGGACTCATCCTCTGGTGGTGCGGTTCCTGAAAGGCGTGCATTGGCTCAGATCAGTGTCTAAGCCTATGGCATCAAACTGGGACCTGACTTTGGTCCTGGACGCTCTGTGTGAGCCTCCATTTCATTCATTGGAGTCTGTGGACCTGAAGGTCCTTTCCTACAAGACTACCCTGAACATGGCCATAGCCCATTGGGGATCTCCACGCGCTATCAGTACACACTTCCTGTTTGGCAACTCCAAAGTGATGTTAAAATCTAATGCAGCTTTTGCTCCCAAGGTTATGCCTATATCTTACAGGTCCCTGGCTTTTGAGCTATTCCCTTTCTCACCTCCTCCATTTGCTTCCAGTGAACAATGGAGGTTGCATGGCCTGTGTCCAGTGTGTGCTTTACGCACGTATATGGACAGGACCATGGATATCTGTGTTTGTGATCAGCTTTTTGCCTGTTTTGCTAATCCAGCTCGGGGTAGGACGCTTTCTATGCAGCTTCTTTGTCATTGGATTGTGGAGGCATATCTCCCTGACATACGGGGGTGTTGCGGCTACTTGGTCATTGTTCAGGGGCCTGACATCTGATATTTGTGCTGCAGCGAGTTGGAATTCCCCACACACCTTTGTGAGATTTTATCGCTTGGATGTAACTGCTCCATGTGTGGCTCATAGTGTTCTTATGGCTGGGTCCGGGAGTGGTTGTTAGGCAGCGCACAGGTTGCACATTTAATCCAGGTTACCACAGTTCCCTGTGGGGTGTAGTCTTGGGCTGCGGCAGCATGTAAAGTGCACACTATCAGGGTAACCACAATTTCCTTTGGGTTTGAGCCTTAGGCTGCCATGGCTGCGCCTGAGTACCCAGTTTCCAGGTTACTGGAGGTTCCATGTGGGTTTGAGCCTCGTACTGCCATGGATCATCAACTCTGGTCGATGTTATTCAGTGCGGTTCATTGTATGAATTCTGATATTTCAGGCTCGAAAGGAAAGTATAGTTCTTAGAACCGTGAGGTCTTTGCACTTGGGCTACAGTGTTAGCGTGGCAACATGGCAGTGCGCATAGCCAAGTTGCATCAGGTTCTGGTTCCCTATATGGGTCTCTGACAGTTCAGGCCTCATGAGGCTCTGACAGTTCGGGCTTATACCGAGTGACAAACTGAAAGGGAACGTACTGTTTTGAATATAACTACTGTTCCCTGAAGGAGGGAACGAGGTATAACATATTTTGGTCCCACACCGTCAGGGGGTTTGGGCTCGCTGAAGAGCGGTACTGAACTGAGGAAATCAATGCACGCCCTGGTATTATAACCAGGATGGCAGGGCTTCAGAGGGCGGGCTCGGCATCCTTTGGCCTTGTTGGGCGTGATTTCAGTTTTCTCCAGGTGAATATGATTTGTCGTTGACTCCCCATAGTATGTTATACCTCATTCCCTCCTCCAGGGAACAGTAATTATATTCATAACTGTACGTTTTCCCCACATTGATCTATAGTACCACAGAACTAGTCTCAATACTGAAGTTTAAAATGTGAAATACTATTGGTGAACAAATAGTTTGCAGCATTGTACAATTGTCTGAAAGGAATATAAGTATTTTAATGTTGAAATAACGTTTGACTTTATTTTATTTGGATAGTGTGAACTGACCTTATTTATAGGCTGACATGTATTTTGATTATTATTATTAGTTATTATTGTTGTTTACATTTTTTATTGACTGACATGTATTACCCTACCGTTTGGCATGAGCATACAGACCTTCACAGATAAGACTTTCACTGGTCCTCATAACCACCTTTCCATTTAATTTTGTTAGAAAGATCTGCTATTACCTTCAAATCAAATGTTATTGGTCACATACACGTATTTAGCAGATGTTATTGCGGGTGTAGCGAAATGCTTGTGTCTCACCTTGTGTCAGCAACTGACAAATGTTTTGGAGCTTGCGCGGCAGGTTTTTGACAAGTTTCCAGTGAGAGGGAATAGGGATGGGTGAATACAGTAACAATGATTTATTAATTACACCCTAATTTGATATGGCTTGGTTTGATATGCTTGATATCACAAATGTCAAATCAAATCAAATCAAATTTTATTAGTCACATATGTGATGGGAAATGTTTGCAAACTTCAAAACCTGAAACAAAAGCTGCTCCAAAACGGACAAAATGGAATGTTCAATGATTCAGTAGTGTTTTATATGTTGTTGAAAACACTGCTAGATAGATGAATGACTCATCCTTGTGTGTGTGTGTGTGTGTGTGTGTGTGTGTGTGTGTGTGTGTGTGTGTGTGTGTGTGTGTGTGTGTGTGTGTGTGTGTGTGTGTGTGTGTGTGTGTGTGTGTGTGTGTGTGTGTGTGTGTGTGTGTGTGTGTGTGTGTGTGTGTGTGTGTGTGTGTGTGTGTGTGTGTGTGTGTGTACTTCACTACATTCATGAAGAGACTTATAAGCTATACATTACAGGCGGGAATAGTAAAAATGTCCGTTGTGAACACAGTCATTATAGTACACTGATTACATTCTGAATGTTATTCTAAATCTCACACAAATTAAGAAGAATTTAAAAGTATGTGGATAAATTAAGTCATTCAAAACAATCCCATCTTAACCCAAAAGCAAAGAGCCAACAGCAGAGGGCAGTGTGCCACACAACACAGCATGCTAACCAACCTCTTTTAGCTTATCCTTCTCTAAAGTATCATCCGTCCGTGGGTTTAGTTGGACCGTTTTGCTCATCCTCCCTTTGAAAACAGACTGGTCTGTGGGGCTGTGAAATCATTCTGGCGGCTCAAAGAGAGACATACCGACTGTTCTTTGGCACTCATCCTCCTCTCGCAATGTCTGTCTGTTCTGTCAGCATCCCCAACTCCATCCCACATAGCACCCTATATTATTTGCTACAGTAAAAATAGATTGCCCACCGCCCCACCCCCACCACGACAGGGGCTGACAGCTGTATAGCCCTACTGTGACAGAATCCCCCCCCCCCTCCCCACGACAGGGGCTGACAGCTGTATAGCCCTACTGTGACAGAATCCCCCCACCCCCCACCACGACAGGAGCTGACAGCTGTATAGCCCTACTGTGACAAAATCCAACTGTGTTGACATTGACATTGACATTGTTGACATTGACCCCATTATGACATGGCCCTCAGCCAAACACCCGACCTGAGTCGCTCTGGCAACGTCTTAACAAGGTTCATTAAGACTTGTGGTCCACTCTGAGTGGTGATGACCGATGTTACGGGTCATGATGCTCACTGACCGAGAGTAACTTCTTCTCTCTCCAGTGAACTGTTGACCAGCTGAGGGGAATGACCTTTACTCTCTCACACAATCCCCTCAGGGGGGGGGGGGGGGGGGGGGGCCTGAGTGACCCAAAATTACTACACATAATAATTTCATGGTTTTGTGCAGTTCTTTAATGATTTTCCTATTATTCCCATATTCTTCAAAGTGGATACTTCAAATTAGAGTATTTTCTTCTCACCTACTGTATACATATGTACACAGAGAAGACTGCTTGTACGCAAGACACTGGACAGGCTGAAGTAGACCTTGTTAATGGCTATATTTATTTTAACATTCACTGCAATTATGCTTGACAGCAGTTGTGTCTGTGTCCATAACATGCTTCACTGAGGGAAATAAAAGCTTTTACTGTATGTCTGTACTGTACATTCAGCAGCTCAAAGGCTAACATGCTACCTCAGCGCTCAGTAACACATATTGCAGGCTGATTTATTAAGTGAATTGGAGTGTTTCAGCCTTTGAGGACCACAGTGTCTGCAGCTTTTTCACTGTACCTCAGGTCTACTACTCCTAATTATTTGGCCAGAAAGTCACCTCATCCCCTCTTCCCAGTGTAAATCAGCCACTGTACTAATCGACTATTAATTGAGAGGTAAGCTTTAAACCTGCAGACCTCATGCATGCAGTTAACCACCATTGATTTACCTGGGAATAAACTCAAACTTACTCTTGCTGAATGTAAAATGTCTTAACAATTACAGTATGCCCTTATTTTCCCTGACCAGAATGCGGAGGCTCTCTATACATACAGTATTATAAACTCAAGACTGTATTAACCAACCAACATCCTGCCACATTTTCCTGGGTCAGAAATGCAGTCACCTCATTTATTGATGAGTTTGTCCCAGTTTTGTCAGTGTTTGTTTTGTGGGCTGAACTTCAGGGAGAGGCAACAGTGACAGATAGAGTCAAAGCAGTATCAAGGTACAGTCTGAGACAGCATAGCACAGATGTCCCTTATTAAAAAACAACTTGCTGAGATCTGTTATTTTAATCGCTGTCGTCAATGTCTTCCAAAACAGTACAAAAAGGCAGTTTGCTTTTTGAATATACAGCTGAAGTCGGAAGTTTACATACACTTAGGTTGGAGTCATTAAAACTTGTTTATCAACCACTCCACAAATTTCTTGTTATCAAACTATAGTTTTGGAAAGTCGGTTAGGACATCTACTTTGTGCATGACACAAATACTTTTTCCAACAATTATTTACAGCCAGATTATTTCACTTATAATTCACTGTATCACAATTCCAGTGGGTCAGAAGTTTACATTCACTAAGTTGACTGTGCCTTTAAACAGCTTGGAAAATTCCAGAAAATGATGTTATGGCTTTAGAAGCTTCTGATAGGCTAATTGACATAATTTGAGTCAATTGGAGGTGTACCTGTGCATGTATTTCAAGGCCTACCTTCAAACTCAGTGCATCTTTGCTTGACATGGGAGAAAAAAATTAAAAAGCAGCCAAGAACTCAGAAAAAAATTGTGGCTCTCTACAAGTCTGGTTCATCCTTGGGAGCGATTTCCAAATGCCTGAAGGTACCACGTTCATCTGTACAAAGAATGTACGCAAGTATAAACACCATGGGACCACGCAGCCATCATACCGCTCAGTGTAACGGTTTCTCTCCTCCTCTTCGTCTGAAGAGGAGGAGTAGGGATCGGACCAAAACGCAGCGTTGTATGAAGACATAATGAAGATTTATTAAAGCAAAGACGAACACGAAAAAACACTTGGAAAATTACAAAACAACAAAACGACGTAGACAGACCTGAACATGTGAACTTACAATAAAACACGAAGAACGCACGAACAGGAACAGAGGGGCTGCTCATGGCTGGCTGACGGCTCTGGCTGCTCATGGCTGGCTGGCGGCTCTGGCTGCTCATGGCTGGCTGGCGGCTCTGGCTGCTCATGGCTGGCTGACGGCTCTGGCTCTTCATGGCTGGCTGGCGGCTCTGGCTGCTCATGGCTGGCTAGCGGCTCTGGCTGCTCATGGCTGGCTGGCGGCTCTGGCTGCTCATGGCTGGCTGGCGGCTCTGGCTGCTCATGGCTGGCTGGCGGCTCTGGCTGCTCATGTCTGGCGGAAGGCTCTAGCGGCTCCTGTCTGGCGGAAGGCTCTAGCGGCTCCTGTCTGGCGGACGGCTCTAGCGGCTCCTGTCTGGCAGACGGCTCTGAAGGCTCATGACAGACGGGCGGCTTTGAAGGCTCAGTACAGACGGGCGGCTTTGCAGGTTCAGTACAGACGGGCGGCTTTGAAGGCTCAGGACAGACGGGCAGTTTAGGCGGCACTTGGCAGACGGCAGACTCTGGCCGGCTGAGGCGCACTGTAGGCCTGGTGCGTGGTGCCGGAACTGGAGGTACCGGGCTAAGGACACGCACCTTCAGGCTAGTGCGGGGAGCAGCAACAGGACGCACAGGACTCTGGAGGCGCACAGGAGGCTTGGTGCGTGGTACCGGAACTGGAGGTACTAGGCTGGAGACACGCACCACAGGGCTAGTGCGTGGAGGAGGAACAGGGCTCTGGAGACGCACAGGAGGCTTGGTGCGTGGTGCCGGAACTGGTGGTACCGGGCTGAAGACACGCACCATAGGGCTAGTGCGTGGAGGAAGAACAGGGCTCTGGAGACGCACAGGAAGCCTGGTGCGTGGTGTAAGCACTGGTGGTACTGGGCTGGGGCGGGGAGGTGGCGCCGGATATACCGGACCATGCAGGCGTACTGGCTCCCTTGAGCACTGAGCCTGCCCAACCTTACCTGGTTGTATGCTCCCCGTAGCCCGACCAGTGCGGGGAGGTGGAATAACCCGCACTGGGCTATGTAGGCGAACCGGGGACACCATGCGTAAGGCTGGTGCCATGTATGCCGGCCCGAGGAGACGCACTGGAGGCCAGATGCGTTGGGCCGGCTTCATGACATCCGGCTCAATACTCAATCTAGCCCTGCCAGTGCGGGGAGGTGGAATAACCCGCACCGGGCTATGCACGTACAGGAGACACCGTGCGCTCTACCGCATAACACGGTGTCTGCCCGTACTCTCGCGCTCCACGGTAAGATCGGGAAGTTGGCGCTGGTCTCCTACCTGACTTCGCCACACTACCCTAGACTTCGCCACACTACTAGCCCAGGCGGGCTCCGGCACTCTCCTTGGGTCGATCGCCCACCTGTCGATCTCCTCCCACGTAGTGTAGCCCAGATCCTTCTCCTGCTTCTGGGCTAGCTCCTCAAAACGCCGCCTCTCTGCTTTCGCTGCCTCCAGCTCAGCTTTGGGGCGGCGATATTCTCCTGGCTGTGCCCATGGACCTTTACCATCCAATATTTCCTCCCATGTCCAGAAATCCTGCGATCGCTGTTGCTTTCTCCCACGCCGCTTGGTCCTTGGTTGGTGGGTGATTCTGTAACGGTTTCTCTCCTCCTCTTCGTCTGAAGAGGAGGAGTAGGGATCGGACCAAAACGCAGCGTTGTATGAAGACATAATGAAGATTTATTAAAGCAAAGACGAACACAAAAAAACACTTTGAAAATTACAAAACAACAAAACGACGTAGACAGACCTGAACATGTGAACTTACAATAAAACACGAAGAACGCATGAACAGGAACAGACTAACCAAACGAACGAAAACGAAACAGTCCCGTGTGGTGCGACAGACACAAACACAGGAACAATCACCCACAAACAAACAGTGAGAACAGCCTACCTTAATATGGTTCTCAATCAGAGGAAACGTCAAACACCTGCCCCTAATTGAGAACCATATCAGGCAACACATTTAACCCAACATAGAAACACATAACATAGAATGCCCACCCCAACTCACGCCTTGACCAACTAAACACATACAAAAACAAGGAAAACAGGTCAGGAACGTGACACTCAGGAAGGAGACGCATTCTGTCTCCTAGAGATGTACTTTGGTGCGAAAAGTGCAAATCAATCCCAGAACAGCAGCAAAGGACCTTGTGAAGATGCTAGAGGAAACAGGTAAAAAAAAGTATCTATATTCACAGTAAAACGAGTCCTATATCGACATAACCTGAAAGGCCGCTCAGCAAGGAAGAAGCCACTGCTCCAAAACTGCCATAAAAAGCCAGACTACAGTTTGCAACTGCACATGGGGACAAAGATCATACTTTTTGGAGAAATGTCTTCTGGTCTGATGAAACAAAAATAGAACTGTTTGGCCATAATGACCATCGTTATGTTTGGAGGAAAAAGGGGGAGGCTTGCAAGCCGAAGAACACCATCCCAACCATGAAGCACGGGGGTGGCAGCATCTTGTTGTGGGGGTGCTTTGCTGCAGGAGGGACTGGTGCACTTCACAAAATAGATGGCATCATGAGGCAGGAAAATTATGTGGATATATTGACGCAACATCTCAAGACATCAGTCAGGAAGTAAAGCTTGGTCGCAAATGGGTCTTCCAAATGGACAATGACCATTTGAACTGAAAAAGCGTGTGCGAGCAAGGAGGCCTACAAACCTGACTCAGTTACACCAGCTCTTTCAGGAGGAATGGGCCAAAATTCACCCAACTCATTGTGTGAAGCTTGTGGAAGGCTACCCGAAACGTTTGACCCAAGTTAAACAATTTAAAGGCAATGCTACCAGATACTAATTGAGTGTATGTAAACTTCTGACCCACTGGGAATGCAATGAAAGAATTTAAAGCTGAAATAAATAATTCTCTCTACTATTATTCTGACATTTCACATTCTTAAAATAAATTGGTGATTCTAACTGGCCTAAGACAGGGGATTTTTACTAGGATTAAATGTCAGGAATTGTGAAAAACTGAATTTAAATGTATTTGGCTTAGGTGTATGTAAACTTTCGACTTCAACTGTAAATATAAAGTAAAAAATACCTATGACAGGTAAATTGCAGATAAATCAATTAAGGAATACACCATAGAGACATAACTTTGATCCATCCAAGAATATACTTAATGTACAGTGGAGATATGCTGAGATAAAACAATGAAGACATGATGCAAGCAGGCATGGTTGTACTGCAAGCACATGTAGGTGGAGGGCAATGCAGGATCACTGCAAACAAGCGATAGCTGAGGGATTGCTATTTATTCCATGCCGACAAGTAGCCCAAGTGAAAATCTTTCAACTTAAAAAGTTCCACTTGGCAAACACAGCATTTGGGAAGATCTGCTGGGATTAAAAGCAAAACTAGGCTGAAGGATGACAAGAAGGCTATTTAATCATGCTGTTCTGTACCACCAGGCTCTAAGTAAATATTAGTACAATGAATCGTAGTCAGGACATCACTCATGTTAAAAGAGCCTTCCTGAAACTAAACAGTTTTCATACAGTGCTTTCAATTTCCTCTTTCAGCCTTATTGCAGGTCCAGGATGTAATTTCGTCAAGGTAATGTCTCCTCGTTTTAGCATATCCTTCCTGCAATGGACAAGAAGGCACCACTTTGATGTATCTTGCCAGTTTAGCTGTTCTTAGTTGAATGTCATAACCTGCATTTCTAAAGCATTTTCTTTTTACAACTGCATGCATGAACAATGTGTTTTTTAAGGACGTTCTCTGGCAGCTTTTTATTTGCCTGACAGGTGTTTATGCAGTAAAGCAACATGTTAACTTCTAAACATCTGAAATACCAAAATAGGGAGTCAAATGACTATTTATATAATTTACAATTAGTTTGATGATTTTAGAACAAAATACACAAATACCGCTTCTATAAGGGTTTAGCTAAAAACATGCATATAACTTATAGTTATGACATACATTGAACTAAAGATCACCACAAAGTGTGTTTGTTCCCTTAACCTCTTAAATGTAAAGTTCCCATATTTAGGGATCCCATTTGATTTTCTTTATTAAATTCAGTCTGGTATGAGAACAGTAGCAGCTATCTGCAAAAGCAGGGTGTCTGCGGAAAGCTGAGTTTCTTGGCTATTCATCGGTGCCTTCAAATCTTTGGTGTGACTTACTACCATATATGGCATACAAATTTATAAGGGCAGGCTGAGCCGATGACCTCATTTCTACCCACATTCTGGTTAGCGTTGAGAAGCATAAACGAAATAAACACGGAATATGTTGATACACACCGAAAGCCAGGACTCCACAGATCATGAGGATGTCTTATTTGTCTGCCTGTGATCTACCGTTATTTATCACCAGCCCCAAGAGTCAAAATGTTTATTTTACACTATGTTTTCACCAAACAGCAAACATCTTACAAGGTAAGCTACGATTTGGTCTGTGTTTGAGCTATAGCTACATGGGGGGGGGGGGGGGGGTGTATGAAATTAATCCTGAGGCTGGTAGGAACAGATCTATTCTATTACCAATGTTATCTGATGATGTATTACTTAATGGTAACAGTGAATGTCCATCGAGTGACTAGGTTTAGATATCCCCTGTATGTCCCCCGACACCACCACAATGTTTGAGAGAGTTTGGTGTTGTAAAATTTTTGTTTTTATAGTGAACAATAACTTTTAGTTACATCCAGTGTGCAAAAACAGTGCAATTGACAGATTTTGACACTTTGGAGAGGTTTGAAGGACACTTGAATGTACCCTGGATACTCCATAACACCACCACAATGTTTGAGTGAGGTTGATATGGTAGAAATTGTGTTTTTATACTGAACAAATAGTGTTTAGGGATTGCAAATATGTAATATCACTGGAATTATCTAATTCATAGACATATGCCACTTTGGAGAGGTTTGGGGACACATGGAAACGTCCCATGACCACACCTGACACCCCTTACGAAAACATTTGCCCATTTCTAGTTGTTAGGTCTATCAATCACATTTTACTGATATTGTTTGCATGTGTGCAATCCATCTGATGTGTTTCCAGCTCTAGCCATCAATAATTCACATAGCTTGTTAATGAAAGATGACTTTCAAAATAAATAAATAAATAAATTGTTATTTTATGTGTGCTTGATCTTGTGGATTCTGAACTATGTACCTCCTATCTATTTTCCTCATGATCTCCCAGATGTCTTCTTTCCAAATATACCAAGTTTTTGCATGTTAGAATCATGCAATTACATATGAATAGCATTTACTTTTGGGTATGTCTATTTAGGCGGAAATCTACATTTTGCCATTACATCTAAAGATGACCACATAGCATGTTTGTTCCCTTAAGTTAATGGTTTCAAACATACGGCCTGTGGGCCAGATCCGGCCAGCGAGGGGATCCAATCCGTCTCATGTGCGGTTTTAGTTTTTAAAAAAGAAGAAAAAATAGATTATAATTTATAAAAAATATAATTTTAAAAAATGTATGGGGGGACTAACAAAATACTTTAAAATGACAAAAAACTAATCTGAACAGTGTTTTTTGTTTAACAAATGTAGCAAATTTTGACGGCGAGGAAATAACACACTTTCAGTGCAGCCCTCCAGACCTTGTTGACCGGATGGGGCCCCCAGGGGATTAATGAGATTGACACCCCTGCCTTAAGTTAAAATCTTTGGCTTGTATCCTAAACGCGGGACAAGCACTTTGAAGCATCTTTTACTTTTAATGACTTTCTCTCCCTCTTGTCCTGTCTCATGTTAATAAAGGATGGTGGATATCTCGGGACCGATTTTAATACCGACATAGTTCAGTCTTAACTCAGCAGGGTGCCTGTGATGAAAAGTCCTCATTACTTTCTCTCTGGTCAACATTTTATGTGTTGAAACTGAAATACCATCATTATTACTGCAGTACTAGAATGGATGTAGGCATTGCCATGATAGAGGTCTGCAGTAAAAAGCTATATTCTTTGCCAAATGCTATTAAAATGGCAAATGTTATGATATTTGCTTGTTTGGAAATCATACTTTATCATGTTTACCTGCCTGTACAGGATTATATCTGAGTTTTCTTTACAAAGATGTATGTATAGTATTTCCTCCTCTTGATCAATTTATTTGAATCACTGGGTTTTCACTTTACAAAGACTATCTGTAATCTGACACCTTTTTCACTAAACCTGACACATGGACTTTTGCTTCTTGAGTTTTACATTTATATCAGGATTTGTCATGGCTTTCAGCCACGCTCCTGTTCTGAAGAAGGGATTTATTTCAATACATGAATAAACGTTAGAGAAGCAGAAGACAGGCTGGCGGCTGGATAGGCTATGTGCACCATGTGTGACAGCAGATCTACAGACACATCTATTGGGGAAATCCCCTCACATCAATCATTAATTGTGGGATACAGCAAAGTGTGGCTCTAGGGAAGCTCTGTGTGGGGACTCCTAGGTGAACTCTAACCTTGTTGTTACACAATGGGGCCATGATTGTTGATGGCATGCAGTATGTATGAGATGGCTCTATCCTCAATGTCAGCAAGACAAAGGAGCTGATCGTTGACTACAGGAAACGGCGGGCCGAGCACGCCCCCATTCAAATCAAAGGGGTGTAGTAGAGCGGGTCGAGAGCTTCAAGTTCCTCCTTTCCACATCAGTAAGGATCTATCATGATCCACACACACCAACACAGTTGTGAAGAGAACACGACAACACCTCTTCACCCTCAGGAACCTGAAAAGATTTGGCGTGGGCACCTCAGATCCTCACAAAGTTATACAGCTGCACCATCGAGAATATCTTGACTGGCTGCATCACCGCTTGGTATGGGAACTGCTTGGTATCCAACTACAAAGCACTACAGAGGGTAGTGCGTATGGCCCAGTACATCAATGGGGCCAAGCTCCCTGCCATCTAGGACCTCTAAACCAGGCGGTGTCAGAGAAATGCCCTAAAAATTGTCAAAGACTCCAGCCACCCAAGTCATAGACTGTTCTCTCTGCTACTGCACAGCAAGTGGTACCGAGGCACCAAGTTTGGAACCAACAGGACCCTGAATAGCTTCTTCCCCGAAGCTTAAAACTGCTAAATAGTTAATTAAATAGTTAATTAAATAGCTACCCAGACTATCTGCCTTGACCATTTTTGCACTAACTGTTTTTGACTCGTCACATACGCTGCTGCTTCTGTTAATTATCTGTTTATTATTATTATCTGTTTATTACACTTTTTTGTTCCAGGTAGAACCCTTTCAGGTCCATGTAGAACCCTTTCCACAGAGGTTTCTACATGGAAACTGAAAGAGTTCTAACTGGAACCAAAAAGGGTTATCCTTTGGGGATGGCCAAATAACTCTTTTGGATCCCTTTTTTCTAAGAGTGTACAGTCCCTGTGTGTTTGCATACTCAGAATGAGAGAGGCTTGAATACCTGCGACAGCCTGCTTCAGGGAACAAGCCTTCAGAATGAGAGCAGAAGGTGAACTCTGAAGCTGAATCAAGCAAAATGATCTGGGCTGGATTACCACCACTTCTTACCTCTGTGGGATTATGCAACTCAACTCGTTATAGCCTGTCATAATATTGCACTGAATGCAAATTACTTTGAATATGCTCACCATTTGACTTGGAAACATCTGAGCTTGATTTGACAAGGGTATGTGCTTCATAAAAAAATGGCAGTATTACTGAATCCTCTTTTCTGTCACCTAAAGAGGTGGAATAACGTGATTAATATGGATCCCAAACAGTGTATAATCCTGTTGTTGTCTGTGCATTGTTTTTATTGAGGTTCATTGGGGCCGTGCCTTGGGCAGATGACACATTTGACCCTATTTCTTGTTGAGAATAATCATTTGAGAGACAGAGTATAAGCTGAAGCTGTCTCAGTGTGATATGTCTTGTTGAAGTATGGATACTGAATTTTTATATGCCTGCATTGTTATGTAGTGTTTACAATTTGGCAGAGAATAACTCAAAATAGTTAACATTTTGACCCCAGCTTGCTGTTATTGGAATAATTCATTTTGTGAAGCAGCTCTAAAGTTTGGGTTGAACCTCTAGTGAATAAGAGATGGTAATATAATGCATTAATAAATATACTGTAGCTGCTGTCCATCTTTAATATTAGTTTTGCGCTAACTGACTGTACCTGCACCAAAACATTTTCTTATATAGCTTGTTCTCCAACTTCTTTTTAAATAGGAAACCAATTTGTTTTCAGCACTTTTATTTCCATGACTGATCAAACCTCGTTTTCTCTGTCTCTCTCTTGTCCCTCTGCAGCAGACATATGGTGAGCAATATGTTTGGAACATCGAATCACAATAAAGTCACAGTATCGTATCGCAATACATATACTGTACACAGTGAGAATGGCAATGCATGCAGTATCTTATCGGCACTAAGTGTGGTGATAATATCGTATAGTGAGTTCCCTGGCAATTCCCAGCCCTACTCTGCATACAGTATCTTGTTGTTGGTATGTTTGTTTGTTAAATATATTATCCAACCTAACATTTGAACATCCAGATTATAACATAAAGAAAATGTTCAGTGCATCCTTTATATAGAGCCTGTATGCTTTCATGGACAATGACCTTGATTGAATCAGTTCTCTCTGGTACATTGCAGTAAGCATCTCTTGGCTTCAAAGGGAAATGATCTGAGGGTGTGTTGGCTGCTGTATCCAGGTGAAACAATAGCTTAAAGCGGGCTCCTGGGCTTGGTTGAATTTAAGCAGCTGTGCATCTTCAAACAACACTGTTTACTTGGTTCGTTGCCTAATCCAATATGTATAAGAAATGTGGATTTAATCTGTCTTTTTTTCAGTCTGTTTGGAATTCCAGTGGATTCCTAATGGAGGGAGAAATTATTTCAAAACATATATGATCGTTCAAACAACGAGGAGACGGAATAAAAATAAACTTGTTTAGGATGATTTAGTTTTGGTCCCTTTGTCCGCCGTGCTTTGTGTTAATTTCTTGTTTTCTGTCTTTCAGTTTGATTTGGAATTTGACGGAGAAGAAACACTGTTAACTCTAAATGAAATGTTTCTTCCTCACTTGAAAGCAGTGTATTTATCTCTGTCTGACTGTCAGTGTAAAATCAGTTATTTCTTCAAAGCTCTCTGTTGTGAGTGATTGTGAGTGCCTTTTCATATTCAGGTGTAAATTATTTCCCAAATTTCCCATCACTAAATCTCTCAACTTCGAGGAATGTCGGAAACTCATACGACTTATGAGAGTTACTAAATATAAGTCTGACTGAAGACATTTAAGGCAACACTGTGTGTAATTTCATAATATATTTTTGAATAGGTTTTATTGAATTATTTTTAACAAAACAGCAAGCTTAAAAACTATCTTAGACATGGAAAAAATAATAGGAAGATAAGATTGAAGTATTTTTCTTTTTACTTCCAGTATTACCCATCAAACTATGTATAATAGGCTTTGTGGGCCAGTTTCCCAGACCCAGATTAAGACTAATCCTGGACTAAGAAGCACACATTTTCATTGAGCATGCTTTTTAGTCCAGGAGTCTGGAAAACTGGCTCTGAGAATTCAAAGATAAGCATACAACTACATAAAAATAGAATTATCTGATAAAAGCTTAAATCTGGGATTTTATAATATCAAGTCAAAGGTTAATAAAATAATGCTCATGGTTACTGAGACCCATGCAATGCTATGAAACTCCATTTAATAACATATGGTTTCACTAGGCATTTAAATTACACAAGAATATAAACAGAAACAGAAAGGCAAGGACTTACAATTCAATTACAAATCTGAAATACATTCTCAACACTGTCCATGTACTTACTACACTACTGTACCTCCTCCAACTATCTGCTATGTCTGGAGGAATAGAAACAGGAGCCAGTCACCTTTGGGAGTAATTCCGAACCTTTTCGAATGGCTCCTTACAGGGAAATCAAGAGTAGACAAAGTTGGAGGATATCATAATACAACGAGATAGGATCATCTGTAATTAGTTACCAGTGTTCTGGAGATGTTTTAGATAGCCATTGGATCCAGGTTAATTAGCCAAGCACTTTTGCAGACTCTGTTCTGTGTGGTTTGTCTTGCCACTGGATCCCCTTGCATATTATCTTCTTCTGCTTTGAGATCTGGACAATGGGATTGAGATACTGAACTTGAACTCAGGCACTTTTTTTGAAATCACAAGAGGTTGTAGGCTACAGCGTATACACTTTACACACATTTGCCCATACATTCGTACTTACTGTGAATAGTAATATCCAAATTGTGCTTTTAAATTCACTATACATCTCATCTCAAGGCATTGCAGTTAATATGCAGAAGTTTACGTTAGATGACTTACTTGGCACAGTCCTGAAGGAGAGGGCAACAATAAAAGGATCTATTCAGTCAAAGCTCAGTAAATGCTATATACATTTAGATAAAGTTTACAACAATACTATTTTCTCCCATATTACCATTTTAAATTAGCTTTTTAATACTATATCGTGACGCATGCAGATCACACATTTGTGATCATATTTGATGCTACCCCCTAGTTCACCAAATACCCACCTCCAGAAAACAAAACTAAACATAATTTAATTCACTTGGATTCTTGATACTCCTGAAAATATTTCTCTCAGCAACACTAACAAGAAGTCTTAGATTTCCCATTTTGCTAGTGCCAAAAAGCAGATAGACAAAACCCAGTTGCCTCCTTTTCTATCACTGTACGTACAATAAAAGAATGATGTAAAGTAACAGGGTCCAAAATATATTTACCTGAAAATAGAAATCAGAACACAACAATAAATAGTATAGAACCATCATAAACTTAGGTTGACTTGCACATTGCTACCACCTACCCACTAAACACACTCAGTTCAAAGTATTTTTCTGTAAACATAATTTTTAACAATATGATAGTACTCGTGTAAATAGAGTTCTCAACTATCAACTATCAATTTGATCATAATGTACATGACTCTTCTCCAGTCTACAGTTTCAATGTAATCTGTTCATTCTGAGGGTATGATTATCATGCTTTCCCCTTTTTCATATCAAAATGTTTATCAGGCCTTTTTTTTTACAACTTTCTCCTTGTCTTGGCACCTGTGTAAGAAAACTGGATCTCGAGAGCTGACTTACCAAGTGGCTCGCGCTAGCCTCATGCATATTTACAGGTTAAAACGTCAAAGTAGTATCAGAGACTCGGGATGATACTGACGGCCCAGACAAAGGCCCCATAGGAACGGTCCAGTCTCCCGTAAACATAGTCTCAACACCGCTCGATGACGCTGCCGTAGGTTACATGCGTCGCGGTAATCACACAGTCTTAGATGCCTTTGAACGATGGGAATGTCCATCGACAACACGGCACCGCCTCGGAACAGACCCAACTCCCAGCCGAATAACATGGCTGCGGCCGGTAGGTCTGCTGTGCTGTTCAATGCAAACGATAGGAATGTATTTTTATCACAGTCACAACGTGGTGTAGATGTAGACAAAGATGATGACTACCAGGTTGAGAATGGTGCCGATGATCCCAAGCATGGCCAGAATGGACTCCTCTGTACCTTCCTTGTCTTGCATTCCAGTTTCTTCATCACAGATGGCAGTGTTTACCATTTTCCCAGGAAAGGTCTGCAGTTTCCCTCTCAGACCAGTCTGGAAAATAATAGAAACACAAAATCAATAAATACATCAACAATAAGGTCAAATAGGGGACTCTTATATTTGTCCTGTTTCAAACATGTTTAAGTGTGTAACCTGTACAAGTGTGTGGTGTGAAATGGAAATGTATTTTTTGAATATCCCACTCCCCCTGAGATACCCTCAGAGAGTGGGGTCACAGCCAGGGATTCGTCTGTTATACGTTGGCAGCTGAGACATAGTAGTAGCAAGCTATAAGGAACATGCACACACAGATCAACTGACTTTTGGAAATTATTTGGAGCAGAGAAACTAATATGTTATTAGAAATCTTTAATAGGCAAGACTTGAAAATAAACAAATTGCTTTACAAAAAAAGAAGCCTATCTCAGCGGATTGCACAAGATGATTGAACTGACACACTAGCTGCCCTATACCATCTTGATTGACACACTGGTCATCGTGCGAATGGCTCACGGGATGAAATTACTCGCCACACTTGCATTTATGTCTCTATATGGCTTATGGGTTATGAAGCGTACATTAAGGGAAAGGGGGATACCTAGTTAGTTGTACAACTGAATGCATTTGACTGAAATGTGTCTTCCGCATTAGCCAGGTCTGTGGTGCCTGTTGTCAGCCCACAGTAGGAGCAGCCAGGTTGGCTTCCGGACACGACCCAGAGGACCAAAGTTTGCTCCTCTAACGGTTCCGTGGTTTTAATATGTACACTTGTAACTGTCAAAGCATGAAAACTCATGCACAGTAGAAATAGAAAGACCACCTGCTATAAGCCGTGGTTGGTGTGGCGATTATTATTATCTTTTTGATAACTTCAAAAGTATGATTCAAATGAAATATTTGGAGCATTTATGCCTCTGCTTTATGCCCCTGCTTTATGCCCCTGCTTTATGCCCCTGCTTTATGCCCCTGCTTAAAATGTTGAGCCTAGTTTTCAGTTGATCTGTATTATGGTATACTATATATATAAAAGTATGTGGACACCCCTTCAAATTAGTTGATTCTAATATTTCAGCCACACCTGTTGCTGATGGGTGTATAAAATTGAGCACAAAGCCATGCAATCTCCATAGAGAAACATTGGCAGTAGAATGGCCTTACTGAAGAGCTCAGTGACTTTCAACGTGGCACCGTCATAGGATTCCACCTTTCCAACAAGTCAGTTCGTCAAATTTCTGCCCTGGTAGAGCTGCCCCGGTCAACTGTAAGTACTGTTATTGTGAGGTGAAAACGTCTAGGAGAAACAATGGCTCAGGCGTGAAGTGGTTCACAGAACGCGACCACCGAGTGCTGAAGCGTGTAGGGCATAAAAAATGGCTGTCTTTGGTTGCAACACTCACTACCGAGTTCCAAACTTCCTCTGGAAGCAACGTCAGCACAATAATTGTTAGTCGGGAGCTTCATGAAATGGGTTTCCATGGACAAGCAGCCGCACACAAGCCTAAGATTACCATGCGCAATGCCAAGCGTCGGCTGGAGTGGTGGAAAGTTTGCCTCCATTGGACTCTGAAACAGTGGAAACGCGTTCTCTGTATTGATGAATCACGCTTCACTATTTGGCAGTCCGACGGACGAATCTGGGTTTGGCGGATGCCAGGAGAACACTACCTGCCCCAATACATAGTGCCAACTGCAAAGTTTGGTGAAGGAGGTTTTGGGCTGTTGTTCATGGGTTGGGCTAGGCCCCTTAGTTCCAGTGAAGGGAAATGTTAACGCTACAGCATACAATGAAATTCTAGACTATTCTGTGCTTCCAACTTTGTGGCAACAGTTTGGGGAAGGCCCTTTCCTGTTTCAGCATGACAATGCCCCTGTGCCCCATAAGAAGTCTATACAGGAAAAAAAAAATGAGATCGGTGTAAAATAACTTGACTGGCTTGCGCAGAGCCCTGACCTCAACCCCATCGAACACATTTGAGATTAATTGGAACGCCGACTGCGAGCCAGGCCTAATTGCCCATCATCAGTGACCAACCTCAATAATGCTCTTGTGGCTGAATGGAAGCAAGTCCCCACAGCAATGTTACAACATCTAGTGGAAAGCCTTCCCAGAAGAGTGGAGGTTGTTATAGCGGCAAGGGGGGGACAAACTCCATATTAATGCCCATGATTTTGGAATGAGATGTTTGACGAGCAGGTGCCCACATACTTTTAGTCATGTAGTGGATGTCCCATGGAGAGGAGCTAGCATAACCCACTGTCAGTTGGAATCCATTTGTTGGCCATATCATTGCATCTCTGGCACACCTCATCAATAATTAAAACAAAATCAAATGGATTGAAGGATAGGTTATTGACAGGACAAACACATTCTCCTTTCAGTTCCCTGGGAGACAATTTCCCAGTGGGGCTTTGAGCAAACGCACCACAGTCTGAGTTGAATCCATATGAGGGCAAACCCCCGTAAGTAAGAGTTTAACATTCAGCTGGTGTCTGCAACCCATCCATCACAATGTCTACAACACAGAAAACAGTTCATCTGCTGTGGCTGATGATGAATCCAATTTCACACGATTGTTTGCTATAATTAACATCTGCGACATCCAGATTATTAAGGCTCATTTGCAAATCCTCCATTGGTGTAATTGAAATTTGTGTAACCTTTGGAACAGGTCTGCATGAGGAGAGATTTTGTTATGTCCTCGCTCGGCTCTCAGGCCCCTCTATATTCTTCCCTTTACGTTATCTTGCTTCAGTTCTTCCTCAAACAGTTTGGCAGGGAGAATGTCCTGTCAGAATCATGACATTTATTACTCTATTATAGAGTCTAGTGAGAGTCTGTGAAGTGAGTAGGGTGAGAGGTGAGTGGGAGAGATTTGACCAGGTATTATAAGGGCACCAACCTGAGGAAAAGGGAGCTCCTGAGCCTCTGGTTAATGGACAGTTCAACTTGAAGTGGAACAAGCTATACTGTATGTCAAGTATGGTAATATATTGTGGCATCTGTGATCGATTGGAAAAAGCAAGAGGTACTGTTATAATGATTCACCATTTTCGATTCAAACAATGTAGAACTATTAACCAATCATTACTTCATCAATTACTCATTTCGGAAGCATGTTTTATCCAGCAAATGTCACTTGGGTAAGCATAGGCAAATTCAATTAAGTGATGGACAACAGAAGAAATCCAACTTGAAAGTGTCTTCAGATATGAACATGATTTGTTATCTTAATGTTTTGTATTCATGCATATTCCTGGAAAGAGCAAGCCAACCGATTCATTCTAGTGGGCTGAGTGCTTTCTTTACCTGAGATCTCTAACAATGGGCTGTGATTGCTCGCCTTGGGGAGTGCTATAAACAGGGTTTCCCTCAAACTGAATGGCACTCATTGTGTAGTATGCTGCTGGATGGGCCCTCATGCATGAAGACGCCTGCTCGCTGCTGATATAAACTGCACTTGGGAGAGAGAGATATGGAGTCCCTGCCAAACCTGGGAGCAGAGAAACAGCTTTACCACAGGGAGCAGCTGTTCGTCTCTCAAACAAATGCTCTAGAGTCCTTCCATACAAACCTCCACTGTGCTAGCTGGCCGGTCCAAACCTCACGCTTTACAACAGGAGAGGTGTGTGGCAAGCTGTGACATTTGGCCTATACAATGCACCCTACTCAATGGCCACATGGGTACTGTATGTCATCTTTACTTTGTTTTACACCTGAGCTCATCACTACGGTACTTCTCCCTAGGTTTTGTCTTCGTCCTGGGTGTATCCTGATTGTTTGAGTACCAAGTACATAATGGCTGTTACGTTTGGAATTGGAAGATAAGACACCAGCTCAAAGTGATTTTCAAACAAACAATTAAGGTTCGATTTTTTTTGGTGGTGTACTTTGTGTACTTCAGTAGTCACATTTTTACGCTTATAGTAAGAAAACGACACACAATTACAGATTTCTGGTTGCACTAAGCATAGTTCATTTCTGAAGACTTCCAAAGTAAAATACTTGTGACTAGAGGATGAAAAAACATGTGCATATCATCAAATGCAGTCCATTATAGTTAATTGTCATTATGCAAAAAAAAAAGATCTAGTTACAGTCCAAATACCGTATGATATTTCCCAGGGAATATGTGATTTCTAAAGTAGAGACTTTTGTTCAAATAAGCGTTTGCATCTAAGGTCATATACTTGTTTAAATAGTAATGATTCACACCTGGTTCCTATATTTCAGAGCAAAAGCCAGAAGCGTGGCCGAGATAAATGGAGCATCACCATGGAAAGAAGGAAACGTTCATACTGTACCTGGAACAACACATCCAGGCTCTCCAGCTACACCTAATCGGGTTTAGCGTCTGCAGATCAGTGAAGAGTAAAACCTTTTGCCTCTTGAATAATTCTGAGCATATCAAACATTCCCAGATGCTAACTGGGTCTGACAGGCAGAGTTGCTTTTGGCATTGTTTTAAATGTGGAATTAAAACAAACAACAACCCCCCACTCATTCACACACACACACACACACACACACACACACACACACACACACACACACACACACACACACACACACACACACACACACACACACACACACTCATTCACACACACACAGCGGCGTCATGCCCATAGGGGACACAGGGACACATGCACCCTCAGATTTGTCCTAAAAAATATAGACATTTTTCTTAACATTTTGTTGTTGTTATTTCTCTTTAATTCTACTAGCCACCTAGCAATTTTATGACGTTGGCTTTAGCTAGCCCAGGTAGGTTCCCAATCTCTCAACCTCAAAAATAAAAATGCAACATGTAAAGTGTTGGTCCCATGTTTCATGAGCTGAAATAAAATATCCCAAAATGTTCCATACACACAAAAAACTAATTTCTCTCAAATGTTGTGCACAAATTTGTTTACATCCCTGTTGGTGAGCATTTCTCATTTGCCTAGATAATCCATCCACTTGACAGGTGTGGCATATCAAGAAGCTGATCAAACAGCATGATCATTACACAGGTATACCTTGTTCTGGGGACAATAAAAGGACACTCTAAAATGTGCCGTTTTTTCACACGACACAATGCCACAAATGTCTCAAGTTTTGAGTGAGTGTACAATTGGCATGCTGACTGCAGAAATGTCCCCCAGAGCTGTTGCCAGATAATTTAATGTTAATTTCTCTACCATAACCCACCTCCAACATAATTTTTGAGAATTTGTCAGTACGTCCAACCGACCTCACAACTGCGCCCTCTGCCCGGTCATGTGAAATCCATAGATTAGGGCCTAATGAATGTATTTATATTGACTGATTTCCTTATATGAACTGTAACTCAGTAAAATCTTTGAAATTATTGCATGTTGCGTTTATATTTTTGTTCAGTAGTTACCAAGAAGCCATTTCACGCTATCAATCAAGTTAGAGTAGCTAGCTTGTCTATCTTAGCTGGCATGCCTGATGGCATGGTTGGTAGACTTTAGAAAAGCAAGCAATAACAAAATGTACTGAATAAGACTGACATTCCTTTAGTTATTTTACCTAGATTTTAGTAGAGATGCAGAGAAGCATATTTAGTTTCTTTAAAAAAAGAACCACCAGTCAGAAGGATACATACAGCATATCTAAGAGGTATGCTTAGATATGCAGAAAAAGATACATATTTTTTACATAGAATTATTAAGCATAATGATTATGGCTATAGATTGCAGTAAACTGTTTTTTCAGATGTTTGAAAAATGCAAAATTCTCCTACCTCCGGATCACCCTCCAGCCACCCTGACGTACTTTGTGCCCCCTCAAATTTTTGGACACACACATACACACACATGCATACAGTACATAAAACTACACATGTACACGCATTCACGGTCTGCCCAACGCATTACCGGTGGCAAACTACCCGCCCTCCAGGACATCTACACCACCCGATGTCAAAGGAAGGCCAAAAAGATCATCAAAGACATTAACCACCCGAGCCACGGCCTGTTCACCCCTTTATAATCCAGAAGGCGAGGTCAGTACAGGTGCATCAAAGCTGGGACCGAGAGACTGAAAAACAGCTTCTATCTCAAGGCCATCAGACTGTTAAACAGCATTCACTAACACATTAGAGGCTGCTGCCTATATACATAGACTAGAAATCACTGGCCACTTTAAGGAATGGAACACTTTGATAGGTAGTCACTTTGATAAGGTTTACATATCTGGCATTACTCATCTCATATGTAAATACTGTATTCTATACTATTCTACGGGATCTTAGTCACTTAATGTTTACATATCTTGCATTACTCATCTCATATGTAAATACTGTATTCTATACTATTCTACGGGATCTTAGTCACTTAATGTTTACATATCTTGCATTACTCATCTCATATTTATATCCTGTTTTCTATACTATTCTACAGTATCTCATCCACTTAATAATGTTTACATATCTGGCATTACTCATCTCATATGTATATACTGTATTCTATACTATTCTACTGTATCTTAGTCCGTTCCGCTCTGACATCGCTCGTCAATATGTATATAGTCTTAATTCATTCCTACTTAGATTCATGTGTATGGGGTATATGTTGTGTCATTTGTTAGATATTACTGCACTGTCGGCGCTAGATGCACAAGCATTTCGCTACACCCGTAATAACATCTGCTAAACACGTGTATGTGACCAATAACATTAGATTAGATTTGATTTGACAACTCCGCACACACACAATCTCTATATGAAGCACATTGAATCTTTTTTCTTGATTTTCTTGATTTAAACTTTACTCTTTACGATTGACCACCCAGTTATTAAGACAGCTATTACCTTTTAATTTTACAAAGCAACACCACAGATATCGATCTTGACCAAATTATATATTATCTGTGCTAATGTAAAACTAGCAACAAAGAAAAATAAAGAGTTTGTGATACATTATCTTCTAATGTGTCATGTACAGTACAGTACATCTAGCACTTCATTTCAATAATTAGAAAATTCCGCATGGTGAAAGAACAATATCCCAATATCCTCAAGAGGAAAAGTTTAAGAATGTCATACTCTAAAGAAGAGGTGCAATTATCATAAAACACTATTTAATGGGGGATTCATACTTTTATGAATCTCAAATCTCAGCTTTGTTCTTTACCTCCAGACATGAATAAGTTAACACCTTGCCTGAAAAGATTCAAACCCTATTATTTCCATGACTATACTTTTCAACATTTTCCTCTAGTCAAAAAAATTATAACTAATCAATTGCCTAGTTAAAATGCAAAATTACAAAACAACCCATGATGATAAATCTAGGCTACTGATAAGTTTCTATAACACTGTTGTATAAAATAGGAAAATCTGTTGCTGTCAACAAGCAGATATATACACTTGTCCCCACAGCGCACTGTCACCTGGACCTATGGTAACCCCAGTTGACTGCATACGAATAAGGGTGAGAATTTTGCAGATAACTTACCTTGCAGAGCATCAGGAGGAACATAGCATTGGACATGCTTGAGGGGTTGTTTGCCTTTCCGTAGTGCACAGATATCCCTGGCAACTAAGGGAAAAGTCGGCACCTCTCATCCTTTGGCAGTGGAGAGGCACGGGATCCGAGGGAGAGGGCTGTCTCGTCTTCCAGATTGTCCAATTCAAAGGCTTCTTTCGTCGGATGTCGTACCCCGCGGCAGTTGAGCGTTTCCTCCCCAAGTTGCATCTCAGTAGTGACCAAGTTTGCTTTGTGGTCAGTTTCTCCTCCTCAGCCTTGATGAGCTGGAGCTGGAGCAGTTGTGCTCTCCTCTTCTCCACTCCACTCCTTTTCTGATGGGGAGATGATGTCAGGTTGAAGTGGGGAGTCAGATGATGAGCAGGTGAGGAGGGAAGCGGTTTCATGTATATAATTCCATCTCACTTCTTTTTGCTTTGCAAACCCCAGTTGATCCCACCAAAGACTTTAGTCTTCTTTCTCACATCAGAGTACTGTACACATCAACCTGCAACTTGACTTTCCTTTTTAAAGATTAATTTACACTGCCAAACTTTGGCTCATGCAACTTAGCAATTTAAAACACTTTCAGCTGATGTCCTATCCTGGATTTTCAATTTTAAGGTAAAAAAATTATCAAGATACAACTTCTGATTTCAGAAAGTGGATTCCACCCTGGAAATGATTAGCAACCTAACCAGGCTTTTCCCGTTCCTCTGCTCCAGTGGCTGAGTGTTTCCCTTGCTGTCTACTGAACAGTGTGTGTTTGAGCTGGACGGCTATAAGAGCGGGCGCTGTGAGCGAGGGACTCAGTCTCATACTCACGCCGATGTGGTCGGAGCGGTTGCCATGCTCTAGAGGCAAGAGGCTTCCCCTGCTCTTCCGCTCATACAGTATTAATGCAGCCGGGGTTGCCTGGCAACCAGCTCAGGGGAACCACAGAACGCCTGGTGACAAAAAGCGTTTGTGACAGACGGGCTGAGATGAGAGGGTCTCCTCCATACAGTCTTCCCTATTGTTTGGAGGGAGTGAGTGGGTGCGTACGTACATGCATGTGTGTGTTTGTGTGCATAATTTACATACTCTGGGATCAGCTGTAAGTCTGACCAAGGCAGGAGCGCGTGTGTGTGTGTGTATGTGTGTGCGTGTGCATGTCAGTGTGTGTGTGCGTGCATGCGTGCGTGTGTGTGTATGTCACAACTACGGCTGCATGGACAGACAGAAGCATGGTCCCCTCACAGCCTCAGAGACATCACAGTAGAGTACTGAGCCCTCCTGTCCATTCCCCACAACAGGCTCCTCTGTAAAAGACCAGAGACAGTAATAGATATGCTGATTAAACATGAAATCCATGAGGATGTAACGTTCCAAAACCAACACCAGGACAACCCCAACAACCCCTCCTAAAGTCCACCATCCCCTCCCCTACACTCCCATTGCTCCAGTTGTCCCACTTAATCTCTAGTTGGAGACAGATACACATGAGCTCATAATGGGAGCACAAGACCAAGGGGTCTTCTGTCTCCATATCTTATACATAGTGACACTAAATGTGAATCAGCTAGACAGCATCCCCCTTTCCCATAAAATCAGAGGCAGATTCACGCTGTCAATGTATCTGCTCGTTAACTCATTTATATTACAGTCCCTTCAGTGATGAATATTCAGTGTATCTGTGTTTACAGTTTATGGGAAAAGTAAAGCCTTTGGTTTTGGACATTCAAGGTCAATCTCTCGTGTTTTTGATCACCAGTAAAACATGTAAAATGTATTAATAAATAACATTTATGTTATTTCAACTCTTATTGTACATGTATGAGCAATAAGGAGTGTATGGAGGGTGAGTACCAGAGGGAATTGAATGTCCCAGCCATCATTCATCACTATACTGTGAAAAACCTGTGCTACACATTCCCACACCTCAACACACAAACAGTACAGCTGGACACTAGAAAATAGGATCAAACCCCCAAACTGCTCAGATCAAAACGCAAAAAGGATGAAGCGGATATATAGCCTACATAAATCTGTTCTCAGGTGAACTTCTTGCAAGCTTTTTTTCCAACCTTGGTAGAGCTTTTCCTGTTGACTGGTATTTTTTTACGGTAGTGAAATGCTAACACCGTATTTCAAGGTAAATTGACATTTTTGATTAATGTTGTCTCTACATCACTGATCAAACTCTTCTTTCTGCACCATAAAGTTGATACAAATTAGATAACTTCATAGTCCATGTTTAGTGATCCCTGGCATGATTAGATTTATATTGCACAAACTGTACATCCACATTTTTTACATGGACAATATTTCATTATGTGGGGGGTGGTGGTAATGGAAATGTTTGGAAGGGAAACAAATTGGTTTAAGCTTGATGTTGATTTGTGCATGAAATGGCCTGGAATGGACAGCAATAAAAATGGAAATGTAAAGGAAACATTCCCTTCGACTGAAATCGTTGGTGTGCATAATTTTATTGCTTACTTTCAATCCCTTCCTGTCTTCGATTAACTTACTTAGAGTATCCCTATCGGAAGGGACATTTATAATGATTAATCAGACAGTACATGTACTTTATTTCTCTCATCTGATCACAGAATACAGCCTGATAAGACAATCATACCCCCATACCAGATCTCTTTGCTCATTCCTCAATGGCATCAAACACATACTACATATGGTATCAAATCAAATCAAAGTGTATTTGTCACGTGCGCCGAATACAACAGGTGTAGACCTTACAGTGAAATGCTTACTTACAGGCCCTAACCAACAGTGCAATTTTTAAGTAAAGAATAGGTATTAGGTGAACAATAGATATGTAAAAGACAGTGAAAATAACAGTAGGGAGGCAATATACAGTAGCGAGGCTATAACAGTAGGGAGGCTATATACAGGCACCAGTTAGTCGGACTAATTGAGGCAATATGTACATGTAGGTATAGTTAAAGTTACTATGCATATATGATAAACAGAGAGTAACAGCAGCGTAAAAGAAGGGTTGGGGGGGGGGACGATGACACACAATGCAAATAGTCCAGGTAGAAGCTGTTGAGAAGCCTTTTGGTCCTAGACTTGGCGCTCCGGTACCGCTTGCCATGCGGTAGCAGAGAGAACAGTCTATGACTGGGGTGGCTGGGGTCTTTGATGATTTTTAGGGACTTCCTCTGACACCGCCTGGTGTAGAGGTCCTGGATGGCAAGCAGCTTAGCCGAAGTGATGTACTGGGCCGTACGCACTACCCTCTAGTGCCTTGCGGTCGGAGACCGAGCAGTTGCCGTACCAGGCAGTGATGCAACCAGTCAGGATGTTCTTGATGATGCAGCTGTAGAACCTTTTGGGGATCTAAGGACACATTCTAAATCCTTTTAGTTTCCTGAGGGGGTATAGGCTTTGTTGTGCCCTCTTCACGACTGTCTTGGTGTGTTTGGACCCCTCTAGTTTGTTGGTGATGTGGACACCAAGGAACTTGAAGCTCTCAACCTGTTCCACTACAGCCCCGTCGATGAGAATGAAGGCATGCTCGGTCCTCCTTTTCCTGTAGTCCACAATCATCTCCTTTGTCTTGATTACACTGAGGGAGGTTATTATTCTGGCACCACCCGGCCAGGTCTCTGACCTCCTCCCTATAGGCTGTCTCGTCATTGTTGGTGATCAGGCCTACCACTGTTGTGTCGTCTACAAACTTAATGATGGTGTTGGTGTTGTGCCTGGCCACGTAGTCATAGGTACAGGAGGGGACTGAGCATGCACCCCTGAGGGGCTACAGTGTTGAGGATCAGCGTGGCAGATGTGTTTATCAGGGCACAAGGCGAGACCCAGATGCAGACACAGGAGGCAGATGGTTGGAGTCTTAGATGTTTATTGATCCAAAAAGGGGTAGGCAAGAGAATGGTCGTGGACAGGCAAAAGGTCAACACCAGGAGGTACAGAGTGGCAGGCAGGCTCGAGGTCAAGGCAGGCAGAATGGTCAGGCAGGCGGGTACAGAATCCAGAAACAGGCAAGGTTCAAAACAGGGAGGACTAGCAAAAAGAGAATAGAGAAAGCAGGAGCACGGGAAAAACACGCTGGTTGACTTGGACATACAAGACGAACTGGCACAGAGAGACAGGAAACACAGGAATAAATACACTGGGGAAAACAAGCGACACCTAGAGAGGGTGGAGACAATCACAAGGACAGGTGAAACAGATCAGGGCGTGACAGTGTTGCTACCTACCCTCACCACCTATGGGCGGCCCGTCAGGAAGTCCAGGATCCGGATGCATAGGGAGGTGTTTAGTCCCAGGATCCTGGTTTTGAACGCTGAGCTGTAGTCAATGAATAGCATTCTCATGTAGGTGTTCCTTTTGTCCAGGTGGGAAAGAGCAGTGTGGAGTGCAATAGAGATTGCATCATCTGGGGATCTGTTTGGGGGGAAGCGAATTGGAGTGGGTCTAGGGTTTTTGGGATAATGGTGTTAATGTGAGCCATTACCAGCCTTTCAAATTACTTCATGCATGCCTCAGTGTTGCTTGCCTCAAAGCGAGCATAGAGGTGATTTAGCTCATCTGGTAGGCTCATGTCACTGTGCAGCTCACGGCTGTGTTTCCCTTTGTAGTCTGTAATAGTTTGCAGGCCCTGCCACATAAGACGAGCATTGGAGCCGGTGTAATACGATTCAATCTTAGTCCTGTATTGGCTATTTGCCTGTTTGATGGTTTGTCGGAGGGCATAGCAGGATTTCTTATAAGCTTCCGGGTTAGAGTACTGCACCTTGAAAGTGGCGGCTCTACCCTTTAGCTCTGTCACGACTTCCACCGAAGTCGGTTCCACTCCTTGTTCGGGTGGCGTTCGGCGGTCGGTGTCACCGGTCTTCTAGCCATCGTCGATCTACTTTTCATTTTCCATTTGTTTTGTCTTGTTTTCCTACACACCTGGTTTTCATTTCCTTCATTAAGTGTTGTGTATTTAACCCTCTGTTCCCCCATGTCTTTGTGTGGAATTGTTTGTTGAAGTGCTTGTGCACATGGTTACTTGTGCGCAAGTACCCATGTTGGTATTTTCTTTATGCCGTTGGTTTTTAAATTAAACTGCTCCAGCTATTACCTAGTTCTGCTCTCCTGCGTCTGACTTCACTGCCACCAGTTACGCACCCCATTACAAGCTCAGTGTGAATGTTGCCTGTAATCCATGGCTTCTAGTTTGGGTATGTACATACGGTCACTGTGGGGGCGATGTCATCGATTCACTTATTGATGAAGCAAAACAGTCCTGTAGTTTAGCATCTGCTTCATCTGACCACTTTTTTTATAGACCGAGTCACTCGTGCTTCCTGCTTTAACTTTTGCTTGTAAGCAGGAATCAGGAGGATAGCATTGTGATCAGATTTGCCGAATGGAGGGTGAGGGAGAGCTTTGTATGCGTCTCTGTGTGTGGAGTACAGGTGATCTAGAATTATTTTCCCTGTGGTTGCACATTTAACATGCTGATAGAAATTAGGTAAAACTGATTTAAGTTTCCCTGCATTAAAGACCTCATCCAATTGGAGAGCCGCCTCTGGGTGAGCGGTTTCCCGTTTGCTAATTTCCTTATACAGCTGACTGAGTGTGGTCTTAGTGCCAGAATCCATCTGTGGTGGTAAACAAACAGCCACAAAAAATATAGATGAAAACTCTCTTGGCAAATAGTGTTGTCAACAGCTTATCATGAGATACTCTACTTCAGGCGAGCAAAATCTAGAGATTTCCTTAGATTTAGTGCACCAGCTGTTGTTTACAAATATGCACAGACCACCCCCCCTCGTCTTACCGGAGTGTGCTGTTCTACAGTATCTAGCCGATGCAGCGTATATCACTCAAGCTGAATATCCATGTCGTCATTCAGCCACGATTCGGTGAAACATAAGATGTTACAGTTTTTTATGTCCTGTTGGTAGGATATTCGTGATCGTACCTTATCTAATTTAATGTCCAATGATTGTATGTTGGCAAGTAATACTGACTGACGGTAAAGGCAGATTTCCCACTCGCCGTCGGCGGATCCTTACGAGGCACCCCGCTCTGTGTCCTCTGTACCTGCGTCTCTTTCTCTTGCCAATGATGGGGATTTTGGCCTTGTCGGGTGTCTGTGTGTCCTGCTTGTTGAAGAAAAAATCTTTGTCTACTCCGAGGTGAGTGATCACTGTCCTGATTTCTAGAAGCTCTTTTTTTGCCATAAGATATGGTGGCAGAAACATTATGTACAAAATAAGTTGCAAATAACGCAAAAAAAAACACATAATAGTACAATTGGTTGGGCACCCGTAAAACTGCTGCCATTTCTTCCGGCACCATTTCTGGCGGTATGCTGGTCAGAAACATTTTATTCCAGCAATGTAAGCCACTATACGGTATGTTGACCATTACATTTACAGTGTTTTCCCACATAGTGTGAGTATGTAATCAATACTTTCCCAGTGGTGTGAAGTACTTAAGTAAGAATACTTTAAAGTACTACTTAAGTAGTTTTGGGGGGTATCTGTAGTTTACTATTTATATTTCTGACAACTTTTACTTCACTACTGTACATTCCTAAAGAAATAATGTACTTTTTACCTCCATACATTTTCCCTGACACCCAAAAGTACTCGTTACATTTTGAATGCTTAGCAGGACAGGAAAATGGTCCAATTCACTCACTTATCAAGACAACATCCCTGGTCATCCCTACTACCCCTGATCTGGCGGACTCGCTAAACACATATGCTTTGTAAATGATGGCCGGGTGTTGGAGTGTGCCCCTGGCTATCGGTAAATTTAAAAAACAAGAAAATGGTGCTATATGGTTTGCTTAACCTCTTTCAGCTAGGGGGCAGAACTTTTATGTTTGGAAAAATAACGTTCCCAAGGTAAACAGACTATTTCTCAGGTGCAGATGCTAGAATATGCATATAATTGACAGATTACCATAGAAAACACTCTAAAGTTTCCAAAACTGTCAAAATATTGTCTGTGAATATAACAGAACTGATTTTGCAGGCGAAAACCTGAGGAAATCCAACCCGGAAGTGCCTTTAATTTGGAAAAATCCCTGTTCCGTTGCCTGCCCCTCCTCCATTTAAAGGGGTATCAACCAGATTCCTTTACCAATGGCTTTCTCAGGCTGTGACCAGGCTTTAGACATAGTTTCAAGCTTTTATTTTGAAAAATGAGCAAGATTTTTCAAAACGCGGCAGGTGTCCTTTGATTAGTTCCTGCTCGCGACAGATGTAGCTCGACATTTTCTTTCTCTGTAGTATTGAATAGGTTACCGTCCGGTTGAAATATTATCGATTATGTATGTTAAAAACAACCTGAGGATTGATTATAAAAAAAACTTTGACATGTTTCTACGAACATTACGGATACTTTTTGGAATTTTCGTCTGCCCTTCAGGACCGGAACGAGCCTGTGGTTTTCTGAACATAACGCGCAAACCAAATCTCGGTTTTTGGTTATAAAAGTAATCTTTATCGAACAAAAATAACATTTATTGTGTAACTGGGAGTCTCGTGAGTACAAACATCCGAAGATTATTAAAGGTAAGCGATTAATTTTATTGCTTTTCTGACTTTCGTGACCAAGCTAATTTAAGGCTAGCTGTTCTTAGTGTTTTGTTTATTGATTGATAAACTCACAAACGCTTGGATTGCTTTCGCTGTAAAGCATATTTTCAAAATCTGACATGATAGGTGGATTAACAACAAGCTAAGCTGTGTTTTGGAATATTTCACTTGTGATTTCATGATTATAAATATTTTTAGTATTTTTTTTTAATTTGGCGCTCTGCAGTTTAGCGGTTGTTGTTGATAAATGATCCCGGTAACGGGATAAGACATTTTACATTTATTTAAATTGTATTTTTATTTCACCTTTATTTAACCAGGTAGGCCAGTTGAGAACAAGATCTCATTTACAACTGCGACCTGGCCAAGATAAAGCATGAAATTATTTATTATTGTATTTTTAATATGTATATTTTAGAAATTACATTTACTTTCGATCCTTATGTATATTTAAAACCAAATACTTTTAAACTTTTACTCAAGTAATGTTTTCTGGGTGACTCACTTTTACTTGAGTCGTTTTCTGTTAAGGTATCTTTACTTTTACTCAAGTATGAGAATTTTGTGCTTTTTCCACCACTGTGCTTTCCCACTGAGACTCACTCACCTGTCTGTCCCTTGTGTGAACTGTAGAACACAAAGCAGTTGCATGTGTCTGCAGAACAACGGGACCTTGCAATAGCCTGAAAAGCTGTGAGTACGTATCTCCCTTCATTCAGCGTTTTAGCGGAAGTTGAAAAGGGCATTGCAGTCAGCTTTGAATGGGGAGAGGCTACAGTGTTACAATGACTGCACAAGTTTCATTGTGCTGAGTGTAATACATTATGGCCTTGTCGTTAAGATATGTGACAGCTATATTGAATATCCTAGGTGTTCACCATGAGATGCTAGAAAACAAATGACATTTTCAGAAACAGTAAAACATTTTCATTAAGGGCAAAATACTTATAAATACATTGGTAGGAGGACTAATTATTCGTCTTTTCATTTGGTTTCTTTCAGTACTTGTGTTAAGACACAACTTTGGCCTTCTGATGCATCATTCAGAGAACATAGACGTAGTGTAGATGATCATCTCAGCAACGCATACTCATCTATATTGAAATGACAGGACCTTACTCACTAGAAACTCCAACACACCAGCTGCTTTACTGACGTCAAACACAAACTCTTTGTTCAATTCCTGCGGAATCACATATGAAAACTGAAAAATACACCAGAGATAAGACATCTTTGTGGTTGTCTTAGTAAGAAAATCAAAATAGGGGAATATGACATACAGTACCTGAAAGTGAACAGCAAAAGCATGGGTCGAAAAGGGGCCCTCAGAACTTTCACATTGCGATTAAGAAACTTTGGCATCTAGTTCAGATGGAGTTCAAAGTTAAGTGGGCTTTAAGTGTGGTTGTCTCTAGCTCTGGAAGAAGAGACTGTCATGGCTGCCATTAATCCTCATTAGGGAGGAACATGACAGGACCATATGTGCGTCCCTAAGCTGGAGAGGAGCCTTCCTTCCAGAGACCCAGCCCAGCCGGCTGCTCTCAGTCGCATGCTCCTGTCGCTAATTAAGATGCCAAGGCAAAGAAAAGGAAGATTTGAAATTCCAAGGATTTTCCCCTTGAAAGATGGATGGGTTATGATCACAGCAGTGGTGAACCGTGGCTATAGGACCTAAGCCTTCAGAGAAACCAAAAATCATTGTATCAAACTCAGAAATCAAGAAAATAACAGCATCAATTTGCCCAAAATTATATATTCTGTAGTCGGACCGTTCTACTTTTAGTGAAGGAGGAAAAATGCTTTTTGATGACATTATGACTGAATCAAACAGGCATTAGCTGCGCTTTGGGCTGCCGAAAACCACAGAGACAGAACAGGCATTGACAAAACATGCGACACACAGCATAAAATAATGCGACCAGCAAAACATAAAAACACACTGTTTAATAACCTATAGTAACCACCCTTTGCCTTGATGACAACTGTGTACACTCTTGACATTCTCTCAACCAGCTTCACCAGGAATGCTTTTCCAACAGTCTTGAAGGAGTTCCCACATATGCTGAGCACTTGTTGGCTGCTTTTCCTTCACTCTGCAGTCCAACTCATCCAAACCATCTCAGTTGGGTTGAGGTCATGTAATTGTGGAGGCCAGGTCATCTGATGCAGCACTCCATCGCTCTCCTTCTTGTTAAAATAGCCCTTACCTAGCCTGGAAGTGTGTTGGGTCATTGTCCTGTTGAAAAACAAATGATAGGCTTACTAAGCGCAAACCAGATGGGATGGCGTATTGCTGCAGAATGCTGTGGTAGCCATGCTGGTTAACTGTGCCTTGAATTCTAAATAAATCACTAACAGTGTCACCAGCAAAGCACTCCTACACCATCACACGATTTCCACCGGTCTAATGTCCATTGCTCGTGTTTTTTGGCCCAAGCAAGTTTCTTCTTCTTCTTTGTGTCCTTTAGTAGTGGTTTCTTTGCAGCAATTCGACCTTGAATGCCTGATTCATGCAGTCTCCTCTGAACAGTTGATATTGAGATGTGTCTGTTACTTGAAGTGGCAGCTAGATAGTTTTGCTCAGTGCACTGGCGCACAACCATATATGGACCTTGAAACATGGCTTGAAAAGGAGAACCAACAATTGGCAGCAGAGCAAGAACCTGGTCACCTGGACTAAAGTGACGAGGCTTTCATCCTCCTTTCATCCTCCCCTGTGAAGACCACCAGTGGCGTACAGGCGTCGCCCAAAATCACACACATAAAATAACAAGGACTGAGGTGGCTTAGGAGACTTCCAGTCATCTTGGAGCACTGCTAGAAGCCCACGCACATTATGTCCGAACACTAGGTCATTTGGACTGAAACTTGTCATTAGGTCATTCCTGTGAAACCTCCCTGGCGGCTAACAGTAACCATGGCAACCCCTCCTCCCAATCGTTAGCTCTGCCCCACCTGCCCTGAATGAGGGGTCGACACTGGTTACAGCCTTATTCTAAAATGGATTCAAATAAATGTTTTCCTCATCAATCTACACACAATACCCCATAATGACAAAGCGAAAACAGGTTTTAAGACATAAAAAAAATATACATATATATATTTTTTAATAAGGCTGTAACGTAACAAAATGTGGAAAAAGTCAAGGGGTCTGAATACTTTCCGAATGCACTGTATATGTTTGTGGCAGAGTGCAGGCTTAATTCAATCAATTACTCAAAAGAGATGGCCGCCTCGCTTCGCGTTCCTTGGAAAATATGCAGTATTTTGTTTTTTTATGTGTTATTTCTTACATCGGTACCCCAGGTAATCTTAGGTTTCATTACATACAGTCGGGAGGAACTACTGAATATACGATTAACGTCAACTCATCATCGTTCCTACCAGGAATATGACTTTCCCGAAACGGATCCAGTGTTTTGCCTTCCACCCAATACAATGGATCTGATCCCAGCCGGCGACCCTGTGCGACGCCGAAAAAGGGGCAAACGAGGCGGTCTCGTGGTCAGGCTTCGGAGACGGGCACATCGCGCTCCACTCCCTAGCATACTACTCGCCAATGTCCAGTCTCTTGACAATAAGGTTGATGAAATCCGAGCACGGGTAGCATTCCAGAGAGACATCAGGGATTGCAACGTGCTCTGCTTCACGGAAACATGGCTAACTCAAGGGACGCTAACGGAGTCGGTGCAGCCAGCTGGTTTCTTCATGCATCGCGCCGACAGAAACAAACATCTTTCCGGTAAGAAGAGGGGCGGGGGGGTATGCCTTATGATTAACGAGAAGTGGTGTGATCATCATAACAACACACAGGAACTCAAGTCATTCTGTTCACCTGATCTAGAACTCCTCACAATCAAATGTCGACCGCATTATCTACCAAGGGAATTCTCTTCAATCATAATCACAGCCGTATATATTCCCCCCCAAGCAGACACATCGATGGCCCTGAACGAACTTTATCTGACTCTTTGTAAACTGGAAACCACACACCCTGAGGCTGCATTCATCGTAGCTGGGGATTTTAACAAGGCTAATCTAAAAACAAAACTCCCTAAATTCTATCAGCATATCGATTGTGCTACCAGGGCTGGGAAAACCCTAGATCATTGTTATACTAATTTCCGCGACGCATATAAGGCCCTCCCCCGCCCCCCTTTCGGAAAAGCTGACCACGACTCCATTTTGTTGATTCCAGCCTACAAACAGAAACTCAAACAACAAGCTCCCGCGCTCAGGTCTGTTCAACGCTGGTCCGACCAATCTGAATCCACGCTTCAAGACTGCTTCGATCACGCGGATTGGAATATGTTCCGCATCGCGTCCAACAACAATATTGACGAATATGCTGATTCGGTGAGCGAGTTCATTAGGAAGTGCATTGACGATGTCGTACCCACAGCAACGATTAAAACATTCCCAAACCAGAAACCGTGGATTGACGGCAGCATTCGCGTGAAACTGAAAGCGCGAACCACTGCTTTTAACCAGGGCAAGGTGACCGGAAGCATGACCGAATACAAACAGTGTAGCTATTCTCTCCGCAAGGCAATCAAACAGGCTAAGTCCCAGTACAGAGACAAAATCGAGTCGCAATTCAACAGCTCAGACACAAGAGGTATGTGGCAGGGTCTACAGTCAATCACGGATTACAAAAAGAAAACCAGCCCCGTCGCGGACCAGGATGTCTTGCTCCCAGACAGGCTAAACAACTTTTTTGCCCGCTTTGAGGACAATACAGTGCCACTGACACGGCCCCCTACCAAAACCTGCGGGCTCTCCTTCACTGCAGCCGAGGTGAGTAAAACATTTAAACGTGTTAACCCTCGCAAGGCTGCAGGCCCAGACGGCATTCCCAGCCGCGTCCTCAGAGCATGCGCAGACCAGCTGGCTGGTGTGTTTACGGACATATTCAATCAATCCTTATCCCAGTCTGCTGTTCCCACATGCTTCAAGAGGGCCACCATTGTTCCTGTTCCCAAGAAAGCTAAGGTAACTGAGCTAAACGACTACCGCCCCGTAGCACTCACTTCCGTCATCATGAAGTGCTTTGAGAGACTAGTCAAGGACCATATCACCTCCACCCTACCGGACACCCTAGACCCACTCCAATTTGCTTACCGACCCAATAGGTCCACAGACGACGCAATCGCAACCACACTGCACACTGCCCTAACCCATCTGGACAAGAGGAATACCCATGTGAGAATGCTGTTCATCGATTACAGCTCAGCATTTAACACCATAGTACCCTCCAAACTCGTCATCAAGCTCGAGACCCTGGGTCTCGACCCCGCCCTGTGCAACTGGGTCCTGGACTTCCTGACGGGCCGCCCCCAGGTGGTGAGGGTAGGTAACAACATCTCCACCCCGCTGATCCTCAACACTGGGGCCCCACAAGGGTGCGTTCTGAGCCCTCTCCTGTACTCCCTGTTCACCCACGACTGCGTGGCCATGCACGCCTCCAACTCAATCATCAAGTTTGCGGATGACACTACAGTGGTAGGCTTGATTACCAACAACGACGAGACGGACTACAGGGAGGAGGTGAGGGCCCTCGGAGTGTGGTGTCAGGAAAATAACCTCACACTCAACGTCAACAAAACAAAGGAGATGATTGTGGACTTCAGGAAACAGCAGAGGGAGCACCCCCCTATCCACATCGACGGGTCAGTAGTGGAGAAGGTGGAAAGTTTTAAGTTCCTCGGTGTACACATCACGGACAAACTGAATTGGTCCACCCACACAGACAGCGTTGTGAAGAAGGCGCAGCAGCGCCTCTTCAACCTCAGGAGGCTGAAGAAATTCGGCTTGTCACATAAAGCACTCACAAACTTCTACAGATGCACAATCGAGAGCATCCTGTCGGGCTGTATCACCGCCTGGTACGGCAACTGCTCCGCCCACAACCGTAAGGCTCTCCAGAGGGTAGTGAGGTCTGCAGAACGCATCACCAGGGGCAAACTACCTGCCCTCCAGGACACCTACACCACCCGATGTCACAGGAAGGCCATAAAGATCATCAAGGACAACAACCACCCAAGCCACTGTTCACCCCGCTATCATCCAGAAGGCGAGGTCAGTACAGGTGCATCAAAGCAGGGACCGAGAGACTGAAAAACAGCTTCTATCTCAAGGCCATCAGACTGTTAAACAGCCACCACTAACATTTAGCGGCCGCTGCCAACATACTGACTCAACTCCAGCCACTTTAAAAATGGGAATTGATGGAAATTATGTAAAAATGTACCACTAGCCACTTTAAACAATGCCACTTAATATAATGTTTACATACCCTACATTACCCATCTCATATGTATATACTGTACTCTATATCATCTACTGCATCTTGCCATCTTTATGTAATACATGTACCACTAGCCACTTTAAACTATGCCACTTTATGTTTACATACCCTACAGTACTCATCTCATATGTATATACCGTACTCTATACCATCTACTGCATCTGCCATGCCGTTCTGTACCACCACTCATTCATATATCTTTATGTACATATTCTTTATCCCTTTACACTTGTGTGTGTGTGTAAGGTAGTAGTTGTGGAATTGTTAGGTTAGATTACTTGTTGGTTATTACTGCATTGTCGGAACTAGAAGCACAAGCATTTCGCTACACTCGCATTAACATCTGCTAACCATGTGTATGTGACTAATAAAATTTGATTTGATTTATTTGATTCAATCAGCCCAATACTCTACAGATCTAATGTCAGGGGTTCTATACTGTATATGACTTCTAATGTACTTGCAATGTATTTAACCTCTTCAGTGCTGAGATATAAATGAATCTGGAGAGATATTCTGTCTGTGGTTGTGGGACTTGCTCACTGGTAATTTATGAGTAAACTGTGTGTTCGAAAGTTAAGGGCAATACCTAAAGTCTGTACAATTATGTCTGTACAATTATGTCAGAATTATTTATTCTGTTACTAATGATACTTCAATCCTGCAATCCTTATCAGAATGTTCTAGGTATGTACGGTTAGCCACTTTGTGGGTGCTATAGAATTTGAAAATCTTTCGACTGGAAATACTGATGAAGATGTGTAGTGACACTTTAATGTGGTCTTTGCCCGGATGCACATGAAGAGAAGTAGAGACAAGTTTGACCCACTAGAGTGTCCTTGTCCCTGGATTGAATCTTTTGAGGTGACCAAGCTCTAGCTCTCCTCCTACCTTTTGGCAAAACATCAAACATCAAACCCAACTCGAGGCAGAAATAGAAATACTCCCCCCATATTAAAGAAAGTAAAACACTAAATGGGAAATCTGTTAAGGATACTAATGATGCCCAGAAGTCACTCTGAGTGAACAGTGTTTTACATCAGCATATACTGTATCTATGCAACATCTAACATGTTAATAGATGCTGGAGTGAAGCTTTTTTCCATTTTATTTGTTAACTCAGGTATACAGTAGATCTAAAACAGGATATTGTCTCTGAAGATATCTTAAAGTTGGAGGATGCCTATCATCATCAGCTAGTGTCTCTCTAAAACCTGACCTGATACCCTCCCAGCCTAATCTCAGGCTACCACTTATTTCAAAAGCCTGTCAGGCTCGAGCACATGAAAGAGTGTTTGCCGAGACCCCCCCCGCCGGCCGACTGCAACATTCACAACAGCATTCATTTTTATCCTGGAAACATTTAAGGGAAAAATAGGGCAGTGCCCATCTGAAAGTCCTCGGGTCAGCACATACACTTAAAACGTTTTAATCTCATGGAAATGCATTCAAATGTATTCCCCTCACTGCAGGTTGCTACTGTAAGCAGCATACGCTGTATAATGACGGGCTGCTGTGGTGTAAACAATACTTAATCTCCAACATCATCAATCAGATGAGACTTGGGATAAAAGGGATTGGGCAACGGAACTTTGATGGTCATGCACTTCAAGCGGTAGCCAACTTTTAAAGAGTGTTGAGGAAATTGTCTCCATTGCCTGTGGTATAGTTACAAGCCCAAGCATATATAATTGAAATTGTTCCCCTATTGTACACATCAACAACAATAACATCCCCACCTTCAATGGATGGCGAGGGAAGTAATGCCTCATTACATTCATGAGTGTCAGTACCATCTAGAAAAGGACAGTATACATTCATAAACAACAATAGAAAAAACGGATGTAAATAACATAGCTTGCATGATGAAAAGGGTTCTGGTCCGTTTGTTTGTTTGGATGCATGGATGGCAGCATCAGCGAGTCGTATTGCCTGAGAGTAGGAAGGACAAATGTATAAGTAGTACAGTATTGCATAACTTAGAAAATATTTAGTGTTATATGTCGACATGACAGCATCCGATGAAGTGGATTTTTGCAGCCCCTTTCAATAGTGCTGCTAGATAACCGGATGGCATTGTTTTGTGTAATTTTCCTCAATACTTGACTCCAACTTCCCCTTGAAATTAGGTTTGTTCCATGATTGTGTTGTTGATGATGCTTGTGTTGCCTTGACTCTAAATTTAAATTTAACAGATTCATGTGATGTACTTCAAACAGTTTATTATTATTGGCAGTACAGTATTATGATGATTATTAAGATACAAACTATACCATCAAAGAGCTTTTCGTACTTAATATGGAGATCAAGCACTGGGTAAATTGAGAAAAACACTCAGTGCATAAATAAACCTAATAAAGCCAGAAAAAGTATCTATTTAATTTTGGTCAGACACTGGTTATAGAGTCGTTTTTTGAAGGGGGCTTGAAAGATAATTGTAGAATTGATTCAGCTAGAGATGAAGTGGAACACATGCCTTTTTCCATATTTGGTCTATTGAGTAATAACAATGCACAGTTCACCATCTGCCTCTACACACTCTACTTAGTTACAGGCTGCTAACCCTCAGGTCTGTTGATCTCTTTCCCCTGTATGTTCATTGGATTTACCTACTAACTTTTTATCATTGAACAAAGGCAGGTATTGTTTCCATAGGAAAGCATGGTGAATCAACCATTGAAACGCACACAGAGAATGGGGAACAAACATGTTGGTACATCTGTCTTGGATGCAAACGGATGCAAACCCTATCTGCCAAGTCCCTGACAAATGATCCATGTGGTGGAAGATATTAACATATTGAGCATAGGAAACATCTAGCAGTGGGATTACAGCAACACAATCCTAGATTGTTCAGGAGATCCGGGAGTATTAAAAATGAAATAAGACATTTCAGAGTCTGTTAGTGGACTGCTCCGGTCCACTCATGGCAGATGATTTAGGTGGTATAACAATGGTACTGTACTTCACATTCTCTATTCTTCTCTTTTCTTTCTATTTTTTTGTATTTCTCAACCAGGGATTGGAGGCCATGGGTTTGGCAAGATCTCAAGCCTATCCTCCAGATATCCATCCCATCAATACCTCAGTAGGTTCTGTATCGACTCTAGCACCAGAGACTGGCTGTCTGTGTTTAGCAAGGGAATATTTGGAAAGTTCGGGGCTGCATGGGAGATGGAGTCATGGCAAACAGACCTCCAAACATGGTGAAGAAAAGCATTGAGACACCATTGAGCAAAGACTCTGCCTTTACAGTTCACAGCCACTGAAATACAACAAGTTCTTTAAAAAAGTTCAATAGTGGACGTTAATTAAAACCTCACTGATTTAAACCATTTGAGAACTCATACATTATCATTTTTATTTTAATAGACACTAACTTCAGAATCATTTTTTGAGATCTGAGAATATTAGTATTGGTATGAAATACAGCATAACATCTCCCTGATGGCTGATAAATGTGTTTTTTTCAACACTGTCATTAGGTGCTCTATGAAAAGCAAAAAAGGAATCAACATGTATTGGATGCTCAATAAAAAAGCCTGATCAGGTCAGTTTTGAAATGATAAACTTTTTTAATCCCCTGTACTTGACACAGTGCTGAGAATATATGCATGAGTGAATATGCATTATTAAAATAGCCCGTTGGAGCTGCTCTAACGCAATAAGCAGAGGGGTTCTCCATGTTAATCTACCAGGCATCCCCTAGTGCTGACTGCGCGTGTAGCAAAAGTTAAAGGGCTACATTTCAGGTCTTATTTCATAATCATGTGCAGCGTTTGCATATTTCATAGCTGGAAATGTACGGGGCTCCTGTTTCTCTCCTTACTGTGACACTGTTCCTGTTCTTGCCTTCCACAATCTGTCCTCACTAATGTCTCCATCTATGGCTTCCATATCTAGATATCTTACACTGTAAGAGTGTGTAGGCTATTATCCTCAATTGAAAAGGATGAATGCAGCAATAAAATATCACCATCAATGTCATATGTTCCTAATAGGTTATCTTTGTAATATAGGGTAGGTAGATTGATAGGTATAACAGATAATACAACGCTCGTGTTGATGATAACAGTAATAACATGTTAATGACATGTTAATAAACTGTTATAAAACCATGACAAATGCTGAATATTAGATGAATTGTAAAGTGCATTGTTGACTATATTTAGCAAGTTGTCAAAGTTGTGATAGCTTATAGCAGTTGAATAGTGGCATTTAACTACTTTTTCATTGTAATTCTTACCAGTACCTACGCAAACAGTGTTGAGTTTGACAGCACAATTTCACAGCATTAAAATTCAAAACTTTTTTTCTGGACAGTTAGTATTGCCCCAGGACAATGTCAATGCAGAGCTAATTGATGAGCAAATATTTTCATTCACCATCATTATATAACGAATCTCTAATATGTCCTGAAAGTTTTAAAACATCTCCTACGGCGTTAGAAATGGGGGAGTTTAAATTCTCTCCACGTCTTCTCTCTCTCCCTCTCAGACAGAGCTTTTGAGAGTCTTGAAGCTCACCGCTCTATCTACTAAAAGCGTTTTCATCAGCAGATTTAAAGAATTCATTAAGGTCCTTGGGTCACATTGACTGTCATATCCTGCTCTTATCATTTTATGGAATCCCATTAGGAGTGTTTATCTAATTTCAACCACTTTCTCCTTGGTTAATGAGACTCTTACTGCTCTCAATGGAATAATCAAACATGTGTACTCAGTTTCTCGTCTAGTATGTTAATATCTCCTGCATGAGTTACATGTCAGTACAGTATGTCAAAATGTCAAATGAGTTTAACATTGGCTGTCATAGGTGGACCAACAATAGGCTACTGTTTCCCCAAATGAAGGTACAACTGTTTGTACTGTAAACCAGTGCTCCTGTAGGTCTATCAGAGTAACTAAAGCAGATCAACTGTTTGTACTGTAAACCAGTGCTCCTGTAGGTCTATCAGAGTAACTAAAGCAGATCAACTGTTTGTACTGTAAACCAGTGCTCCTGTAGGTCTATCAGAGTAACTAAAGGAGACCAAGTGTTTGTACTGTAAACCAGTGCTCCTGTAGGTCTATCAGAGTAACTAAAGCAGACCAAGTGTTTGTACTGTAAACCAGTGCTCCTGTAGGTCTATCAGAGTAACTAAAGCAGATCAAGTGTTTGTACTGTAAACCAGTGCTCCTGTAGGTCTATCAGAGTAACTAAAGCAGATCAACTGTTTGTACTGTAAACCAGTGCTCCTGTAGGTCTATCAGAGTAACTAAAGCAGATCAAGTGTTTGTACTGTAAACCAGTGCTCCTGTAGGTCTATCAGAGTAACTAAAGCAGATCAAGTGTTTGTACTGTAAACCAGTGCTCCTGTAGGTCTATCAGAGTAACTAAAGCAGATCAAGTGTTCGTACTGTAAACCAGTGCTCCTGTAGGTCTATCAGAGTAACTAAAGCAGATCAAGTGTCAGGTGGTGCATGTACGTACTTTGTTCTTCAAAATCCACTGCTTCTCTTTACATCCACATTAAAGACTCAACATGGGCACAGTAAGTTATGACCAAAAAGAAGGTTAACATCACAGTATGGATGCATCACAAACATGACACAATCCTCTCTCTCTCGCTCCCTCGCTCTCTCTCTTTCTATCTATATATTTCCACCCTCCCTCCTTCACTCTCTCTCTCCCCCCTTTCTCTCTCTCACTCTCCCTCCTCCCCTCACTCTAATCTTATTTCTCTCCCTCTTCTCTCCCCCACCTCCACAGATAAGATGTTGACACATAAATATGCATTAAGGGTATTGGCGCAAGTCAATACATCGCATTCAAGGCAAAGAAGTTGGTGATAGAGCTGCAATGGGTAAATTGGTGAAAGACTCAGACAGACAAACAGACAGACATATCCACTCACAGACAGAGACAGACAGGCAGGCAGGCAGACAACCTTTAAACTCAACCCCTAAACTTAACCCTAGCTTCATGTCCACATCCCTGCTCAACCCTAGCCCTCACATCTTGGCTAGACATAACTCTAACCTTAATACAATTAACAATTCATTCATCTGCTCTTACCCCCACTACATAATTGGCACCTGCCCCCAATACATGGCAGAAAGGTAGGCCTCACTTGAAGACTGACCTAGAGTTAATGTGCTTTTGAGTGACATCGGCAGAACGGTTCAACTAGGAGGTGGAGATGAAGTGGGGGTTAAAGTTAGCGGAAGTAGATGAAGGACCTCCTTGCCAAAATCCCGAAGTATCCCTTTAATGTGCTTTGAGTGACATCGACAGGATGGTTGAGGCTAGAAACAAAATTCATGCATGGGATTGATGCTCCTGATGAACACAAGCCTACTGTACATCTGACCATGTGAAATTCACTCTTCACAGTGAAAACTTGGTCCCACAGAGAACAAGGTCTTTCTTTCATTACCTACAGCCCTCACATAACCATGACGCCCCCGTTGACTGTGTTCGATCTGGCTAACCCTCCTTGCACACAACCAATCATGAACTTATAGGGATGCCCTGTGTTGAGGTTCAGCTTCCTGTGGCAAAAGGACATCTTAATTAATCCTCAACACGGTCCTTCATTCTCTCCCTGCAGTAACACAAATACACTGTCTTCCATCATCTGTAGAATGGTCAGATCTTAAGGTAAAGACTTGAAACTTAAAGGGCACCCCAGGAGGCCGTACATTACTTTTCGAATGGTTAAAAATATTTTATATTCCCAAATTTGACCTATTTGTTAGCGAGGAACCCAGTATATAAAATTTGAAGTCAATCGACCCAAAAGCATTTTTTACCTCCATTTGACATAATGGTCTTGCAGTTCTATAAACTAAGACACTTGTTATGAATTCTTGAATGAATTCTGAAGAGGATATTGGTCTTTTTTTATTGACTTGAGGGTGGAAGGGGTGCAAGAATGTCGAGGGAGAGATAAGAGATTGAGGGGTATGGAGGTAGAGAGAGAGACAGAAAAACATCAACCCCGTGACACTAATCTATTCCCATTGACTGCAATGTATTGAGAACTTTTCCTATGATATCATGTTGGGAGTAAACGTTACCTGTAGGGACAAGACAGGTCTAGGAGCCAGAGGGAAGCAGCAGTCAATAGAATGTAACTGGTGTGTTAGATTTAAGCTTTCCAGATTGTTTTAATGATAGACAAACTAAAAGACCTTCAAAAATGTGTGTTTTCTTGAATATTAAGATGCTATGTTTGCCAGCCTTCAAAAGAGGTTGTAAATAATTAAGCATCATAAGAATGTAAACATTATCAAACATGATAAGCATTGCTAGTGATCTTGAAATCACTTAATCACATTTACATTTTATTCATTTAGCAGGCGCTCTTTAACTAGAGTGACTTACAGTTAATGCATCCATCTTAAAGTATCTAGGTGAGACTACCACATATCACAGTCATAGTAAGCACATTTTTCCTAAATAAAAACCTCTAACTGTGACGTTCGTCATCTGAAGATGAGGAATCATCGGACCAAAGCGCAGCGTGGTAAGTGTTCATGTTAATTTATTAAAACAGAACACTAAACAAAATAACAAAGAGAATAAACGAAACGAAACAGTCCTGTCAGGTGCAGCAACACAAAACAGAAAACAACTACCCACAAAACACAGGTGGGAAAAGGCTACCTAAGTATGGTTCTCAATCAGAGACAACGATAGACAGCTGCCTCTGATTGAGAACCACACCCGGCCAAACACACAGAAAAGAAAACATAGGACACAAAACATAGAATGCCCACCCCAACTCACGCCCTGACCAAACCAAAATAGAGACATAAAAAGGATCTCTAAGGTCAGGGTGTGACACTAACTATAAGGAAAGTATCTTCTCAAAATAGTCTTCATGGAGGACATTAGAATAAGTAAAAAGGTTCATTAAAGGAAGCAGAAAAAATTAGGGGATTTCCCAACATCACACCAAATAAGGCATTATAGATTTCATATTTTCCTCCATTATCGTTATTGACTAAGATATTGGTTTACTGTCCTGTATGACTATGTGTATCCCAACCAAGGATATAGGTTTTGACATGTGTTGAAAGACACAACAAACCATGACCACTAAAATGCTATGAACTCATATGAAGGTTCAAATTAACTCAAAGTTGAACCCCCTTATGAACCACATATGTAGATGCATGTAGAGGTCAGTGATGGCTTGGAGCCTTTTTTTTCTCTCTGTACAAAAAGGGGGATTGGGTCAGGGAGGGCGGGTTATGACATGAATAATAAATGAGAGAATAAAAGTGAGGATGTGGGCTTCTTTCATCTAGAATACTGCAGCCTTTTTAATTTTTTGCTTACTTTGATTTAATACTGTCTTGTAAGCACACCTAAATGTTAATAATTCCAGTGCTTACAGCTGCATTTCTATAGCGTCCACCCTCCTTTTCTTGCAGATGCGAAGGCCTTGGACTGTCAGTGTCTTCCCTTTCAAACGCCAATGTAGCAACTCTCTGATTCAGCAGCTTTGATAATCATCTGACCTCATCGGGTTTGGTCAGCTGGAATATTCAGAAATCCCAACTTTCACACTTACCTCTAACATGTGAAAGATATCAGCCTAACATATCCAGTCGGGTAGGCCTACTCTATGTGTAAAGGATACAAGCACCATTAAACATCTTTTAAGTCCTTTTTCAATAATCTGAAAATTCACACTGGAAAAAAAAGCAGACCACTTGTATATTTTTTATTTTTAAGTTTGACTGACCAACAAGCGTTGGCCATTTTTTTAAAGTCAAAAGCTTTGCATATTATTTTCTCAGTACTTCAAGAATTATCTTAACATCAAATGTATTTTCTTATCACACTGTGTCCATTAGATGAACCAGCTACATCCTGGATTGAAGCCATCTTCTCCCACTGATCAATACAGGGGTCCTGCACGGAGCGGCGGTCCAAGGCACTGCATCTCAGTGCTAGAGGCGTCACCACAGACACGCTGGTTTGAATCCAGGCTGTATCACAACCGGCCGTGATCGGGAGTCCCATAGGGCGGCGCACAATTGGCCCATCGTCGTCCGGGTTTGGCCTGACTTGCCTAGTCAGTTAAAAAAAGTACAGGTAAACAGAAAGAGTAGACAGTAATAGCAGCATGGCTTGACATGAGATGGCACCCTCCATTCCTTATGCCCTCCGATGAAGACCACCCTGCTCACAACAACATTAGAACAACACAAAAAAACATCACGTTGAAAATGTGTCACAGTGTGCTAACAATGGATATTTTGAGACAATGTACAAGTGTTTAAACGTAATCCTCCAGGTCACATTGCCCATTATATTTATTTTGAATTATATGGAATTATCCATTCACCAGAACCTCCAGTTGAACACTACATGCTTTCACTCAGATGTACTTGTACTTGCCTATTCAACAAATTCAATTATGTCAAGAGAAATCTCTGTTGGCTCACTTTCGTCTCTCAAGCCTCAAACCTTCATTAAACTGAAGCCAAACCCATTTCAATGGCCTCTCATTTAGATACGTAGAAATGATGTAATGATTGTTAAGTCCTGATATATTTCTCTCTCAAAACTTCTTTAGAATTTTTAAATAATCTTTACAGCTGGAGAGCCTATATGTTTTTGAATCTTTTACACACGTATTGTACCCTGAAACTCCTTGCCACATCTGTGTTTTATGTAACCCAGCTAAGAGCTGCCTGTAGCTGAAGGTTGTGCCACTTCATCACACCTCTGCTTTGTGTTTCAGCTCTCTTGGCCACCTGAGAGGATGGTTTAACATACAAAGATGTGAATGGGATTATGTAACTCGTTTGACAGGAATATAACCTACAGGAGTCCAGTCCCAGCTAGCACATTTTGTTCCTTGTAAGTTGTGGGTATGTTTATGGTTTCACATTGTTGGTGGCAACGAAGCCATACATTTCCTGACCGGTAGAACAACGTTTTACGTTCAGAGAATGTTTATTTTTAGGTTGCAGGGAGGTTCTGAGAAAGTTTTCATCAGAGGTTTTATTAACGCTCTGAGAACAAAAACTAATAGGTTATTTGGAGATTTTAGAATAATTTCTTTAAAACTTTAACTGAATGTTTAAAAGTGACTTTTAATAACAATGCTATCTTATTTTGAGTTAACTTGTATGTAACTCCAAGCACAAATAGGAAATGGAAATTCATTTTCTTAGGTATTAATCATGCATTGCAAACACATTTATTTTTTATTGTGAAAGAGCATCAGTGAGATTCAAACCTATATTCTTCTGTTCTTTATCCATGGAATTAGTCCACTGCACCACCAACTTGGAGCTAGCGTGCCATGTTTTTTTACGCATACAAAATAGTTCATTCTAGTCTATTCAAACAGACCCCATTTCTAAGGAAACAAGCACTCAATAAGAACACACTTAAGAGGATAGAGAAAGTTTTGTTGATGCTGAGAACGGAATGTATATGTTTTAAAATAGCAATCTTGGAACGTTCTCTGAATGTTATTAAAGTTTTCTTATGGTTTTTATGGAAAGTTTTCTTAACATTCTACGAACAATTTGAGAACATGACATTAAATAGAACCATGAGGAATCCTGTAGGAAATGTTATGCTGAAGTACTGACATTCCCACAGAAGAATGTTGTTTATTAACGTTCTCTGAACAATTTAATAACATAACTTTAATCAGAACCACGAGGAAACCTGTAGGAAACGTTATGAGGAAGTACTGAAATTAACCCCAGTCAATATAGCAATGACATTTTACTACTGTTTGTTTGGAGTGAGAATGTGCTTTTCACGTTCTCTTAAAAGCCCATGGTAAATTGTCATTCTATCATACAGTATAAGGAATATCTGTCAGATCAGAGGCCAGATTGCCGACATATATTATTTAAGTGATAATGCCAAAGAAACCGGTGCCAATATATCCTCCAAAAGCCGGCTTAGAAAGCATTATCACTTTTATACAACGGGTTGCCAACATATTCAAATAATTATTGACATATTTTCATTAAAAACTTTATTTTTATGAATTTATTCATACTATTTCATCCTTCAACAAGATAAAGTCCCGACACAAATCTAGGGTTGCTACGCAAGCCGGCTGGTCATTCGATCTATCGGTTCGGTTGCCAGAACCCTGTAGTTCAGTCTTTTTGTTCTGTATTTTTGGACGCGACCCAGTCGTTAAGTCACGTCAAATACCAAAAAAGTAGCTGCATTGGCATTTGTTTAAGCTGTTTTCTAGTGACATTTATTTGGATACGTCCATAACAATGAGCTAAAGGGGCGCAATTTCGCCTGGCATAGAAAATGTGCTCACTCGTCAGAACACTGTTGTTCAGAGGAGCTAGCCAACAACACAGCTAACACAATCACTTCAAACTGAAGCTGGAAAGACTGCAAACTAGCTACACTTCGTTTCATTTGACCTTTTTTTCAATTGACATTTGTTTGCATATATCCATAAAAATTATGCCAGCTGATTCATGATTTCGCCTGGCTGAGAAACGATGCCTGTCTGTCCGTCTCGTCCCGACTCCCGACATGTTCATTACTATAGGACAGCTGGAGATCAAATTTGAATATTGAAACAATGTTGCAAATGTCGGAGAGACAGACAGTAAGGTTTATACAAATCTCCGCTGTTAAAAACTAAATGTTGTTCTAAAAGAAATGTGAGATAATGTCTACAGTAGATGCTTTTCATAGTGGAGATCAAGTTTACAATGGGCTTATGAGACAGTGGATTGCGCAGTGAGATGGAAGAGAGTATAAATCAATTTTAACGTCATAGATTTAGCCTGTGGTAAATTGTGGAATAGACACCGGCTGGAATGCGGTTTTAACCAATCAGCATTCAGGATTAGACGCACATGGTGTATAAATAGTGATAGATATATAATACTGTATGAAGAGATACTGCATCACATTTTGGGTTGGCGTATTCTGTATAGGTATGTTTGGTGTTGTTTTGGTACTGTACATCAGGTTGAATAAAGACACAAGGACAGGTGTCAACGTGGGATTGGGCCTGATGTCATTGACACGTGTGATCGCTATGGAAACACTTCCTGTCGCACCCCATTGGGTGTCATTGCCATGGAGGTCCCTGGCAGGGTTCTGTGTACCTCAGTGCTACTGTATGGCAGCCTGACTGTTCCAGGCCACCACATTGTTTCAGCTATGATTAATTACTGTCCTGATGAAATGTAATGGCTCTGAAAATGTCACGGGATGACACAGGCTCATCAACGCGGGGTGGCGTGAGGGAAGTGCATATCACACACAGACATCTGGAAGAAACCATCCACTCGCTGCCTCTCAAAGGCACAGAGTCTCAACTGTATTTTTCTTCTGTTTAGAGTTTATTTCTATGACTCTTCTATTAGCTTTATGATTTGTTTTATAAGCAAATACCAACCTACGTAGTGATTCATTTCTACAGAATGAGCTGAGCTGAGAATCTATAGAAATCAGTATACTGTAGATACCCGGCTGGCCAGAGGTCAATAACTGCCGTAGGTAATCACGTGGCTGATTAATCTATCAGTGGCACATTGGTGTCACAAGTTCACAACTTGTCGGTACATTACATTACTATTATGTAAAATATACATACTTCCCTTGGAAATAAGACAATAGAAAGTCAATCTAGTTAGATTGGAGGCCGCCTTAACAATGTGTCGTTTTTTTGTCCATCTGTAGGTTTTTTTGGACCATTTCCTCTCTTGTACATAGGATTTATCAATGTCAATTCATCAATTTATCAAGTGTTCCTTCCATTTCTGGTCATGAGAAAGCAGGGCAAGGTATCGCTTGATGAAAAACACAGACGACTCACTACATTTCCCTGATGAATTGGTCCATTTACTGAAATAAATTGAATTGATGTGAGAGATCCCAGAGGTACAGAAAATTGTCCAGTTAAAGAACTTACTTTACACTCAGCTTATTTATATTACACATAACACTTTTAAAGATGTGCTGACGACTTCTGTTTTCCACACCTCTGTGATTCCCTTGGGTTCAAGTAAAACATTATAATTAAAAAACAATTGTCAATTAAAATATCTGATTTCTTTCATATGACCTTACTCATTTTTCTCAGAGCATTGCTTGCTTGGAAAATCAAAGGCCAGAATTGTGTTGTTCAAGAGAAATTCGAAAGGATCCTCATACAGCACCTGTCTATTATTTTATTCCATATGTGCAAGGTGAACCCCGCACAGGAACACACGGTATCCTTATGCTAAAGCAGATTGGTATTGACTTTATAAGTAAGTAGCGGTGCGTTCAATAATCTTGATGATTGGGCAGCCATATCTTTTAGTTCAGGTAAGCCATATGTTCATTGCAGCAAAGATGAGTCTGATTAGTGACGTCTTGTTAATGTAAATGTAATATCAAGGATGAACAGTACTATTAATATACAGAGGAAGTCCAACATCTAGGGAATAAGTATACTTAGGCAACATATTGGAATGTTTTGTTTGTATTTAAACAATCCTCCCAGTAACAGTGGGCCAGGTTTTGTTTCAGTAGAAAGCATATGACCCATATCTCCTCCTGATTATGTATATTGTGAGCAGATGTTATTGGTTGATTAAAGTCCAATTGATTTTAACTGATGAGTGTCCATCAGAGCATTTCCTTGTTTGGCTTCTTAATTAGATGGGTGCTAATGTGGCACTTCCCCCTCTCCTCTGGCATTGTGGGTAATGTATAACTGGTTCCAGATCAGTGATGTCACCAGCACAGGGTTACACTTTATGGCGTGGAAAGGTTTAAACTAATTTTCATTTTCAATTAGTATGTTCTTAGTTCATGATGCTATGTCCAGCATTTCATCAACATTGTTGTGATTTTTATAGAATTAAGACATTTGGAAACGTCTTTATTTGACATGTATATGTGTAATGTAATTACTTTTCTTGTACAGTTTTTAGTCATGTCATTCAAATGGATTAAAATTAGTTTTCCATTCTGCATTTTTATTATATTTACATTTTCATCCTTTTGATCATAGTCAGACTCTTGTAACCCATTGCCTATTGAGGGAAAATTACAGAGAAGGGGTCATTGGAGATCACTTGCTACTGTGGGTGAATAGATCAAAGACATTAACAAACAATAGACTAACAAGCTCCCATCATGACCATTTAACTACAGATTTATTTCCTGCTTTTCCAGTCTTGGTTACATCAAACGTCTTTGGTGGTATTGATCCCAACAGATGATTAAGACACTGAGATGTCTTAATCATCTGTGGCTTGTAAGGACATAATATATGAATCACCATTAAAGCACATTAAGCTGTCTATTTGTCAAACCATTGATTTGCTATGCAGCCGTCCAATATCTTCCATCAGACCACTTTATAAAGCTACATCATTTATGTGGGAAAATGTCTTACCAAAACCTTCCTTCAGGTTTGGCAGAATTAAAAGATTCTGCCTTTAAATGGTAATCATGATTATTTCCAGCCTTTTACCAACATCAAAGAGAGTGTAGGGGCAGAAGTCAGATAGTTAGCAGTATTCGCAAATTGAAAAGAGAGAAAATATCTGATTTAACATGAAGAATATTCGGGCAGAAGGAACATTTGCTATTTTGGCCTCGGATCGGGTGTGACCCATGGCTCCCTGTTTTGAAATTCTCTTCTGATCAGTGGAGGTCATACAGTAAGCACAGAAGACAGTAGAAATGTTCCTAACACTCAGAAGACTATGCTGGCTCTCTGTTTGATCTCTTAATGAGGTGATACAGTTACTGTATATTTACATAGGACTGTAGCCTTCATACTACAGGTGTTACTGGTACACAAGGTAGACCTGATATTGGCAGGTGGAATCAGCATACTCTATATCAATTGATTCCCTTTGTTTGAATAAATTATGGGGAAAATGGGTTTTCATTTTTGAGTCAATACGTGAATATCCTGTCTTTATTTTTTATAATATTTCAAACATGTAAGTTACAGAGCATGAGTTCTTTAGTCGGAAATTTTTAAACAATTGGTAACTTGGTATTTGGGCTGCAAGGTGAACAAATCAATTTAGAGTGCATCTATGCTGTTACACTGACTTAATGGCTACTGTCCACCATGCATGCACAGAGACATTCAAAACTAGCTAACACACTTCTGTCCTTGGCCATAGTATATGGTTGTAGAGGGAGGAAGGAGGGGAGGAGAGGAAGGGGGATGGCAAAGATTGTGAACGTGTCTAATGAGCTTTTTCATGTTCGTGACGACCATGAGAAAACAGAGGGAGCTGAACAGAACAGAACAGAGGTCTGCTGCAGGGGTGATACGTGTTGAAGATCAATGATCATCCATCTTGGCTGAAGAGCTGGAGAGCCCCCAATGGCAGTTTTTGGAAGGCAGGATTACTGACTAAAGGACAGGACATCTGTGATTTGACCAATAGGGGCTCTGTGTTTGGGCACCACAGCACTTCTTTCCTCTGATTTTGTCTGGAACAGTGTATAGTATGGTGTGAGACTGAGTGTTTGGATTCCAGGACTCAACACACACTTATAACAACTGCAGACAGACAGACACCATTGTCCTCAATACCTTTTGTCGCTCATTTCAATACCTCAATACCTCATCTCCTTGCCGGAAACATGACACTGGAGCTGAGATAGTGAACCTATCATACTGTCTTCCTCATTTATAAAATGTCTGAGAAACATGAATGCAGAAGTGTATAGAGTCTGTAAAAGTGAGTTTGTAGGGTCACACTACTCTTTCCCTCTCTCCAAGAGGGCTTGAATAAGTTATGTAAATGTCAGACAATATGCAGCAGTTAGCATCCTCCACGAGGCCTCAGTGCTTTGTTTTCAGACAGAGTGTGTAACTGTTACCCAGAGTGAACCACAAACAGGCTCAGGTCTGCTTGACTGGATACAAGGGCACTTAGCAACATGATACTAATTGGGGGCGGCGTTGGGCTATAAAATATACAAACGCATTTAACACAGGAAGCTTCACAGACCTAATAGGGCAAAGCAGTAACTCCTCACTTACCCATTTAAACTCGCTGCTGAAGAGTAGATTCTAGGGCTATGATTCCAGATGACAGTTTCTTTACATTCAGTTGCAGTAAATCTGTGGTTCTCAGTCCTCTCCTCCACCCTTTCATCCGATATGCTGAAAGATAGAAATAGAAGCAGAAGAAGATATACCATTTGGTAACTATTACAGCCACTATATGTCATCCGTTTTTTCGAAATGTATAAAAAGAAAGACAGGCAAGGTAATACATCAGTTTAATTAGCCTTGTCTTTTTTCCTTCCTCCAGAAAAGAACAGTTATTATCACGAGGGTGTGAGGGTTCTCTTATGTGTCATTTTTTGGGGTCTCATTCGCCATTTTTACCAATGTCAATCAATCCTGAGCAGGTTGTAGTTAAATACCCCTTTTCATTTTATTTTGATGCTCAGGCAGATGGTGTGCCCTGCTCCAGAACAACGCTGACTTTATTGAAAATTGCTTTATAAAAAGCTGTGTGGAACTCACTAGCTATATATCCCTGTGGCAAACATGTGAAAGGGAAACAGCTTTGATGTTTAGGGAGAAAAGAGACTGGTGCTTATTATGGAGTCAGCATTTAATAGCACACCCGCTTAAAGCTAAAATCCTTAATTGAAACAATATCAAAGTGTATAGCCCGTCTCTGTTTTGGTAAAAAGCTGAGGGATGGGCCTGGAGAAATGTAACCACTCTCAAATCATAGACAGAGTTATGGATGCAACGATTGACCATACATTATCTCAAAATTATAGTTGTAATAATGTTCTGAGACTAAACAGTGTTTGTTTACATTTACATTGTTCACAAATATTGTAGTAAAAAAAACGTATATTTTGGGTTCTGATTGGGTACGACAGTTGAACTAAGCTCATGAGGCATTTATCAGTCATATTCTTCAAGAATCAATGGGTATACTGTATATCATTAATTTATAAATCCAACAATGTATGTAGCAATTCAGGATTCTAGCTTAAAGTTTAAAAAATATATATTTGATTTTCATTGTTGGAAAATGTCAACTCGTGATATGCCAAGATGATACCAGTATTAGTCATGATTTTACTCTGGATCACCATTTCCAGAGTCAAATCAATTAATCCGTGTCATGTGTTTTAGACTAATCTGAGCCCTTTTTCTAACAGATTGAGAGGTAATCAAATCACCACATGGCTCCATCTAGTGTCCTAAAGGTCTGCACTGACCCAATGCCTGCAGTGTAACACTTCAGCACCACTCTACGAGTCTCGCTGTCTTGTCATCAGCATCGACTCAATTTGACGTTCTGCCTGCTACACAGAGCGCGTTGTTTTGAGAGCGGGTAGTAGCAGCAAGGAAGAGCGTCTTTATTCTATTTCCCCCTGCTGTACTGTACCATATTCATCGATTATTCGTAAGTACAATAGGCTTCGGTCCAGATTTTCAAGAGTACTCATTAAATTGTTGCTAGTGGATGTACTAAATTATCCTCTAAATACACAAGTCGCTTTTGTTTACATTGTGAACATAGTCCATAGTACATACTGTAGCTTCTGACTTCATAAATCACCGTTGGTGCATAGTCGAGACCATATGCAACCAAAATCAAATGTATTTCTCATTAGTTATATTCGCAAGATAGAATGAACGTGCTCGTCAGCCATCGAAAATTGAACCTCAGCTCATTCTTGAGCTTGAACGTGACGCAACGCAGGCGCAACATCAGTATAGCTGCTCGCATTTATTTCAAAGGAAACATTCCCTCAATGGCTGATGGCAGTGCTGGATGCCCAATGGCTGTAGCGTAGCAGGGCCATAACTATACTGAAACAGTTCACCCGTAAGTAACTTTTCCTTTCCTTATGTCTTTATTTTAATGTTCAATTGATTCATGCAACTAGTCTCAGCTCAGACTGTGTAGAGAAGTTTCATTATGTATGATGAAACAAACGCCAGTTTCCTGGCATGTTCCAGAGTGGTCCTCGGGATTCAGGAAGAGAGAGGCGATATTACACTATTTCAATTAGGGACCCGAATCCTCAGTGGCCCACTTATTCCAGACCTCTAGGAGCAAAAATAATGACAAAGAAATTAAACTTATGTCTAAGACTATAGACTGAGAATATGTAAACAAGCTGTTGTTATTGCATGACGAACATAGCCGTTCCCCATGGCAGCGAGCGGCAGTCCTTAAATATTTATTAGTTCTCTGACACTCACAGGCAGACATGGCTGCAAAAGTCCCAGATCTTTTATTTATCAGGAATGATCCTCTTGGTAACTAAGAGGAATACTAGTTAACTACTACGCTATAAGCTACTTATAAACAACTCTTGATAGTTTTGGCATGGGTGAAAGGAGGTAACTGTTCTTAGTCATATGGACATCCTCAGCTGGGCTACCACACACTCCATATTCCATACCATGTGGGTCCATCCATATGTCCCATGTACTGTGGGCCAATGAGAGTGAAAGTTAGACCCAAACTCCAGGGTCAGACCAAGGCCAGCTCAGCCCAGGGAATCACTGTGGACCTCATCTGGTCCATGCTCTGGATGTAAGGAGGAACCCAGCTGGACCAGCAGGGTGCCAACATCATAATAAGAGTTGCATAAGCTCCATACAACAGGAATGCCCTATACCAACTCCTGTTAAGAAGGAAGTGTTATGGGGAAAGAGACTATGTGTGCGTACTGTGCGCATGTGCATGGACAAAGACCGCCAAGCAGATCAGTACATCTGGTCCCACTGGCGCAGTCTTAGTGTCTTAGCGGCTGTTTAAGTTAACAGCATACTGTAAAAGAGAAACTGTTCGCAAATGATTCACGAACGGATCACTTATCTGCATCCTCTCATCCTGGAGGCTGTATGTATGATGACTCAAGTGTTCCCTAAAGAGGTGTGAATCCTATTAAGTTTTTAGGGGACCATTTCTTATGCTAATGCTTGTGTAATACTGCAGGCTTCAGCCCGCTATCTGACAGCCACAATTCCCTGTAATTAGGCTGACGCTGGCCACCAGTAACGCCTCGCCACAGGGATTCACTGTGACAGTACACTGAGGAATTTAGGCAGAAAAATGAAACTTATTTAGCCGAATTCTAATGAGGAGTAATGGTCCCTTTTGACAGGTAAAACGTGTGCTTCATCTTTACCAGGTAGATACAGTACGTGTTAGAACTACTATAAAGTTAGGTAAAAGTTGGAAGAACATGTATCTCTACGATGACTTTCATTAAAATCTGCCATCTACTTTGATACACTGTTTTGTGCAATATTACAGCATTTTCTTAGGATCAACAGTTCCAAATTAGGTAGACCTACTTAGTTTCTTCAAAACACTCTAAAATGATGGCTATCAGATCACAAGCTTTGTTACGGGTGTGTACTGGAGGCGAAGTCAGGTGCAGGAGAGCAGATTGTAGGTAACAGGCGCACTTTTTATTCCGGTCCAAACGAAAGCACATAAGTACATAAATGTGCCCAAAACACGGAACATAAACAAAAGTCTGACAATACCCACATAACATAAAACAGTTTCACACAAAGACATGGAGGGGAACAGAGGACTAATACATTCAGTGTGATTAGGGAATGAAAACCAGGTGTGTATGGAACAAGACAAAACAAATGGAAATATGAACAATGGAGCGGCGATGGCTAGAAAGCAGGTGACGTCGATCGCCGAACGCCGCCCGAACAAGGAGAGGAGCCGACTTCGGCGGAAGTTGAGACAAGCTTTTGTCTTTTTCTGGGTAGATTGTTAAATATTAGAGAACTTCATAAAAAGTAAGCAGGTAAAGTAAATCAAACTTTTCTTTCACCTGCTCTGAAGATGAAAGCACCTGTCTTTTTGTTCGATGCAAGGAAGAGACTCTGACAGACAGTATTTTTTATGTATTGATAACTACAGGCAAGATATAAAAGATTAATGAGAGGTCCCTGTTGAGAATGAAATCAGTCAAGTCAAGTTATAGTAAGGAGTAGATACTCTTGCTCTTTCTCCTCTCTCTCTTTCTCTTTCTCTCTATCATTATTACATGTTTATTTCATCGAGACAGAAAACTAGACATGGTCAATGGCAGACAAAGTGAGTTAAATAAATAATACCAAATTATGGCGAAAATTGGATTATGCAATCTAACATGCAATCAAATCTCAAATCTTCATAAAATGTGTGTTGGCCCATGAAGCGGTAGACATCAAAAGTTCAACCACAATAACCTGAGCAGCATTCCACTAAAGGCTGTCGTGACCTTAAACTTCTTATGGCTGCAATCCCGTTAACGGGATGATATGAAAACAGCCAGTGAAAGTGCAGGGCGCCAAATTCAAACAACAGAAATCTCATAATTAAAAATCCTCAAACATACATGTACAGTGGGGAGAACAAGTATTTGATACACTGCCGATTTTGCAGGTTTTCCTACTTACAAAGCATGTAGAGGTCTGTAATTTTTATCATAGGTACACTTCAACTATGAGAGACGGAATCTAAAACGAAAATCCAGAAAATCACATTGTATGATTTTTAAGTAATTAATTTGCATTTTATTGCATGACATAAGTATTTGATACATCAGAAAAGCAGAACTTAATATTTGGTACAGAAACCTTTGTTTGCAATTACAGAGATCATACGTTTCCTGTAGTTCTTGACTAGGTTTGCACACACTGCAGCAGGGATTTTGGCCCACTCCTCCCTACAGATCTTCTCCAGATCCTTCAGGTTTCGGGGCTGTCGCTGGGCAATACGGACTTTCAGCTCCCTCCAAAGATTTTCTATTGGGTTCAGGTCTGGAGACTGGCTAGGCCACTCCAGGACCTTGAGATGCTTCTTACGGAGCCACTCCTTAGTTGCCATGGCTGTGTGCTTCGTGTCGTTGTCATGCTGGAAGACCCAGCCACGACCCATCTTCAATGCTCTTACTGAGGGAAGGAGGTTGTTGGCCAAGATCTCGCGATACATGGCCCCATCCATCCTCCCCTCAATACGGTGCAGTCGTCCTGTCCCCTTTGCAGAAAAGCATCCCCAAAGAATGATGTTTCCACCTCCATGCTTCACGGTTGGGATGGTGTTCTTGGGGTTGTACTCATACTTCTTCTTCCTCCAAACACGGCGAGTGGAGTTAGACCAAAAAGCTCTATTTTTGTCTCATCAGACCACATGACCTTCTCCCATTCCTCCTCTGGATCATCCAGATGGTCATTGGCAAACTTCAGACAGGCCTGGACATGCACTGGCTTAAGCAGGGGGACCTTGCGTGCGCTGCAGGATTTTAATCCATGACGGCGTAGTGTGTTACTAATGGTTTTCTTTGAGACTGTGGTCCCAGCTCTCTTCAGGTCATTGACCAGGTCCTGCCGTGTAGTTCTGGGCTGATCCCTCACCTTCCTCATGATCATTGATGCCCCACGAGGTGAAATCTTGCATGGAGCCCCAGACCGAGGGTGATTGACCGTCATCTTGAACTTCTTCCATTTTCTAATAATTGCGCCAACAGTTGTTTCCTTCTCACCAAGCTGCTTGCCTATTGTCCTGTAGCCCATCCCAGCCTTGTGCAGGTCTACAATTTTATCCCTGATGTCCTTACACAGCTCTCTGGTCTTGGCCATTGTGGAGAGGTTGGAATCTGTTTGATTGTGTGTGGACAGGTGTCTTTTATACAGGTAACGAGTTCAAACAGGTGCAGTTAATACAGGTAATGAGTGGAGAACAGGAGGGCTTCTTAAAGAAAAACTAACAGGTCTGTGAGAGCCGGAATTCTTACTGGTTGGTAGGTGATCAAATACTTATGTCATGCAATAAAATGCAAATTAATTATTTAAAAATCATACAATGTGATTTTCTGGATTTTTGTTTTAGATTCCGTCTCTCACAGTTGAAGTGTACCTATGATAAAAATTACAGACCTCTACATGCTTTGTAAGTAGGAAAACCTGCAAAATCGGCAGTGTATCAAATACTTGTTCTCCCCACTGTATCTTATACCATTTTAAAGGTAATCTTGTTGTTAATCCCACCAAAGTGTCCGATTTAAATAGGCTTTACAGTGAAAGCACCACAAACGATTATGTTAGGTCACCGTAAAATCACAGAAAAAAACAGCTATTTTTCCAGCCAAAGACAGGAGTCACAAAAAGCAGAAATAGAGATAAAATTAATCACTAACCTTTGATGATCTTCATCAGATGACACTCATAGGACTTCATGTTACACAATACATATATGTTTTGTTCGATTAAGTTCATATTAATATCCAAAAACCTCAGTTAACATTGGCGCCATGTTCAGAAATGCATCCAAAATATCCGGAGAAATTGCAGAGAGCCACGTCAAATAACATAAATACTCATCATAAACTTTGATGAAAGATACATGTTTTACATAGAATTAAAGATACACTTGTTCTTAATGCAACCGCTGTGTCAGATTTTTAGCTGGCAAGTTAGTACAGAACGCTTGGATCAACCCTTAAAGAGATGGGTAGGGCTAAGGCTTAATAACCTCTCTGAACCACCCATCCCGGATCCGGGATCATTGTCATCAGAAACGCTGACTAGCATAGCCTAGCCTAGCGCCACAGGGATATGAGGGTGTGAACAATGCTGAATGGGTGTAGACAAAGAAGGGCTCTCCAATAGTAGTACCAAAACATTGAAAGACGGTTTTCTCAAAAGTGAGTTTACAAGTTGATCAACTTGCAAAGCAGAATTACTTCCCCATTGTTTCCTCAAATGCAGTGTATGATATACCATTTTGTAGCTCTGAGTCTCAACTTTTATCCAATGTAAAAATACAGACATTCAAAGTTTGCGACATAAGAGTGAGTCACAAATGTAAATCACTATCCACAAATGCAGTTCACTATCCACAAACAAAACCTTTTGATTTGTATCTGTAAATCGATATATTGTGTTAGAATTTTTTTATAACTGCAGATATGCAGGTCATTTCCACGGACCTTAAGTAAAATGACTGCCATAAAGATTCTCACGTAAGGAGAGATATGCGCAAACATGACAGATATGGCAAACCTGCAACTCCATATTTGGAACGTTTCGGTCACCTGACTTTTGGCAGGGATTTTGACAAGAAAAATACAAAAAGTTCTCACACGCAGAGAGTGATTTGTATTCATTAAAAAAAGGTTTGTACCCGTAGAAAGCGATTTCTATAAATCGCTGGCAGCCTCTCGTTCGGCCATGTTGATGCCTGCCTTTCAAGGCTGCAGAAATTAGAGTATAGAGTCATCTAATATAGAGTAATCTAGGGCTTTCGATTGGACATACTATGGTAAACGTATGGTTAACATATTATATCACATATCACTTTCTACGTGAGAACTTTTTGTATATTTCTTGTCGTCAAATCCCTGCCAAAAGTTAGGTGACCTAAGCGCTTCCAAATATGGAGTTGCAAGTTTGCAATATCTGTCATGTTTGCGCATATCTCTCTTATGCGCAAATCTTTATGGCAGTCATTTTACTTAAGGGCTTTGGATATCTCTGCATATCTGCAGTTATAAAAAAATTCTAATGCAATATATCGATTTACAAATACAAATCAAAAGGTGTTTCTTTGTGGATATTGAATTGCATTTGTAGATAGTGATTTACATTTGTGGAAAGTGATTTACATTTGTGGAAAGTGATTTACATTTGTGATTGGTACTTATTTGTACAGATCATGATACACATTACCAAAATGCATGCTGTGTGTTCACAATACATTTGGCATGATATTGATCCCATAGAGGTGGCGCTACAGCTGCAGAAAGCTAAGTGCAAGGCAATGGGGACAGTAGGGATACCGGGTCGAGTCCTAAAAGCCTGCGCTGCTGAGCTCAGCTCTATCCTCCACAGGCTGTTTGACCTTTCACTATCCACTAGCACAATCCCCACCCTATGGAAAACTTCTAACATTGTCCCCATTCCCAAAATGAGTTCAACCATTACCGACCTGTCACTCTCACATCACTGATCATGAAATGCTTGGAAACATTGGTTCTTAACATCCTACTGCCCACCGTTCACTCCTCCCTTGATTCCTACCAGTTTGCTTACAAAGCAGGGAGAGGAATGGATGACGTGGTGGTCTGCATGCAAAAGCTCCTGGAACACCCCCAGGGGAACGGGGAATTACGCACTCATCCTGTTTGTGGATTTCATCTCTGCCTTCAACACCATCCAACAGCACACTATGATCCAGAAGCTCAATAACTTGGACGTATCTCCCACCATCATCCGCTGGATCCACAACTGTTTAAGTGGCAGACCTCAGGCCGTGAGGACAGATAACACCCAGTCCTCTGTTTGCATCACCAACATGGGCGCGCCACAGGGTTGCATTCTTAGTTCGTTCCTGCACACTCTGCATACCAATGACTGCCAAAGTATGGACCACAATACACTCCTTTTCAAGTACTCTGATGACACAGCCATCCTGTCCCTCTTGAACGAACCCCCCCCCCCCCCCTCCTTCCAGCAATATCAATCATCCGTTACTCAATTCAGTGAATGGTGTTGCAATAACTACTTGATCTCAATGTCTCCAAAACAAAATAAAAGACAATGACGGCAATATCGTCATCAACAGAGAGGCCGTCGAAATGGTTCCTTCATTCAAATATAGACCAAAGACTCACCTTCGAACAACACACCACTGAAATAGCTAAGAAATCACAGCAAAGTCTGTCTGTCATCAGGCATATGCGCAACCTGTCCGTCAAACACAACCCCCTTCTTCTACTGTACCGGAGCATAATTGAGCCACTACTCCTCTACTCCTCTCATCTGTTACCACAATGTCTCACGACGCAACAAACTCTTAAAGATCGCAAAAACGGCATCAAGACTGATTGGTCTCCCCACTCCTCAACTCTCCCTTCTGAATAACCGCAAAGCCTGCCATATAATCTCCAGCCTGATCCATCCACTTCACCTTTGCTTTGATCTCCTCCCATTTGGTCGGAGATACCAGACAATTCTGTGGTGCACAATGCGTTTTGGGAGAAGTTTCATTTCGGGGGCTATCACCATACTATTTAGGCCCTGACTGTTGTTTGTTTCTTCTGTGTTTTCATGTTGTTTTATGTATTCATGTATGAGCTGTGCCAAGGTTTTCCTCTTGTAGGACAATAAACGAGATTCTGATTAATAAAATAAAATAAAATGGTATTAGTCACATACCAGAATACAACAGGTGTACCTTACAGTGAAATACTTACTTACAAGCCCCTAACCAACAATGCAGTTTAAAAAATCCAAACAAGAATAAGAAATAAAAGTAACAAGTAGTTAAAGAGTAGCAGTAAAACAGCAATAGCGAGACTATATACAGGGGGGTACTGCTAGAGAGTCAATGTGCAGGGCACCGGTTAGTCGAGGTAATTGAGGTAATATGTACATGTAGGTAGAATTATTAAAGTGACTATGCATAGATAATAACAGAGTAACAGCGGTGTAAAAGAGGGGGGAATGCAAATAGTCTGGGTAGCCATTTGATTAGCTGTTCAGGAGTCTTATGGCTTGGGGGTAGAAGCTGTTTAGAAGCCTCTTGGACCTTGACTTGGGGCTCCGGTACCGCTTGCTGTGTGGTAGCAGAGAGAACAGTCTATGACTACGGTGGCTGGAGTCTTTGACAATTTTTATAGCCTTCCTCTGACACCACCTGGTATAGAGGTCCTGGATGGCAGGAAGCTTGGCCCCAGTGATGTACTGGGCCGTACGCACTACCCTCTATAGTGCATTGCGGTCAGAGGCCGAGCAGTTGCCATACCAGGCAGTGATGCAACCAGTCAGAATGCTCTTGATGGTGCAGCCTGCTCCACTACAGCCCCATTGATGAGAATGGGGGCATGCTCGGTCCTCCTTTTCCTGTAGTGCACAATCACCTCCTGAGGTCAGGGTCACATACAATTGTTATTGTTCTCTGGCCACTAAACCCTATAGGGGTCACTTACTTGGAACAGACACCGTCAGGAGATTGATCTCATTCTTTTTGTGTTGTTCACTATTGTAGTAAAAAATATTAGTCGATCACCCTGACAATCTTAACTAATCATATAGTCCTAAATATGGGGCAGGTTTACTGGACCAAGTTTAAGCCTCCTGCTGGACTAAAAAGCATGCTCAATTGAGAATCTAGGCATAATCTGAGTCCAGGAAACTGGCCAATGATGTTTATAATGGGATTCAAATGGTATATAAAGGCCCTCATCGTAAACAAAGTGTCTCCATGTAATCCTTGCCACGTACAAATCAAAGGCTGTTTTTGTGGAGGAATAAAACGACAGCGAGGGGAGGCCTGCTCTATTGCTGCTGACACCCCGGGTAATTGCATTACTCCACAGCTGAAATGTCACGCATCCTTTTATCCCAGGTGGGTCATCCCATCAACTAATAAATGTTATTCCCCAGTCTCCCCCTCTCTCTCAGCTCCAAACACTATTAGGTTATACAACAGCAAAAATAAAACTCTTAACTACTGTGTAAGATAATAAAATGTGAGGGGATTAACTGTAGGCTAAACGTGGAAGGCTGTTTATGTGTTCATTAGCTCTTGTAATATAACCATATTTTATGTTATGTAAGGACTGACAAGACCGTTAACTTCAACCTTTAGGAGCAAATCTATATTATATCACTGTTGCAAAACTGTGGCGGGATCTCCTACAATTTTACGCCGGTCTCCTTCATTTTAGGCTCAAAAGAAGAGTGTAATCCTGTTACAAGCCACTGGCCACTTTATATTCCCAAGTATTTTCAGAAAACAAAATGTTCAGGTAATTTTCCAGTACTTTTTTTTCAAAAGAAAGCAATTGCCATTATGCTCTGTGGTTGAGAATGATAGCAGCATATCCAGAGTCCCAAAAGTTAAACAGATACATTTCCTAGGAGGGGAGAATTGCATTGAATCAAATTAGTAATTTGATTACTGACTTGATTTATCGCGCGCAAGGGCGAGGTGCCGCTTGTAACTTTATATTTCCATGATGTACATATATTTCAGTAGGACATTTGTAATAAAGATACTGTACAGTATTATATCAATATGGCAACTAATGCCAGTTTTAAAACACCTCATGTGGCCTATAGTATAGGCAAGTTGTTTATTATATGTGTATATTCTCTTTCATTAGTAGCTCCTTGTCAAGCTGGGGAGCTTAATGTAACAATCCTCGGGGATCTAAAACCTGGTAAACACAAGGGCACAAAGGAATCTTATCCGAGAAAATTCAAGACACCGGCGTCTCCTTCCTGAGGGACAACTTTCTCCAATGCATGGCTATTTGGCTTTAATTTGCACGAGCAATTACCGAAGCCCTTGTCTCATTTATATGGTAATAATGCCACTGATATCAGCTCAACTGGTGCAGATCGCAAGCTAATCAGGATTGGCCTTTTGTGGCGAGGGCTTGCTCATTCTCTTGCCTGAATGCCCCTGACTATGAGGCAGTCAACCCTTGTTTGGTCTAACAGATGAGGGGATATCAGTCTGTCAATGGCTTGAGATACAATGAAGAGCTGAGGTAAAGTTAAAAACAAGCATTTACACAACAAAGATTAGCTAGCTGACAAACCACTTAGCACAGGTAATATACATTTACATTTTACTAATTTAGCAGACGCTTTTATCCAGAGCGACTTACAGTTAGTGCATCCATCTTAAGGTAGCTTGGTAAGAAGACCACATATCACAGTTATGGTATGTAAAACTTTTCTACAATAAAGCAGCTATCAATCAGCAAAGTCAGTGCTAGTAAAATTGAAGACAAGCGCAAGTGTTAGTGCAAGAAAGGCAAGAGTTAATTTTAAAACTATTTTTTATTTTATACAATGTTCCATGACCTCAGTCAGAGTGGGTTATGTGACCTTACAGAATTCAACAGACATCAACTAAATTGCTCTGAGAAACAAGCAATTGAAAACACATGGTAAAGGTAAGTATGAACAGTCCTCAAGACATCAAAGTAAACTGATACTCTGGGTAACAATTACATACCTTACAGTGATTGTTTTCAATCAAAATGGTCAAAAAGAAACCAAAATAGCTTCTTAGCAAGAGCAATTTCTCAAGCAAGAATTTTGCTAGTACTGTCTGGGAGTGGTCTGAGTGGGGAGGGGAAAACTGAAAACTAGATGTTATTGGCAGAGAGGTTTGGAACTCTCTTTCTTATTATTCACAGGAAGAAAAAAAAGCCAAATACATTTAAACTCAGTTTTTCACAATTCCTGACATTTAATCCTAGTAAAAATTCTCTGTTTTAGGTCAGTTGGGATCACCACATTATTTTAAGAATGTGAAATGTCAGAATAATAGTAGAGAGTGATTTATTCAGCTTTTATTTCGTTCATCACATTCCTGTGGGTCAGAAGTTTACATACACTCAATTAGTATTTGGTAGCATTACCTTTAAATTGTTTAACTTGGGTCAAACAATTTGGGTAGCCTTCCACAAGCTTCCCACAATAAGTTGGGTGAATTTTGCCCATTCCTCCTGACAGAGCTGGTGTAACTGAGTCAGGTCTGTAGGCCTCCATGCTTGCACACACTTTTTCAGCTCAGCTCACAAATTTTCGATAGGATTGAGGTCAGGACTTTGTAATGGCCACTCCAATACCTTGACTTTGTCGTCCTTAAGCCATTTTGCCACAACTTTGGAAGTATGCTTGGGGTCATTGTCCATTTGGAAGACCCATTTGCGACCAAACTTTAACTTCCTGACTGATGTCTTGAGATCCTGCTTCAATATATCCACATACTTTTCCTCCCTCATGATACCATCTATTTTGTGAAGTGCACCAGTCCTTCTTGCAGCAACGCACCCTAAAAACATGATGCTGCCACCCCCGTGCTTCACGGTTGGGGTGGTGTTCTTCGGTTTGCAAGCCTCCCCAGTTTTCCTCCAAACATAACTCCAAACAGAACTGTTTGATCATTATGGCCAAACAGTTCTATTTTTGTTTCATCAGAACAGAGGACAATTCTCCAAAAAGTATGATCTTTGTCCCCATGTGCAGTTGCAAACCGTAGTCTGGCTTTTTTATGACGGTTTTGGAGCAGTGGCTTCTTCCTTGCTGAGCGGCCTTTGATGTTATGTCGATATAGGACTCGTTTTACTGTGGATATAGATACTTTGTACCTGTTTCCTCCAGCATCTTCACATGGTCCTTTGCTGTTGTTCGGGGATTGATTTGCACTTTTTGCACCAAAGTACGTTCATCTCTAGGAGAAAGAATGCGTCTCCTTCCTGAGCAGTATGACAGCTGCGTGGTCCCATGGTCCCATGGTTTCGTACTATTGTTTGTACACATGAACGTGGTACCTTCAGGCGTTTGGAAATTGCTCCCATGGATGAACCAGACTTGTGGAGGTCTACAATTTTTTTCTGAGGTCTTGGCTGATTTATTTTGATTTTCCCATAATGTCAAGCAAAGAGGCACTGAGTTTGAAGGTAGGCCTTGAAATACATCCACAGGTACACCTCCAATTGACTCAAATTATGTCAATTAGCTTATCAGAAGCCTCTAAAGCCATGACATCATTTTCTGACATTTTCTAAGATGTTTAAAGGCACAGTCAACTTAGTGTATGTAAACTTCTGGCCCACTGGAACTGTGATACAGTGAATTATAAGTGAAATAATCTGTCTGTAAACAATTGTTTACAATACACCAAGAAAATGAACTAAAGAGAAAAAAGGAAAAGACAGAAGAAAACAGCAAACAACAATGCAAAAAAAAATAACAAATTTAAAACAAAAGACATCAAGGACAACTGAAATCATAACAGCAATGCCTACTTTATATGTTTGTGTGCATGTCTGGCACTATTACATGTATGTGTGTGTTCTTGTATGTGTTAATTTTAATGAGAGTGTGTTTATATGCATGTGTACAAACACCTGCACGGCATCAGCCTCAGGCAAACCGGCATTAGTTGTAAAAACACTGCCACTTAGTGTCATTCAAATGTACTTTTATTATGTTTTATTTCGACTTTTTTTCCTTTATCTTTTGACCATCATTCTCTCTCTCACAGAGCAACTCCACACCCACTTGTCTCCAATTCCACATACCAACCCTCAGCTTCCCTCAGCCCATTCCATCTATCTCTGCTGGCCACCCATTTTGTGTTTCTACGCAACACATATCTTTCAACTATGCTATGATGTTTAACGTACAATTTCAATCTATCTAATCGAATAGAATCTACAGATTGCGTGTTGAAGATAAATACTTTTTCTAAGAGTATTGGTATATTAGTAATTGACTGACCCGATCTCTCCAGATCTCCTAACAGTACTATTTCTAGGGTCAATTTTAGATCAATGCTATGCATTTTCAGCGGTTCCTGAACCTGAGACCAGAAACAGGCTACCTGAGGGAAATACCAAAATAAATGGTCTACTGATTCTGTATCCTCACAACAAAATCTGCAGAGCTTCAATGACTTTATGCCCCAAATATTCAACATTTTGTTGGTGGCAAGAATTCTATATAATAATTTTAGCTGAAAAGCACGAAGTCTTGAATATTGCGTTGTTTTATATATCAACTCATACAGACCAGCTCCCTACCTCCTCCCGCTGCCACCCGTCTCCTCCATTTTTGGGGCAATGCTGTAATCAATTGGTTGTACTCTTGGATTGAGCAGACCTTCCCGTACAATTCTGATAACTACATGAAGGACATAAATCTACCATTACAATTTACAATATCATTTAAGAACAAAATACCCTTTTCAAACATCTTTCCCATAAATACAGGTATTTTATCAACCAGCACATTTGAGTTCAGCCATGATATTTGTTCTATCTTTTCAGGGGGATGAAATTTAAATTGTAGTCAACTCTGCAATGCTTGTTTGAAAAAGACAGATACTGTGAAAAAAGTTACATTTTCAATTAATCGATAATGAGACATGGCAATCTGCACAAATGCAAAAAGGCAATTTTTAAACAATGGATGAGCTTTTCTTATTAATCTACTTGAGAACCATTTAGGGTTCAAATAAAACTTTTGAATGAGTGAAGCTTAGTGCTTTTATATTTAATAACCTCAACCCACCCAATTCATATTCATTATATAGATTGGCTCGTTTTATTTTGTCTGGTTTAGCATCCCAGTTAAAGCTAAATATTTTTTGCTCATATGATTTGAAAAATGAATCATCAGGAGTAGGCAGCGCCATAAGTAAGTGAGTAAACTGAGATATGACTAAGGAGTTAATCAGGGCAATTTTTCCATAAATAGACAGGTATTTACCTCTCCATGGTTGTAGGATCTTGTCTATTTTTACAAATTTTCTATTGAAATTCATTGTGGAGAGTCCAGAGAGTACAGAAAAGTTATCTAGATCTTTAATGAGACATTGCAGGGATCTAGCTTGCGGACTTAACATAAAACTTGAGTCATAGGCATACATTGACCGCTTTGTTTTTAAGCCTTGGATTTCTAATCCTCTAATGTTGTTATTGGATCTGATTTTAATAGCTAGCATTTCGATGGCCATAACGAATAGATATGGTGACAGCGGACACCCTTGTTTTACTCCTCTTGACATTTCAAAACTCTCTGAGAAGTATCCGTTATTTACTATTTTACACCTGGGGTTGCTATACATTATTAAGTCCTTCTTTATATCCCCAAAAAGTATGTTTATTTGGTGCGCTTCATTCAATAATCCACCTGTTTCCTCTCGTTCAAAATGCATACAAATTAATCCCAAACGTTACCAATAAACTTGGTCCAAACATGTCAAACAACGTTCCTAATCAATCCTCAGGTACCCTAATATGTAAATAAACTAAATGTCCGTTTATTTGGCGCGTTTGATTCAGAAATACACCTGTTCTAACTCGCCCAACATGCCTACAAAGGAATGCAAAAAGTAACCTGTAAACTTGGTCCAAACATTTCAAACAACATTTATAATCCAACCTCAGGTACCCTAATATGTAAATAATTGATCAAATTTAAGACGGAATAAACTGTTTTCAATACCGGAGAAAAACATAGAGGAGCGAGTAGTCATTCACGCGCACCAAAATACTAGAGTCCTTCTGAGTGACACTTAGTAAGAATACGAATACTTCTTAATTTTTCTAAACAAAAACAAAACAATCTAATGAAAGCCATAGGAACTGCAATCTGGGTCCTAATAATTAGGCTTTCCCATAGAAAAGCATTGGAAAGTCAAAATACCCCAACAACAACAACATTCCTGGATGGATTGCCCTCGGGGTTTGGCCTGCCAAATCAGTTCTGTTATACTCACAGACATTATTTTAACAGTTTTAGAAATTTTAGAGTGTTTTCTATCCAATGGCACCATGCATATTCATATCCTAGCTTCTGTGCCTGAGTAACAGGCAGTTTCCTTTGGGCACCTCTGTCATCCAAACTTCCGAATACTGCCCCCTATCCCTAAAAGGTTTAATACTGAGAACTGAAAACGACCTTGTTATTTTTGAAACCTCCCGTTTTGGACTCAATGTATAGTCACATGCATTATAAACCATAGTTATCTTCTAACATATAAAGCCACAAACTCCTTACATTAAATTCTTACAAGATTTAGTGTTCCTTCATTTAGAGGTGTGTGCTCTGCTTGGAAATAGCAACAAATATAACCAAAAGCACACACAAGCCTATGCAACAACCAGCTAAGTGAGAGTAAATCAAATACAAACAATTTTATGAATGCATCAGAAATTAGAAGCATTACAAATTGACAGATATAATATCTACAAGACCTCATTACTTGGTCTTTCAATGCATTTCACTGATAGTAATGAAAATAGTAATGAAAATAATTCTGGTGCTGGCAAAAAATAAATAAAAAACAAACAAAAAAATCATGGTCTACAGATGGAATTTCAGCTGAAAATAAATTACTAGATCAACCAGATCAAAACCATCTTGGTCACAATCGTATTTCTTAGCTATCTTGAATTTGGGGAGTATATTTCACATTACTTTCAACATACTTTCATAGAAACCCTGCTCGCCACACACACAACTTTTTATTATGTGAATGTATTCTACAGCAGCAAACTTTTTTCACCCACTTATACCTAACTGTAATGTTTTTTGGGGTCCTTTTTGTCGTGATAAACTCACAACAGGTATTCCAATTATGAAATTATTTTGAGGATGTTTGTGGTCAGAAATTCTCTGGTGGTTGTGGCATCTAACCTAATAAAAGAATACATTTGAATAAATTATTATTATTTTTAGCCTATACTGTATGTGTCATCCTATGAAATTAAGATTTTATTTTATTTTGCCATAGTCTGATCCGAACATGCAACAAAGTGTGGTAGCCCAGACAATCAGTAGCCTACAACCGAACATGATGGACAAATTTGATTGGCAGGTGGAATCATGTCCAATGAGATTGCAAGGTTGAAGTGGGAGGCGGAATCAAGTCGGCCCAGTATTGTCCAATGAGGTAACGGGGTGGTCCTAAGCACATGCACACCGCATGCACACCAGAGTTTTTTTTAACTCTCTTTGTGCACACTCTGGCTCGTGAACAACAACATGATACACATATGTGACGTTGTACTGAATTGTGACCATTTTTGGCTCTTGAGTGCTACTTTCAAAACTACTAGTGTAAAAGTATACAAAACGTATTTAGCATCTCTTTAATGTCAGAGTTGTTACCTGCTAGTTGGGTGTCATGAATAGGTCAAAAGGGGCTGATAGACACAAAATATGATAATAATGAGGCAAGAGGAAAGCTCTATGCTCTGGCCTCGACTTGTCAAGTCTGACAACTTTTGGGTGGGAGGATTTCCACCATCTGTAATGGCAATTGCTAGCATAGCAGGGTCAAAGAACTGGTGGTTGTCCGTCTGTCTGTGAGTGAGTGAGTGAGTGAGTGAGTGAGTGAGTGAGTGAGTGAGTGAGTGAGTGAGTGAGTGAGTGAGTGAGTGAGTGAGTGAGTGAGTGAGTGAGTGAGTGAGTGAGTGAGTGAGTGAGTGAGTGAGTGAGTGAGTGAGTGAGTGAGTGAGTGAGGGGACACAGCCAGTTAACTATGGAGTCCATTCTCCAGCTAATTCCTAAACGGACATTGACCTTTCACAGGAAACATATCATTCTATGTCATCATCACGCAAAATAAGAGGACTCATATTATTCTCTCTGATGATTTATGTATGCTGTAATGGCAACCAACCCTTTATGCTCAGTTTTCACCCATGTTTTGAATTAGCAAGTTATCTGACAAAATGTATCGCTCTACGATAGTACAATTACACAAAACATGAATATGTTTTTAGTTCCACAGTTTTTTTTACGATTTCCGTTTGTCTGGCATGTTGAGAAAACCCTTTCTGTATCATTTCTGTGAGTCGCCTGTCATCAACACAGAGGTATGAGTACATTAATGAGAGGGACAGTATTGATTTCCAATGAAAACATTCCATTGCTTTGTTGCATTTCCTTAACCGTGACTACATTTTCTTCTCAAGGTTGCCGGTGTAACCGGTAAGAAATGGTTAGCTAGTTAGCGGTGTGCACTACAACGTTTCATCTATGATGTCACGCGCTCTGAGACCTTGAAGTAGTTGTCTAGGAGGATCACGGACAGCTCAGTAGTAAGAGGTAGAGCTCATGGCTGAGATGAACTGGTGTTCTGTTTAACAAGGTGGAACGCTTCTTCTCTCCTCTCGCCATGGAGGCTGTATAAACAAACACACCTTCCAAAGGGGAAGACACTGAGCCTTGTTTGATATCTGGAGATCTGCCACAATGACAGTAAGTAGTAAGTCTGTTTGTGCTTTTGAAACAGTCAAGTAGCCAAGCAGGGCAAGATTAGGTTTATTACAGCACCGTAAGAATAATAAACATTACAACTACCATTAAACAAGTGCCAAACCTGTAGTTGATTAATGTGATAATGTGATAGATGCATGATCTTACTGTTTTTCAAAGGATATTAATTACGTTTTAACCTCTGCTATCGCAGCCAGAGGTCTGAACAAGGCTATAGTGTGTTGCAGCAGTAGCCCCGCCTCTCTGGCTGTGAACTGGGCCCATGTAGAGGAGAGATGCTGCTGGCAGCCTGAATAATTCAAACGCTCCACTGAGCTCCGGCTGACAAGTATAACAACAGGGGTGCAGAACAAGCTGTAAGACGGTAAGAGAAGAGTGAAAATCACTCCACAATAGCAGAGAGGATGATAACATGGATGGATAGAAAGGGTATTTTTTTGTTTCTGAAATTCAGTGATAGCATGAAAAAAGAGAGCTATGAGCAGTGTGTAAATGGTGACAGTCAGGATTGTTCATTTTTGGGTTTAACTACTGGCTCAGTTTCCACAATGTTGTTGATCATACACTACTTCTCATACCACAAAGTTTGTTATACCAACACAATCTACAGTATGAGGCACTGTTTTACCCACTTTTTACTGTTTTACCCGACCCGCTTTCTGTGTACAGTGTCTTCAGAAAGTATTTACTTTTCCCACATTTTATTGTGTTACAAGGTGGGATTCAAATTGATTTACTTGTCATTTTTTGCCAATGATCTACACAAAATACTCTGTAATGTCAAAGTGGAAGAAATGTTCTATCATTTGTAAAATGAAAATGTGAAAAATTAAACACTAGTATATCTTGATTACATAAGCATTCAACCCCAAGTTAATACATGTTAGAATCCCCTTTGGCAGCGATTTCAGCTGTGAGTCTTTCTGGGTAAGTCTCTAAGAGCTTTGCACACCTGGATTGTAAAATATTTGCACATTATTATTATTTTTTTAATATTCAAGCTCTGTCAAATTGGTTGTTGATCATAGCTAGACAGTCATTTTCAAGTCTTGCAATTTTCAAGCCAATTTAAGTAAAAACTGTAACTAGGCCACTCAAAAACATTCAATGTTGTCTTGGTAAGCACCTCCAGTGTATATTTGGCCTTGTGTTTTAGGTTATTGTTATTGTGAATTTGTCTGTTGGAAAGAAGACTGAACCAGGTTTTCCTCTAGGATTTTGCCTGTGCTTAGCTCTATTCCATTTCTTTTCATCAAAAAAATGCTTGCCGATGACAAGCATACCCATACCCAATGATGCAGCCACCACCATGCTTGTAAATATGATGGTACTCAGTGATGTGTTGTGTTGGATTTGCCCCAAACGTAACACTTTGTATTCAGGATATAAAGTGAATAGGTCAAATCAAATCAAATTGTATTGGTCACATACACATATTTAGAAGATGTTATTGCGGGTGTAGCAAAATGCTTGTGTTCCTAGCTCCAACAGTGCAGTAATATCTAACAATTCACAACAATACACACAAATCTAAAGTAAAAGAATGAAGTTAAGAAATACAGTTGAAGTTGGAAGTTTACATACACTTAGGTTGGAGTCATTAAAACTAGTTTTTCAACCACTCCACAAATTTCTTGTTAACAAACTATACTTTTGGCAAGTCGGTTAGGACATCTACTTTGTGCATGACACAAGTAATTTTTCCAACAATTGTTTACAGACAGATTATTTCACTTATAATTCACTGTATCACAATTCCAGTGAGTCCAAGTTATGTGACTCGAGTCCACACCTCTGGCTTCTAGCGTCATAGCCAAGAAGACTCAAGGCTGTAATCGCTGCCAAAGGTGCTTCAACAAAGTACTGAGTATAGGGTCTGAATAGTTATGTAAATGTGATAATTCCGTTTTCAATTTTGATCAAATTTGTATAACTTTCAAAAAACGTTTTTTCCTTTGTTATTATGGGGTATTGTGTGTAGATTGATGAGGGGAAAAAATGATTTGATCAATTGTAGAATAAGGCTGTAACCTAACAAAATGTGGAAAATGTCAAGGAATCTGAATATTTTCCGAATGCACTACACTGAGTATACCAAACATTAGGAACACCTTCCTAATATTGAGTCGCACAACCCCCCCCCCCCCCCCCCTTGCCCTCAGAACAGCCTAAATTCGTCTGGCATGAACTGTACAAGGTGTCGAAAGAATTCCACAGGGATGCTGGCCCATGTTGACTCCAATTCTTCCCACAGTTGTGTCAAGTTGGCTATTATAATTCACATAATAATTCAAATGTCCTGTTTCTGCAGGGTTATTTTCCTGCTGTAGTAAACTGGCTCAAATTAAGATCCTACACCTGTACATCCTCTACATTTTTTTCTGAGATAATATTGTAAAATGTATTCCTGATTAGCAATTAGTAATTCAATTATAAACAAAATGCATGCTTGCATTTTGCTTATTGCAAAACAAATTCCACCTTACATACCACCTGAACAATGTCATAAAGTCACGTAAAGAAAATGCTGAAGGTACATAACCCGTAACGTATGTTAGATTACCATTAAACACATATGTTACAGATATGTAGTCACGCACAGGTTATTGACTTTTACAATCGTTCTGAGCGACAGGAGAAGTGCGCACGTCCTCACAATTTTTTGGGGTGGGGGAATCTATTGAGGGTTTCTTTCTGTCGTGGACTTTCTGCCTTGTCTGCCAGATCCAGCCAAATTAGGTATGGGTGCAGACGTGCACATAAATCTCACAAACACTGTGCTAACGCATTTTCAAGTTGCTTACCTTGTGTAGTTTGTCAGAAAAGTCACAGTTCCATACGGTTCTCTTTCTTTACACCCGTCCTCCAAGGATAAAGCTCAAGTTTATGTGCCATTATGTAATACATACATTGGAAATCTTACTCATAGCTCAACCCATCACAGGGATATTAATGGTTAGTCACAACATTAGGGACTTGGTGTAAAGTATCTAAGTGAGTTGTATGATTACAGTGAACTGCTTAGGGGCTTTGGGGCTCATCTTGGCTGATGGATGCCCTCAGGATTAGCGTTGTCTGCTGCTAATTTTAAATGGCTGCATTTAAACTGTCAGTAAGCACTTCATTATTGCAAACAGCAAGTGTGAGTGTGAGGTAATGAAATAAGCATCACACTTGACACACCTCTGTCCACATGGCCCATTATCTAGCCATGCATACGTTTGATTTGATTCGTCCCTGATGACTTTAGTTCAGGGGTGAATCGGAATCGGTCATTAGTTCCCCTGTTGGCTGCTGGGAAAGCGTAGTACACTTCCTTGTAAAGGGTTCAAGAAGGTTCAAATGTACAGTACCATTTAGGGCTTTTTCTGAAACAGAGAAATGCACGCACACACACACACACACACACACAGCTGTGTGCCGCTGCCGAGCCCTCATTAGGATGCTGGAACAGTGACAGAAACGTTGACCAGGAAAAGCCTTATGGAAGTGACAAATTTAAACTGAGTTCTAGGAGTAGACTTTAACTGCATGTTAATAAAGGAAAACATTTAGTCAATATTGCTGCTGTAATTACAGTGGAGTTGATTTAGTCTCTGGAGCATCAGCAGTATAACTACACCACAGAACAAAACAGCATGTTGACTGCTAACTAATTACCTGAACACAGAGATGATGCAATTACCTATAAGAGTCATTAGAGGATATTGAAGAATGTGGTTGAAGAAATGTAACATATTGCTTTTCATACCGTGTAGCAAGAACAGGTGAGACTCGAGTGTAACAAACTTGCATAAACCACAAACTTGCCAGATATAAAAGACTGGGGAGCTAGCATGCATACACCCACAGTCACTTATCTTGTTTCTCAGAGCAGAGAAACAGCTAGTGATCCAATACCCTGTCATTTCGTCAGTTACATAAATCCCACATTCTGTTGGAGTTTTCAAACTGTATTTTTAGACTGGCAGGAACAGATAAGGATGCTTGCCAATTACTGCTCCATTACATAACAGGGGGCAATGTATGGCATAACCCCTATGCTTAAATGAGGTAAAGTATCCATTTAGTGTTCTCCTCTCTCTGCCACACTCTCAGAAACATCACAGAGAGAGAGAGAGAGAGGGTTGCCTTACTAGCACACAAATGTTACATTTGATTAGGATTACTTAGGGTTCTCCACAAGGTCCTTGGTAAACTGCTGTGTATACTACTACAGTACTGTGCTCATAGCGTTATCTTAGTAAACTATTTTTATAACCTCTCTGCCTTTAGCCAACTGATTGAAAAGAAAAGCAATGCTGTTTGGGTTCCTGGTACTCTATCAGATAAAATTCCTCACACAAAGTGAAAGAGCAAAACGTTTCTAAACCCACTTCAATTAAATGGTCCATAATACTGTATGTATTTACAGCCTCAAAAGTTTGTTTTTGTCAAATATTTGTGATTCTGCATTACTAATTGGGACAGAAAAAGCAGTTTACACCTTCTGGTACCAGCTTTAGAAAAGAAAGTTAGCTGCACACAATACGGTCAAGATTGACACATATAACGTGGACAACAATATCAAACTCTTCTTTCCTCCTTGCTCTTTGAGAGGCTATATTCTATCTGCATGCTAGCCCCACCTGGTGGTTGTGAATATCAAAGGCATATCTGTCTAACTGGGTGAGTTGTGTGAAATAAATATAGATTTTGAAGTAATGCTTTGTTTTTGCCTCAGAAGAACACTATTGAATGTTGAGGGGTTTAAGCAGCACAGCAATTTCACAAAATGTAGAGTCTTAAAAAAGTCTGTGTGTCTGCAATAAACATCATCCCAGGTCAAGATCAAGACGTATAACATGGACAACAATGTCAAACTCTTCTTTCCTCCTTGTTCTTTGAGAGGCTGTAGTCTGTCTGCATGCTAGCTCCATCTGGTGGTTGTGAATATCAAAGGGCTTTTCAGCAACACAGCCACAGCAGCACAGCCATTTCACAAAAAGTGGAGTATTAAAAAGGTCTGTATGTCTGCAATAAACATCATCCCAACATCAAATACACTTTTTGTGTTCAGTTTCCCTCACAAGGAATACAAAGCCAACTTCCTCTTGGGACCCCTGTAGAGCCCTTAATGTCCCAATGACATGTTTACCAACATTAGAATTACATCAATCGGGCCTCCCGAGTGGCACAGCTGTCTAAGGCATTGCATCACAGTGCTTGAGGCGTCACTACATTCCCGGGTTTGATCCCAGGCTGTGTCACAGCCAGCCGTGACCGGGAGACCCATGAGGCGGTGCACAATTGGCCCAGCGTTGTCCGGGTTAGGGGAGGGTTTGCCGCCCGGGATGTCCTTGTTCCATCGCGCTCTAGCAACTTCTAATGGCGGGCCGGGTGCCTGCTAGTTGTACGGTGTTAACTCCGACACATAATGCGGCTGGCTTCAGGTTTAAGCGAGCAGTGTGTCAAGAAGCAGGGTCGTGTTTCGGAGGATGCATGGCTCTTGACCTTCGCCTCTCCCGAGTCTGTATGGGAGTTGCAGCGATGGGATAAGACTGTAACTACCAATTGGGGTTAAAAATGGGTAAAAGTACCACAAAAAAATTTTATCACATCAATCGCCCTCTAATTCACATTAGAAGTTGCATAATTCTAATGTAGGAAACTGGGGGAAAGGCCAGTGATGAATAGGCTGACAGTGTCTCTCTTTCACCAAAGCTGCACTCTTCAACAGTGAAAGGGAGGGGGGGGGGGGGGGGTTACCATAGCAACCTTATATCATTATGTCAAGGGGATACAATATGTTTCAGGACCTTGCGTTGTTCATCTATTCAGCCGATTAGGTGTTAAATGTATTGGAGGACATTCTCTTTCACTGGGACTAAAACATTTTTTCCCAACAAACTGTAACGTACATACTGTCTAAGCCAGGGCCGTCTGTAAAATTAAGTCTATAGAATGTCACAAAGTTTGGCAGTGATGGTGAGACAGTGAAGTGTCCTACTTTTGTGTGGGCCCTGAAGGGATTACAGATACAGTGCCTTCAGAGACTATTCATACCCCTTGACTTATTCCACATTTTGTTATGTTACATTATGAATACAAAATTGATTAAATAGATGCTTTTCCTCGCCCATCTACACACAATACCCCATAATGACAAAGTGAAAACATGTTTTAGAAATTATTGCAACTTTATTGAGGTGTGAATACTTTCTGAAGGCACTGTATGTCTGTTATCTAGGGTAGATCAACAGAACACGGAAAACACAGCAAAATTACAAATAAGAATACTGTAATTGATTATCAATGAACAACAGATCACATAGCTAGCAAATCTGATCACAGAAAACAGATCGCTAACAGGCTGTTACCCAGTATCAACAGCATGGCAGTTCTGCAGGCTGTTGCAGTTTCTTGTTTATCCTTCCTGTGTAATGAACTGTGAAGGGATGGCATTCACACATAAACATACCAAGGGAGAGACATATGGAGACTACAGTTCAGGCAGGATGGGATAGAGATAGAGATGTCATGTGTAACATTGAATGGGTTTGTGTACCTGAGGAGCTTATGGTGAGAGAACAGGCCCTGTCAACGTTTTAATGGAATGCCTATCAGTGGGCAGCTGCCTTGTTAAAAATGGCCTCAGCAGTTTTGGTTCCATGTGTGAAACAGAAAGCATAAATAATTTCTAGATCCATCACATTCCATTGTAATAACATCCTTGTTTGAGGCTGATATACCACAAAAATGGAAAGTAAACATTTGTTTCAACATTTGAGGACAATAATTCTAATTTTGGGGGGAGTCTTATTCATATGAACTTGGAGGAGGAATGGGATACAGCAACAAACAAACCATAGAAGGGGCCTCCCGAGTGGCGTAGCGGTCTAAGGCGGTCTAAGGCGCAGCGGTCTTTCCATGTTACATTGCACTTTAGCGACTCCTTGTGGCGGGCCGGGCGCATGCAAGCTGACTTCAGTCACCAGCTGGACAGTGTTTCCTCCGACACTTTGGTGCGGCCTGCTTCCAGGTTAAGCGAGCAATGTGTCAAGGAGCAGTGCGGCTTGGCAGGGTCGTGGTTCGGAGGACGCATGGCTCTCAATCTTCGCCTCTCCCGAGTCTGTAGAGGAGTTGCAGCGATGGGACAAGACTGTAACAACCAATTGGATATCACAAAATTGGGGAGAAAAAGAGGTAGAAAAAAATTATAATAGAAAACTAAAGGTAGAAGAAAACAAGAGTAGTTATTCAGAGTTGATAAAAAACTGCTTGTCTGCGCCAACCCCTAGAACCCTATAGCTAGTGTCTTCATGTAATGGTTTATTTCTAGTATGGCCAGAGTGGAGTAGAGTAGGGAAAACCACAGTTCTGTAGCTGGTCTGTTTGTTCTGTGGACTCCACAGCTGCAGCAGTGCCTCCCCTCTCTCTCTCTTGTCTGGAAGCTGTTGAGCTGAGATTCAGATGTTCTCAACCCTTCTGGGACACATAAATGTAACAGTGAATAGCAGAGAGGGGTCTGCTCAAGAACACAAACACGGCTAGAACAGAACATTTAAGGATATAGGAGGAATGTAAAAAATCCCAATATGTAAAACATTTCCACTCAACATTCAATGGGCTTTTCATCCATATTTGACAACCATATGAATCCTCTGACAATTTTGGGCCAGGTGAAGTTCTGAAAAGGATACCGTTTTGTCTCTCTTGTGATAATGCATCAATGTTCTTTAACTTTCTCATGTAAAAAAAAGTGGGGAAAAGGCCAACACATTTTCTTTGTTTTTATTCCAAGCAGATGAGAAGCCAGCAAAAAGCCTCTAGGCCAGGTGTCTTTGACTTGGTAACTCTCCAGCAAGCTGCGGACCAAACAAAGGCTTATTGGGGAATCTCCGGGAAGCCTGTGTTGTTGGAATGGAATGCCCCTCTATTGTATAGGTCAGCACTGGACATTTAATCACTCACCATAGGATCTCTGAGTCTGTTTTTCACACTACTGCTCTGTGACAGGGTCTCACATCCTTCTTGTCCTGTCCTCACTTGCCTCAATATAATCTATTAGTGGAACACAGACATGACAATGGCCCGGCCATTGTTGCTGTCTTGACTTGGCCAAGATATTTCAAACTAATTGCTTCATTCTCTTTGTCACTAATCATCCTCATGTTTGTGCTCAGAGTCAGGAAAAGAGTCAGGCCAACTAGTGGGTACAGTTGCATGATCTGTTTGCACAGTAAAATAAGTGGTGTACATTTAACTCGGAAAGTATTAAATGTACACTATTTCCAGTGAACATATACATACCACTGAACTGGTATTAATATAACACTTTTAAAAGTGCTAAAGATTTAACTCTGTGGCAGTGTTTCCCATTCAATTCTTACAGTGTTCAAATTAACTTGATTGTGGTGTTTGCATAGCTCTACTGTAGAGTAATAGGCAACACCTACAGGGTAAAACATAACACTTGATTTAGAGTTAATTGAACAGTGGCTGATGCTGCTACACTTTCTCAGTGTAAACTGTCCTGGTGGCAATTTGAATAATTGTTCTACAGTCTTATGGCTTGGGAGTAGAAGCTGTTAAGGAGCCTTTTGGTCCTAGACTTGGCGCACCGGTACCACTTGTCGTGCTGTAGCAGAGAGAACAGTCTATGACTTTGGTGACTGGAGTCTTTGACCATTTTTTGGGACTTCCTCTGACACCGCCTGGTATAGATGTCCTGGATGGCAGGAAGATTGGCCACAGTGATGTACTGGGACGTATGCACTACCCTCTGTAGTGCCTTGTGGTCAGAGGCCAAGCAGCTGCCATACCAGGCGATGATGTAACCAGTCAGGATGCGCTCGATGGTGCAGCTGTATTACTTTTTGAGGATCTGAGGACTGACAAATCTTTTCAGCCTCCTGTCTTGGTGTTTTTGTTCCATGATAGTTTGTTGGTGATGTGGACACCAAGGAACTTGAGGCTTTCAATCTGCTCCACTACAGCCCTGTCGATGAGAATGGGGGCGTACTCTCTCCTCCTTTTCCTGTAGTCCACAATCATCTCCTTTGTCTTGATCACTTTGTGGGCGAGGTTGTTATCCTGGCACCACATTGCCAGGTCTCTGACCTCATCCCTATAGGCTGTCTCATCGTTGTCGGTGTTGTGTCGTCGGCAAACTTAATGATGGTGTTGGAGTCGTGCCTGGCCGTGCAGTTATGGGTGAACAGGGAGTACAGGAGGGTACTGAGCACGCAACCCTGAGGGGCCCTTGTGTTGAGGATCAGCATGGCAGATGTGTTGTTACCTACCCTTACCACCTGGGGATGGCCTGTCAGGAAGTCCAGGATCCAGTTGCAGAGGGAGATGTTTAGTCCCAGGGTCCTTAGCTTAGTGATGAGCTTTGAGGGCATTATGGTGTTGAAAACTGAGCTGTAGTCAATGAACAGCATTCTCACGTAGGTATTCCTTTTGTCCAGCTGGGAAAGGGCAGTGTGGAGTGCAATAGAGATTGCATCATCTGTGGATCTGTTGGGGTGGTATGCAAATTGGATTGGGTCTTGGGCTTCTGGGATAATGGTGTTGAAGTGAGCCATGACCAGCCTTTCAAAGCACTTCATGGCTACAGATGTGAGTGCTGCGGGTCTGTAGTCATTTAGACAGTGAGTGCTGGTGGTCTGCTTGAAACATGTTGGTATTACAGACTCGGTCAAGGACAGGTTGAAAATGTCAGTGAAGACAATTGCCAGTTGGACAGTGCATGCTCGGAGCACACGTCCTGGTTATCCATCTGCCTTGTGAATGATGACCTGTTTAAAGGTCTTATTCACATCTGTTATGGAGAGCGTGATCACACAGTCGTCCTGAATAGCTAACGCTCGCATGCTTTAGTGTTGCTTGCCTCGAAGCAAGTGTTGAAGTTGTTTAGCTTGTCTGGTAGGCTCGTGTCACCGGGTAGCTTGCGGCTGTTCTTCTCTTTGTAGTCCGTAATGGTTTGCAAGCCCTGCCACATCTGACGAGCGTCGGAGCCAGTGTAGTACGAATCAATCTTAGGCCTATATTGACGCTTTGCCTGTTTGATGGTTTGTCGGAGGGCAAGCGGGATTTCTTATAAGCGTCCAGGTTAGAGTCTCGCTCCTTGAAAGCGGCAGCTCTACCCTTTCGCTCAGTGCGGATGTTGCCTGTAATCCATGGCTTCTGGTTTGGGTATGTACATACGGTCACTGTGGGGACTATGTCATCGATTCATTTATTGATGAAGCCAGTGACTGATGTGGTGTACTCCTCAATGCCATCGGAATAATACCGGAACATATTCCAGTCTGTGCGAGCAAAACAGTCATGTAGTTTATCATCTGCGTCATCTGACCACTTCCTTATTGAGCGAGTCACTGCTACTTCCTGCTTTAGTTTCAGCTTGTAAGCAGGAATCAGGAGGCCTAAAACAAATGTAAGATATATACACAGCAAATGAAATATTTTACTAAAGTAAAGTTAGGTGAATAAATGATGGTTAATAAGTGATAAGCAGTAATGGGCAGTCACTACCATCATGGGACTTTTAATAATTGTTTTATTCTGTGTTGTTACAGCATTCAACCCACATAATGCATTTAATGTAAAAAAAAAAACTATCGAAAACAGTTATTATTTTTTAGTAATTGTATTTTGTATTTATTTTTGTTTAACCATTATTTATCTAGGCAAGTCAGTTAAGAAGAAATTCTTATTTACAGCCTATCAAAAGGAAAAAGGCCTCCTGCGGGGGCGGGGGCTGGGATTAAAATTGAAATAAATTAAGTAAAAATATAGGACAAAACACACATCACGACGTGATCAGAAAGAAACCGCCCGTATTATGTCATCTTAAAAGATGGCGGATAATAGTTGGTAATTCTATATATTACAGTGAACTTTAAGGGCATATAACTCAATTTCTGAGAGCATATAAATTTGAGGGCGTATAACTCAAGTTTTCCACTGACAAAATGGCGCGTAAACATATTTTGAGATATGTCACTATTAGATCATTAATCCAGTGTCATTAACATTGCCAACCATAAGATGTCCATTTTATGCCAGTTCCAAGATGGTCAAAATACTTGCTTACTCTATGTTACAGTGAACTTTGAGGGAACATAATTCAATTTTAAAACATTAAAAATGGATGGTAAACATTTTGTGACAGGTGTGCCACTCGTAGATCAATAATCTATTTTCATTAACATTGCAAAGCGTAACATGCCCATATTATGCCAGCTACAACATGGGAAAAATACTTGTTTTGTTCTATTACAGTGAACTTTTAGGGAACCTAATTCAATCTTAACACAGTAAAAACGGATGGTAAACATTTTGTCACGTGCCACTTGTCACATTCCTGACCTTATTTCCTTTATTTTGTCTTTGTTTAGTATGGTCAGCGTGTGAGTTGGGGTGGGCATTCTATGTTATGTGTTTCTATGTTGGGTTCAATGTATTAGCCTGATATGGTTCTCAATTAGGGGCAGGTGTTTTACGTTTCCTCTGATTGAGAACCATATTAAGGTAGGCTGTTCTCACTGTTTGTTTGTGGGTGATAGAGATATATAGAGGACTCATCTTAATATATGTGCCATTATAGCGTTTGTGACAGCATGGGCAGCGCCATTGAGGCTACAACCCATAGGAATCCGCACCCAGTTGACTACTTTAAAATGGCAGAAGCATGGAGGAAGCCCTTAATGGGGCTACCAATGCTTAAATGGCCTTTTGGCCTCCAGAGGCCTCTATCATTTCTATTGTCTGCACCACACAGACCAGACAAGTAGGCACGCAACGGATTATGGTCATTGTAACTAAATTAATTACCAGGCTTTGGGCGCTAAACTATGTTGAATATTGGCCTGTTGGAAACTACAACTCTCTACTACATTGCACAGTTCCAGCTTGATCTGATTTATCTCTAGAGAAACTGTGCATTGCGCTCACAAAAAAAAAAATGTATGAATTGGGATTCAAATAATTTCACTTAGTTGTTTAGCACTAGGCCTCTTATGCGATGCAATGGTCATCACACTGGATTAATGATCTACTAGTCGCACACATCTCAAAAAAAGTATACCAGACATTTTTACTGTGAATTTTTTGGACATAGGGGTCAATCTAAGTTTAAAATGTTGTGAGTGTGTGAGTGTGTGTGTCTACTGTATTTGTGTGTCAAGACTGTAAAGACATTTTTTTTTCACATTTGGTAAACAGCACCCTGGTAGGCTTCTGCAGCCTTTGCAGCCTCACTCTACCCATAATATCAAAGTCATTTTTGATAAGGCCAAAAATTTATGAAACGAATATTGAATAAATGTGTTTCAAACTGTTTGCTTGGAATGATTTGTACAGTACCTACTGTACATTTATATCTGACTGCGCATGAGAGCGCATCCGAATCAGTCAGAAAAGACGTGATACCGTAAAGTGTTGTGTACTCGCGCACACAAATTCAGGAGGAGGCTGAAGCGCGGATGGCTTGACTGCGTTTTGCAAGCTACCGGTAGACGTCTAGATTGAATCAAATTATTCCACACTTTTTATTTGTGTTTGTATGATTCCATTGCGCCACAGGCAGAAGGACCGCTTTCCCCCGAGTGCGTAAGTGAACCACATTTTTTGGTGATCTATTGAGTGGAGGCAAGTTAATTTTTGACCTAACTTCTGAGTTCTTGGATTACTTGGTGGGGGGCCAAGGGAACTGGCAATGGGAGCGTGCCTTTGCTGTGCCTCGTACATTTTTACAGCCTGGTGCCAAGGGACAACAACAACATGGGTAGCGGTAGTAGTTGTGGAAAGAAGGTTGCACCTGCGAGTGTCAACGAGATAAACGCATTCAAAAGAGATGACAACACAGTCCATGTTTCGAAAGAGGAAAGTCACTTGTTCAAACCATTGAAGATACCCAAATTGACGAACTTCAATCAGTCACGAAACATAGCGCAACAACTAGACTGCCACAGTGAAGGACACGACTCGGAATTTTCAGTAGAGGATTATGACGTTGATGTGGAACTGGACCGGGTTCTAGAGGAATATGACAATCGGGAATTGCGTTCCAAAAGGAAAACTTTTGCAAAGACGCTTTTAATCGGGTCAGACACGTATGGATTCTGTAATTCCAGACGGGTCCACAATGAAAGCGATTTCAATTCAACCCCTCACTTGCAGAGTTGTGAGTTGTCCGAAGGGACGGGGGCACATTGTCCATATAACGGTTCTGTAGAAGTCATCAACAAGGACAAGCATGTCTTTCACCACTTTTCCAAAGATACACACATTCAGTTCCCAAGCGCCACTCAGGAAAATGTAAGAATATTATTTTAGCTCATTCTCATTAGTGGTGATGGACGAGCATAATCAAATTGACAGCATTTGATTTATTATTTCCTGTTTTATAAAATGTTAAAACTACTTAACCAATGGCATTCGTAACTGATTACAATTTTTTATTGTAAAGTTTTCTGCAAACCATATACAGTGCTTTCAGAAAGTATTCACACCCCTTGACAAATGTTGTTGTGTTACAAAGTGGGATTAAAATGGATTCAATTGTCATTTTTTGTGTGAATGATCTACAGAAAATTCTCTGTACTGTCAAAGTGGAAGAAATGTTTTTATTTTTAATTAATAGAAAATATAATCGAATATAGTTTGATTAGATAAGTATTCAACCCCCTGAGTCAATACATGTTACAATCATATTTGGCAGCGATTACAGCTGTGAGTCCTTCTGGGTAAATCTCGAAGAACTTTGCACACCTGGATTGAACAATATTGACAAATCTTTCTTTAAAAAATATGTCAAGCTCTGTCAAATTGGTTGTTGATCATTGCTAGACAGACATGTTTTGTAATTACTTTGCCACTATGGCCTATTTATTGCCTTGCCTCCTTACTTCATTTGCACACACTGTATACAGATTTTCTATTGTGTTATTGACTGTAAGTTTTTTTATCCCATGTGTAACTCTGTGTTGTTGTTTTTGTTGCGCTGCTTTGCTTTATCTTGGCCAGGTCGCAGTTGTAAATGAGAACTTGTTCTCAACTGGTCTACCTGGTTAAATAAAGGTGAAATAAACAACAACAAAAATATATATATTTTTTTCAAGTATTGACATAGATTTCCGAGACGATTTAAGTCAAAACTGTAGCTAGGCCATTCAGGAACATTCAATGTCGTCTTGGTAAACAACTCCAGTGTATATTTGGCCTTGTGTTTTAGGTTATTGTCCTGCTGAACAGTGAATTTGTCTCCCAGTGTCTGTTGGAAAGCAGACTGAACCAGGTTTTCCTCTGATTATGCCTGTGCTTAGCTCTATTCCGTTTCTTTTTATCCTAGAAACTTCGTAGTTCTTGCCGATGACAAGCATACTCATAACATGATGCAGGCACCACAATTCTTGAAAATATGAAGAGTGGTACTCAGTGATGTGTTGGATTGGATTTGCCCCAAATATAACACTTTGTATTCAGGACAAAAAGTACATAACTTTGCCAAATGTTGTGCAGTATGACTTTAGTGCCTTATTGCAAACAGGATGCAACATTTGGATAATTTGTATTATGTACAGGCTTCCTTCTTTTCATTCTGTAATTTATGTTAGTATTGTGGATGAGCTACAATGTTGTTGATCCATCCTCAGTTATCTCCTATCACAGCCATTAAACTCTGTAACTGTTTTAAAATCGACATTGGCCTCATGGTGAAATCCCTGAGCGGTTTCCTTTCTCTTTAGGAATGGTGCCTGTATCTTTGCGGTGACTGGGTGTATGGATACACCATCCAAAGTGTAAAATTAATAACTGCATCATGCTGAAAGGGATATTCAAAGTCAGATTTCTTTTTTACCCATCTACCAAAAAGGTGTCCTTCTTTGCGAACCATAGGAAAACCTCCTTGATCTTTGTGGTTGAATCTGTGCTTGAAATTCACCAGTCGACGTAGGGACATTACATATGTGTGGGGTACAGAGATGAGGTAGTCATTTAAAAATCATGTTAAACACTATTAATGCACACAGAGTGAGTCAATACAACTTATTATGTGACTTGTTAAAGCTGAAATATGTAACTTTTTGGGCGACCCGACCAAATTCACATAGAAAGTGTGTTATGGATCTGTCATTCTCATTGAAAACAAGTTTATTAAGCGGTAGATCTGTTCTGTGTGTGCTATTTCTATTCTTCCCATTCTTAAGTTTAGTTTTTGCGTCTTTTACTTGCAGTTTTGTACACTAGCTGAAAAGACAATATTTTTGATTATTGAAAATATATTTCACAGCGGTTTAGATGGCACAATATTTCTCTACACTACACATAGCAACCAGGATATGGCAGAGCAATTTCTGCATATTGTACCTTTAAGCACATTTTTACTCCTGAACTTATCTAGCCTTGCTGTAACAAAAGGATTGAATACTTATAGACTCAAGACATTTCAGCTATTCATTTTTTATTCATTTGTAAACATTTCTAAAAACATAATTCCACTTCAACATTATGGGGTATTGTGTGTAGATCAGTGAAACAAAATCTAAATGTTATCCATTCTAATTTGAGGCTGTAACACAACAAAATGTGGAAAAAGTCAAGGGGTGTGAATACTTTCTGAAGGGACTGTATGGTGTTCTCTGACAACTCTATTGTCAAAACTCTCAACAGGACTTCTTGACAAAGGGGACTTGTGTGGAGTCAGTGCCTCGCTCAGAATCAGACTCGTGAGTAACTGCCGATCGGGCAAGATCAAATTCACCTTGAGCATAACAAAATACCAAACCTTTGGGCAGATCAGATTAGTTACATGTCAGCAAAACACTTGCAAACTGCTTTATTGTGGCTAATTTATTAAGATACTTTTAAACATGAGAATATGCTATAAAAAAAAAGATGATGATTAAATATTGAATTACACTTAGAAGTTATTGTGAAATAGGCCTAGGCTATATTGCCTCTATGGTGCACATTACACACTGACTGTATCCATTACGCATCACATCTATAAAACTATTGCTTTAATCTAGGCCCATTTCTGAAACTCTCTCTGCGAGTCAATTTCTTGTTATAACAATTTCTGACATATCTCTCTGTTCCTTCCCAGAGTCCCTGACGATAGCCACGGCCCCTCTCTTTCCATGCCCGTCATCCTATATGATGGATCAGAAGTGGACCTGATGGAGACCATAGAGAGAGAGTTTAGTTGACCCCACAGGAGAGACTGGTGGCAACCTGCTCACATTTCCTGCATTCACTTTTGGAGAAAGTGCTCACATTGCTCATTTTAAAGATGTACTATGTTGCTAAAATTCGAATAGTTCGCCTAATTTCAGTTTATGTGTCAAAACAAGCAAGTTTAGTGTAAGGAATCATTGCACCATCTAAATCGCTGTGAAATATATTTTCGATAACCAAAAATATAGTATTTTCAGCTGTTTGAAGCTGGTGTACAAAACCGCAAGGAAAAGACGCAAAAACTAAACTAAAGAACGGGAAGCATAGAATTGGAGCACATAGAACAGATCTACCACTCCTTAGACTTGCTTTCGATGACAATGACAGATCTATGACACAAATTTCTATGTGAATTTGGTCGGGTCGCCCCAAAATTTACATATTGCCGTTTTAAAGTCTAAAATGGCAGGATAACTTTTGAACCAAAGAGTTGTTTTTTTTTTGTTATGAATTGATGATAGGTGCTGTATCAGTCAGTTGAAAAACAATACTGCATTTGCAGCACCATGCAGGGCACCCACCACCCACCACCCACCACCAACTAATCTACTAAACTATGAATTATCTCCATGGTTATGTCTGTCAATGGCTAATAGACAGAACCATCAATTTCACAGTGGAATTCAACATCAAATCGGACCACAAAAATGCTGAAGAAACAATTCTTTCCACAGTCTTATAAATATTTGTCATTGAGCAATGTACTTGTGGTTTTGTATTCTTACTGTTGCATAACGGTAGAGTAAAACAGCTGAAGGACGCTGCACTCATTTCCACAAGGCTTATGGGCATGCTATACTAGGAGAAGGAAAGGCATATTTTTCTCTCCATGCCTACTTTTGAAAGGTATGTGCTAGGTTTGTGTATTTATGTTTCATTTCCTGACCACAGTTCCTGCGGTCTTTCCACCCTTCCTCAGAAGGAATGTACAGCAGCGGTGGTGATTTTAAAATTCAAATATTGACTGGCCAAACTCAATCAACAAAGCTCATATGCATCGAAACCAGTACACTACACTGGCAACACATTGAATGCACTTATAACCAATCCCAGAAATGAGCTTTGAGCCACATATACACAAACTTTATAACATTTGGGTTATGATCAGTGTATGGCTACTTCCCATATCTTTAGCTCTTTGCACAGAAGGCCGCTGTAGTCGACTACACTGTTATGGAGTAAACTAGCTAGTCATCGCTCTGCAATATAACAACACTTAGCATGTCTGCCTGCCTGTTACAAAATAACCCGGTTAAAATAATATGCAACATTTATAGCACTATTGCTTCGCTTCATCCTATTGCACAGTTACAGTTCGGATATGATATATTGTTGTGACAGGAAATAACAGATTTGCATGCAAATCTCTTGGATATTAGTGGCGCTCCGCCCCACCTGCCTCACGTGATGCATCGGCAGCAGGATTTTAGAGGAGCTCAATGTGGCCCCTTTTTTGGCAACTCCCTTTCCACTGAAAGAGAGAAATCCAGTCACAGATCTTCAGTTCTACTACCCCACTGTGGTGAGATACAGGAATTGCATCTGCACACATACCCATTTACACGCAATATATTGAATTGGAACACTGATATATGTGTTGAATTTCGCTATGTCCCTTCCAAAATGTGATATTTCCAAAGTGGATTAATTTCAGATTATGACATTCACTCCCTCAATGTTTGAGGGAATTAATGAGGTAGAGATTTGCAATGTAGTATTTCATAGTAAATGATGGCCAACAGGCTGTACTAAATTCTGTTTATTACATCTGTCCTCTTGTATTTCAATCTGCTTATATGTTCTAATAATGAAAATTAACATTTTACAGCACAGATTTACATAGTCCATAAATCCCAAGTAGGATGAACTCCCGAGTGGTGCAGCTGTCTAAGGCACTGCATCTCAGTGCTAAAAGCATCACTACAGACCCTGGTTTGATTCCAGGCTGTATCACAATCAGCTGTGATTGGGAGTCCCATAGGGCGGTGCACAATTGGCCCAGCATTGTTAGGGTTTGGCTGGGGTAGGCCGTCATTGTAAATAAGAATTTGATCTTTATTAACTGACTTGCCTAGTTAAATAAAAAAAGTAAAAACATTTCAATGATTTATTATACCTCTCACATGGAAAGCTTTGAATAAATAAATGAACTAGCTATGGCTATTATATTGTGTTGATGTCAATTTAATTTCTTAATATACATGCATGATTTATTAAGAATGCACCAGTATAGTCATTATAGTATTACGTTTGTAATTCTAGAGAGAGAGTCTTAGTTGACCCAGTTGAATGAATCTCAAAGAAACAAAAACTCCTAGATTTATAATTGTGTAATTGCCATGTCACGCTGTAAAGTGTTAGTACATACAAACATAAAGGGTGCATTCTTTTGCCTAGGTGTTGCTGATGCCTGCCAGATCTTAGAATACCTGGGTAGGTATTTAACGTATTAGCGAACCACATCATATGTTATAGCAATCTATTAGTTGATGACACAGTCGTTGACGTGGCACGCAACCATTGGTTGATGCATGCAACATCTGAGCAGGGGAACAGCCTACTCTGGCACATGTTAAGGGACCCAGTTCTATTCTGGCTCGGGGTTCGTTATGGAATGCATAGCATGGCATTGAGTTGGAACAGCGTTTGCAAAACCAATGAAATTACTTGGAAGGAGGAGAGGATAGTGAGATACCTGTCTCATATAAGAGTATATTAGATGGGGAAGTGTTACTTTCTATTTGGACTGGTTACAACCCTTACCCTCATCATCAGATATATTATAAGTCTAGAAATAAGGCACAGATAGTTGAGTATACAGTGCATTCGGAAAGTATTCAGATCCCTTGACTATTTCCACATTTTGTTACGTTACAGCCTTATTCCAAAATGTATTTTTATCAATCTGCACACAATACCACATAATGACAAAACGAAACCGATTTTTAGACGTTTTTGCAAATGTAAAAAAACACACAAAAAATACCTTATTTACATAAAGATATAGACCATTTAATATGAGACTCAAAATTGAGCTCAGGTGCATCCTGTTTCCATTGATCATCCTTGTTTCTGCAAATTAATTGGAGTACACCTGTGGTAAATTCAATTGATTGGACATAATTTAGAAAAGCACACACCTGTCTATATAAGGTCCCACAGTTGACAGTGCATGTCAGAGAAAAAACCAAGCCATGAGGTCGAAGGAATTGTCCATAGAGCTCCGAGACAGGATTGTGTCGAGGCAGATCTGTAGAAGGGTACCAAAACATTTCTGCACCATTGAACGTCTCTAAGAACACAGTGGCCTCCATCATTCTTAAATGGAAGAAGTTTGGAACCACCAAGACTCTTCCTAGAGCTGGCCGCCCAGCCAAACTGAACAATCGGGGAGAAGGGCCTTGGTCAGGGAGGTGACCAAGAACCCGATGGTCACTGACAGAGTTCCATAGTTCCTCTGTGAAGATGGGAGAACCTTCCAGAAGGACAACCATCTCTGCAGCACATCACCAATGAGGCCATTATGGTAGAGTGGCCAGACGGAAGCCACTCCTCAGTAAAAGGCACATGACAGCCCACTTGGAGTTTGCCAAAAAGCACCTAAAGGACTCTCAGACTATGAGAAACAAGATTCTCTGGTCTGATGAAACCAAGATTGAGCTCTTTGGCCTGAATGCCAAGCGTCACATCTGGAGGAAACCCGGCACCATCCCTATGGTGAAGCATGGTGCTGGTAGCATCATACCTTGAGGATGTTTTTCAGCTGCAGGGACTGGGAGACTAGTCAGGATCGAGGGAATGATGAACGGAGAAAAGTACATAACGATCCTTGATAAAAAACCTGCTCCAGAGTGCTCAGGTCCTCAGACTGGGGCGAAGGTTCACCTTCCAACAGGACAACGACCCTAAGCACACAGCCAAGACAACGCAGGTGTGGCTTTGGGACAAGTCTCCGAATGTGCTTGAGTGGCCCAGCCAGAGTCCGGACTTGAACCCGATTGAACATCTCTGGAGAGACCTGAAAATAGCTGTGCAGCGATGCTCCCAATCTAACCTGACAGCTTGAGAGGATCTGCAGAGAAGAATCGGAGGAACTTCCCAAATACAGGTGTGCCAAGCTTGTAGCTTCATACCCAAGAAGACTCGAGGCTGTAATCACTGCCAAAGGTGCTTCAACAAAGTACTAAGTAAAGAGTCTGAAGACTTATGTAACTGTGATATCTGTTTTTTATTTTAAATACATTTACAAACATTTCTACAAACCTGATTTTGCTTTGTCATTATGGGGTATTGTGTGTAGATTGAGGAGGGGGGAAAAACTATTTAATCCATTTTAGAATAAAGCTGTAATGTAACAAAATGTTGAAAAAGTCAAGGGGTCTGAATACTTTCCGAAAGCACTGCATATAAATACAAATAGCATTGAGTACATAACACACATTTGCAGTGCTTTTTAAAAGTCTGAAGGGATATTCTATGATTCCTCCATCTCTCCACTTCTTTCCGGTAATGGAGGTAAAGATTCCTCCTCTTCCTCGTCCTCTGGCGGAGGCACAGGGGGTGGGGTAGGGCACTTACTAAGCTTCCTGCTCACCCTGGCGTACATTGGATTCCACCCCCTGTCACTCAAACCATCCTCTACCTCCTCCACCAATGAGAGAGGGCTTGTCAGGTCAAGCTCTTCCCCCGGGTCTGTGCCTGTAGTTTTTATTGGCTCATTGTCAGGCAGTGTGGTTGCGCTCAATTTCTGGACCAGTTCAGCTATGGTCTCATAGTCTGGGCTTGCCAGGTCCGATGGCATTGTGACCATGGGTGAGTCATCGTTAGGCTGTGTGGTTGATTCGTGGACCAGGTCAGCTATGGTTTGATAGCCTGGGGTTGTCAGGTCCACTTCCACAGAGGGTTCATCAGGTGTGAGCTCCCCAAAGATCTCATAGGTGTGCTGGGGTCGGACCCCCAGGGAAGGCCCCTGGTCCTCACCCTCCACCTGACCCTCTTCTTCAAGCTGAGCGATAAAGTTGGAGCTGAATTCTGCAGCGGTCTCCAGGAGGTCAAGGTCGTTCACGATGGGGATATTGAGGGGGTCAGTGTCATTCACAATGGGGATATCGACAGGTTCAAGGCTGTTCACAATGGGGGCATCCACAGATGCAAGGCTGTCCATGTTGAGGGAATCCACGATGGGGGCATCCAGCACCAGGGTGTGGTGAACATTCATGATGGGGGTGTCCAGGGTGTCCCCTGAATAGACAGGTGGGGGTACGGACTCGAGGATGCTGTCATCTTCCACCATGGATATAGGGGCTGGTATAGAGTGGAGCTCGGGTGTGAAGTTCAGGACCCCCCTCAGGTCACCTACAAGGTGAGAAAATAAGAAAATAATAGAGGAGAGTCACTTAACCTGAAGCTTAGCCAAAGAGAGATTGAGCCCCATTAGTTTCTGCCTGTGGCTATGGAACCCTGACCTGTTCACCGGATGTGCTACCTTCTGCTGTTTTCGACTCTCTCTCTACCGCACCTGCTGTCTCTAACTCTGAATGATCGGCTATGAAAAGCCAACTGACATTTACTCCTGGGGTGCTGACCTGTTGCACCCTCTACAACCCCTGTGATTATTATTATTCGACCCTGCTGGTCATCTATGAACGTTTGAACATCTTGGCCATGTACTGTTATAATCTCCACCCGGCACACCCAGAAGAGGACTGGCCACCCCTCAGAGCCTGGTTCCTCTCTGGGTTTCTTCCTAGGTTCCTGCCTTTTTTCCTAACCACCGTGCTTCTACATCTGCATTGCTTGCTGTTTGGGGGTTTAGGCTAGGTTCCTGTTCAGCACTTTGTGACATCGGCTGATGTAAAAAGGGCTTTATAAATACATTTGATTGATTGGTTGATTGTTTGAGAAGTGCACATAGGTGATTTGAGGTAGCCTACCGATGTCGACGGTGGTGGGAGGGGAAGGAGATATAGTCGTCATGGCCACAGGGGTTCCGTTGGAAATCTGCAAGGCACCTAGAGAATCACCTGCAGGACATGAAAACAAACCTGTAATACTTACCCACTACTCACCAAACTTGTGTGAAAGACACATGGGAGAAATGCGTAGGGGGATACAGAGAGAGTGATGAAGGCAGTACCTTGCTGATCTGGCGCCACCCTGTGGCTCCTCCAGGGTTTGATCCTGATGCCATCCTGCTCAGCAGGAAGCTGCTCTGGGACACTGTCTTCAGGTATGGGACTGAAATCTAACCAGGGAGGAGATGAAAACAGAACACACACTGTAAGACAACCCTTCTAGCAGATCTAGAGGTAGCCTCGCTTACGGCTGAAACTATAAACACAGAGGTGTAACAGTTTGGTTTCCCACCTCTCTCGTTTTTTCTGATGTCACTGATCATGGGGTTCTCCCTGGCGGCCAGGGTGTTCTCCAACTTTACCTGTCAATCAAAAACACTCAGGTAATGACATCACAGTATACTGGGTTCACCATTTTGCTGTCATTGGTCTCAGGACAAAGTACTCTCAAAAGGATTCCATCCACTGCATCCCTCCCTCCCTTCTCTCTTCAACCCTTTGATCCCTTCTACAACTTCCTTGCTTCCTCCCTTCCTCCGTATCTCCCTACCTCCTCTCTTACTGACTTCTGTGTAACCCTGGTCAGGACATAGCTGTCGTCATTGTTGTTGCTTGTTTTGTCTCTCACCACTCTCATCAGCTGTGACTGGGTTCTCTCCACCCCCCCACCACCGTCCTGGAGCTCAAAGGATTGCCTGTGGAACACAGCACAAACTAGAGAATCCGAACAAGTACAACCGATATCTACTGATGCTTACAGAATTTCAAAGAATTTGGTACACTCCCCAATATTCAACAATGCATGAAAAAGTATTTACTTTTAGAATCAAGTGCACAAACAATAAATGTGGTTCACCATTAACTAATGCATATCAGCAACAGTATCTATAAACAGTATATAAAGTGATTATTTGCTGATAACAGACCTGTATTTAAAGGTGTGTTCATGATATATTAGTCTGTGTTTGAACTTTTGCACTCGCACTTTGGCGCTATCAAATCACTATTTGAAGGTGTTGGATTCTGGCTTGAAATATACTTATTCATGTTACCATACCAGAACCTATTGATTACTTTACACATATAAGAAATGTACATGTCAAAACAAATCACATTTTATTGGTCACATACACGTGATTAGCAGATGTTACGGTGGGAATAGCGAAATATTTGCGCTTCTTGCTCTGACAGTGCTGTAATATCTAACAAGTAATATCTAACAAATTACACAACATATACCCAATACACACAAATTAATTAATTAAGACTATATACATATATGGACGAGCGATGTCAGAGCAGAATGGACTAAGATACAGTAGAATAGTATAGAATACAGTATATACATATGAGATGAGCAATGCAAGATATGTAAACATTATTAAGTGACTAAGATACCATAGAAGTATAGAAAACAGTATATACATATGAGATGAGTAACGCCAGATATGTAAACATTATTAAAGTGACTACTGTTCTATTCCTTAAAGTGGCCAGTGATTTCTAGTCTATGCCTATAGGCAGCAGCCTCTAATGTGCTAGTTATGGCTGTTTAACAGTCTGATGGCCTTGATATAGAAGCTATTTTTCAGTCTCTCGGTCCCAGCTTTGATGCACCTGTATTGACCTCGCCTTCTGGATGATATCGGGGTGAACAGGCAGTGGCTCGGGTGGTTGATGTCCTTGATTATCTTTTTGGCCTTCCTGTGACATCGGGTGGTGTAGGTGTCCTGGAGGGCAGGTAGTTTGTCCCTGGTAATGCGTTGGGCAGAACGCACCAACCTCTGGAGAGCCTTGCGGTTGCGGGTGGTGCAGTTGCCATACCAGGTGGTGATACAGCCCGACAGGATGCTTTCAATTGTGCATCTGTAAAAGTTTGTGAGGGTTTTAGGTGACAAGCCAAATTTCTTTAGCCTCCTGAGGTTGAATAGGCTCTGTTGCGCCTTCACCACACTGTCTGTGTGGGTGGTCCATTCCAGTTTGTCAGTGATGTGTACGCCAAGGAACTTGAAGCTTTCCACCTTTTCCACTGCGGTCCCGTCGATGTAGATAAGAGAGTGCACCCTCTGCTGTTTCCTGAAGTCCACGATCATCTCCTTTGTTTTGTTGATGTTGAGTGAGAGGTTGTTTTCCAGGCACCACAGAGCCCTCACCTCCTCCCTGTAGGCTGTCTTGTCATCGTTGGTAATCAAGCCCACTACTGTTGTGTCGTCTGCAAACTTGATGATTGAGTTGGAGGCGTGCTCGGCCACACAGTCATGGGTGAACAGGGAGTACAGGAGGGGGCTGAGTACGCACCCTTGTGGGGCCCCAGTGTTGAGGATCAGCAGAGTGGAGGTGATGTTTCCTGCCTTCACCACCTGGGGGCGGCCCGTCAGGAAGTCCAGGACCAGGTTGCACAGGGTGGGGTTCAGACCCAGGGCCTCAAGCTTAATGATGAGCTTGGAGGGCACTATGTTGTTGAATGCTGAGCTATAGTCAATAAACAGCATTTTTACATAGATATTCCTCTTTTCCTGATGGGATAGGGCAGTGTGCAGAGTGATGGCGATTGCATCGTCTGTGGATCAATTGGGGCGGTAAGCAAACTAAAGTGGGTCTAGGGTAGCAGGTAAGGGAGAGGTGATATGATCCTTGTCTAGTCTCTGAAAGCACTTCATGATGACAGAGGTGAGTGCTATGGGCGATAGTCATTAAGTTCAGTTACCGTTACCCTCTTGGGTACAGGAACAATGGTGGCCATCTTGAAGCATGTGGGGACAGCAGACTGGGATAGGGAAAAGATTGAATATGCCCGTAAACACACCAGCCAGCTGGTCTGCACATGCTCTGAGAACGCGGCTAGGAATGCCGTCTGGGCCGGTAGTCTTGTGAGGGTTAAAACGTTTAAATGTTTTACTCACGTCGGCCACAGAGAAGGAGAGGCCACAGTCCTTGGTAGCGGGCCACGTTGGTGGCATTGTGTTATCCTCAAAGCTTCCAAAGAATTTGTTTAGCCTGTCGGGAAGCAAGACGTCGGTCTCTGGTTAGGGTAGGTTTTAGTAGTCACAGTGGGTACTACATCTCCTATACACTTCCTTATAAACTCAGTCACCGTATCCGTGTATGCGTCTAGATTATTTTCGCAAGCTACCCAGAACATATCCCAGTCCACGTGATCAAAACAATCCTGAAGCGTGGATTCCGATTGGTCAGACCAGCGTTGAATAGTTCTTAGCACGGGTACTTCCTGTTTGAGTTCCTGCCTATAGTAAGGGAGGAGCAAGATGGAGTCGTGGTCAGATTTGCCGAAAGGAGGGCGGGGGAGGGCCTTGTAAGCATTCCGGAAGTTTGAATAGCTATGGTCCAGAGTCTTAGCAGGGCAAGTAGTACAGTCGATATGTTGATAGAACTTCGGCAGCCTAGTCCTCAAATTGCTTTGTTAAAATTCCCAGCTACAATAAATGCAGCCTCAGGATATGTGGTTTCCAGTTTGCATAAAGTCCAGTGAAGTTATTTGACGGCTGTCATGGTATCGGCTTGAGGAGGGATGTAAACGTCCGTGGTAATGACGGAGGAGCATTATCTTGGGAGATAATATGGTCGGCATTTGATTGTGAGGTATTCATGGTTGGGTGCACGAAATGACTTGAGATCCTGTATGTTCCTATAATTACACCATGAGTCGTTAATCATGAAACACACCCCTCCGCCCATCTGCTTCCCAGAGAGATATTTATTCCTGTCTGCGTAATGTACTGAGAATCCTGTTGGCTTTACCGTCTCCGACAGAGTATCCCGAGAGAGCCATGTTTCCGTGAAACAAAGTATGTTACAGGCCCCGATGTCTCTCTGGAAAGAAATCCTTGCATTAGCGAGTAATATACTCGGAAGCGGTGGGTGGTGTGCGCGCCTCCTAAATCAAACCAGCAGGCTGCCTTGAGTGCCTCTCCTCCGCAGGCGATGTTTTCGGATCGGCCTCTAGAATAAGTTCAATTGCTCTGGGGAGAGTGAACAAAGGATCTGCTCCAGGGAAGTCGTATTCCTGGTCGTAATGCTGCTAGTTCTAATGAGTTACCGCCGCTCAAATATCCAATAGTTCTTCCCAGCTGTATGTAATGCCTCAAAACATTTCCAGAGCTAATAATGTAAAAATAAAAAGTACATCAACAACAAAATACTGCAAAGTTTCCTAAGAGCTAGTTGAGATGCTGTCATCTCCGTCGGCGCCATCACGTTTGTATATGTTGGGGTCATTGAAGGGTGAATAGGAACTTTGTGTATGGTAAGTAAGTTACTGAGTGAGACAAAGTTAATATTCTGTTCAACCATGTTATTGCTGAATATTAATATTTCTAAGGAAGGAGGCAAAGAGCAACAGTCTAGTCTCAGTTCCAACAGGAAGGCCTGTTGCGGCGGAACCAGGACAATGAGGGATCTGGAACTCAACTCGAGATAAGGTCAACAGTTTTTTATTATGTTTCTTATTTGTATTTTTACTCCTTTTTCTCCCCAATTTCGTGATATCCAATTGGTAGTTACAGTCTTGTCCAGTGCTTAATTTGAGCCGGATCCTGCCGGAACAGGGCACCTCTCAGATTTGACTTTGTTTGTTCCGGCACCTATTGCCCAGATCTGGTAGCTCTCATGGCATGATTTATTAATTATGTCACTGTTCACACTATAGACATTCTAATAAAAGCGATCAGTATTAAATCAAGTTGCCCCCTCGTTATTTCTCCCACCCCCCAGAAAGACCATCATGTAGAAGCGCGGTGATCCTTCTTTGTAATCATCCTATCATGCCACACTGATTCCAGACCTGCTCTATTATATGTACATAGAGGTTATGGGGAGGGCCAGTGGGGTAAGTACCTGATCTTGACACAGGTCTTGGTAGTTGCCTAGTCTAGTCATGTTCCTACTGAATTTGAGTCGTGGGAAAGCCAAATACATTTTTTATAAGAAAAGGCAATCGAGTTTGACATTTTTCAAGTCCAAAAATCCAGAGAAAATGGTGAATCGAACCCAGAAAAAGCCACATAATCACATAGCCTAGTCTAGTCATCTACCTACTGAATTTGAATGGTGGGAAAGTCAAATAAAACATTTATAAGAAAAGGCAATTGAGTTTGACATTTTTCAAGTAAAAAAATCCAGAGAAAAATGGTGAATCGAACCCAGAATGAGCCGGAGAACTGTCAGTGCTGGAGGAGAGGAGTGAGGGGCAAACTTTTCCTGATGGCAATGCCTTAGCTAGCAGTTATGCTAATCCTGCCAGTTCAGCATCATCACTGGCACCTCCACTAGCTAGTAGGCCTACTAGCGAGTCAGACTCAGCAGGAGAGGGAGACGGGGAGCTGGGGGGGACAGTGTATCAAACACCGATGAAGTGCTCGGAGAAGGTGCAGTTTTCAGTTCAAGAACAAGCAAACGTATAACCCCTGGCTTGTCATGCAGAAGTCAAAGGTGGGCTGGACAACATGCAAAAAGGTTGGGATCGTCGGTATAGAAATGACTGGAGGACTTAAACTAGCAAAAGAGAACCCTCAGAATTTTTTAAAATAATAAATAAATATGCACTATAGCCAGAGTCAGAACAGTCTTAGAAGAAGGCTAAACGTCACAGGCCCGCTCATGGCTTTGAGCAAGAAGTTGACTCTCAGGAGTTAAATGGACTTGACATGGGGAAAGTCATTGTGGGAAGTTTTGAAAACTAAGGTAGGATTTTTTTTAGTTCCTTTGCCTTCACAGCACAGAACAAGTTTGTAATCTGAATATGTGTTTCATATTACCAGATTGGCAGGAGGCCTAGAGTTGAAGTTGGAAATGTACATACATTTAGGTTGGAGTCATTAAAACTAGTTTTTCAATCACTCCACAAATGTATTGTTAACAAACTATAGTTAGTTCCTTTGCCTTCACAGCACAGAACAAGTTTGTAATCTGAATATGTGCTTCATATTACCAGATTTGCAGGAGGCCTAGAGTTGAAGTTGGAAATGTACATACATTTAGGTTGGAGTCATTAAAACTAGTTTTTCAACCACTCCACAAATGTATTGTTAACAAACTATAGTTTTGGCAAGTCGGTTAGGACATCTACTTTGTGCATTACACAAGTAATTTTTCCAACAATTGTTGACAGACAGATTATTTCACTTATAATTCACTTTATCACAATTCCAGTGGGTCAGAAGTTTACATACACTAAGTTGACTTTGCCTTTAAAACTTCTTGAGGGCAGGGGGCAGCATTTTCACTTTCGGGAAAAATAGCATGCCAAAATTCAACTGCTTGCTACTCATCCCCAGAATATAAGATATGCATATTATTAGTAGATTTGGATAGAAAACACTCTGAGGTTTCTAAAACTGTTTGAATCATGTCTGTGTGAATAACAGAACTTATGTAGCAGGCAAAACCCTGAGGACAAACCATTCAGAATTTGTATTATTTTGATGTCACTGTCTTTTCAATGAGGTTTTTTAGAGACACCAGATTTCTAATGGACTTGCTTGCAGTTCCTACCGCTTCCACTGGATGTCACCAGTCCTTGGAAATCGGTTGAGGTTATTCCTTTGTGTAGTGAAGAAGTAGGGCTATCGTAAATGAGGGTCACATGAAGTAAATATTTTGAGAGAGTCACGTTACGAAAAAGTTGCGTCAGTATGTTTTCTTTTTGTATTGAACACAGATCATCCCGTCTTCAAATTGATCGATTATTAACGTTTAAAAATACCTAACGTTGTATTTCCAAAGTAGTTTGAAATGTTTTGGTAAAGTTTACATGTAACTTTTGATATATTTTGTAGTGACTTGGCGAAAGTTGGAAGCTGTGTTTTTCTGGATGAAACGGTCCAAATAAATTGACATTTTGGATATATATCGACGGAATTAATCGAACAAAAGGACCATTTGTGATGTTTATGGGACATATTGGAGTGCTAACAAAAGAATTTCGTCAAAGGTAAGGCACGATTTATATTTTAGTTCTGCGTTTTGTGTCGTGCTTGTAGTGATGAAATATGCTTCTCTCTTTGTTTACTTTTGTGCTATCATCAGATAATAGCATCTTATGCTTTCGCCGAAAAGCTTTTTTGAAATCTGACATGTTGGCTGGATTCACAACGAGTGTAGCTTTAATTTGGTATCTTACATGTGTGATTTAATGAAAGTTTGATTTTTATATCATGTTATTTGAATATGGCGCACTGTATTTTCCCTGGCTATTGGCCGCCCTGCCCCAGAGAAATTAAACAGCTTGGAAAATTCCAGAAAATGATGTCATGGCTTTAGAAGCTTCTGATAGGTTAATTGACATCATTTGAGTCAATTGGAGGTGTACCTGTGGATGTATTTCAAGGCCTACCTTCAACCTCAGTGCTTCTTTGCTTGACATCATGGGAAAATCAAAAGAAATCAGCCAAGACCTCAGAAGAAAATTGTTGACTTCCACAAGTCTGGTTCATCCTTGGGAGCAATTTCCAAATGCCTGAAGGTACCACGTTTATCTGTACAAACAATAGTACGCAAGTATAAACACCATGGGACCATGCAGCCATCATACCGCTCAGGAAGGAGACGCGTTCTGTCTCCTAGAGATGAACGTACTTTGGTGCGAAAAGTGCAAATCAATCCCAGAACAACAGCAAAAGACCTTGTGAAGATGCTGGAGGAAACAGGTACAAATTTATCTATATCCACAGTAAAACGAGTCCTATATCGACATAACCTGAAAGGCCGCTCAACAAGGAAGAAGCCACTGCTCCAAAACCGCCATAAAAAATCCAGACTACGGTTTGCAAATGCACATGGGGACAAAAATCTTACTTTTTGGAGAATTGTCCTCTGGTCTGAGGAATCAAAAATAAAACAGTTTGGCCATAATGATCATCGTTATGTTTGGAGGAAAAAGGGGGAGGCTTGCAAGCCAAAGAACACCATCCCAACCGTGAAGCATGGGGGTGGCAGCATCATGTTGTGGGGGTGCTTTGCTGCAGGAGGGACTGGTGCACTTCACAAAATAGATGGCATCATGAGGCAGGAAAATTATGTGGATATATTGAAGCAACATCTCAAGACATCAGTCAGGAAGTCACAAATTGGTCTTCCAAATGGACAATGACCCCAAGCATACTTCCAAAGTTGTGGCAAAATGGCTTACGGACAACGAAGTCAAGGTATTGGAGTGGTCATCACAAAGCCCTGACCTCAATCCTATAGAAAATTTGTGGGCAGAACTGAAAAAGCGTGTGCACACAAGGAGGCCTACAAACCTGACTCTGTCAGGAGGAATGGGCCAAAATTCACCCAACTTCTTGTGGGAAGCTTGTGGAAGGCTACCCAAAACATTTGACCCAAGATAAACAATTTAAAGGCAATGCTACCAAATACTAATTGAGTGTATGTAAACTTCTGACCCACTGGGAATGTGATGAAAGAAATAAAAGCTGAAATAAATCATTCTCTCTACTATTATTCTGACATTTCACATTCTTAAAATAAAGTGGGGATCCCAACTGACCTAAAACAGGGAATTTTTACAAGGATTAAATGTCAGGAATTGTGAAAAACTGAGTTTAAATGTATTTGGCTAAGGTGTACGCAAACTTTCGACTTCAACTGTATATATTCTCATATTTTTGTTCTGCTGTAGCCTACATTGATTTATTTTACTTGAACTCGGACTCGGGAGAGACGAAGGTCAAGAGCCATGCGTCCTCCAAAACACTACCCTGCCAAGCCACACTGCTCACTTAACCCGGAAGCCAGCCACCAATATGTAGGAGGAAACACCATCCAGCTGCCACAAGGAGTCGCTAGAGCATAATGGGACATGGAAATCCAGGCCGGCTAAACCCTCCCCTAACCCGGACGACGCTGGGCCAATTGTGCGCTCCTCATGGGTCTCCCGGTCACAGCCGGCTGTGACACAGCCTGGGATTGAACCCAGGGCTGTAGTGACGCCTTATGCCGCTGCGCCACTCGGGAAGCCTTTAAGGTCAACAGTTGAAGAGAGAAGACACTGCTGGGAGGGGGCCATAGGGTGCCACCTCAAAGACCATCTGATCAAAGTCCTATCTCATACACAATTCCACGCCCAAGAGGGTCCTAGACTTAGGCAGGGCCAGGACAATACCAGTAAGAGGCACGGACCGAGTTTCTGCCAAACAACAGAAAAGGAGTGTTTATCTTGGACATACAAGGAGGGGACTCCTAGTCGTAAGTACTGTATATGCTTGTGTGACTTGTGTCTGTAGATGAAGCACCCAGTGGGTGAATAAACTTGGTTTAAGCTTTTTCTAGTCATCCGTTGCTCGGAAAAGAAAGATAAACAGAGTGAAGTATCTGAGTGATTCACCGGTGGGGCCGGCCTATACATTATGTACATTATTTGAAGTGTGTCGTTTCGTAATGTAGAGAGAGGGGAAGAGAGAGTCCTATGCCTCATACCACAGGAATTCCCGAAGCCACCAAACCTGAACGTTCTGTCTGACTGGAATGTGTGTGTGTGTGTGTGTGTGCGCATGCGTGCATTTGAGACAATCATAAACCAAAATATGTATCTACAAGACAAAAGACAATACGACATTCAAAGACAATGTCTCAGGTGTAGAGTATCATGACATTGATCAAGCATACATTGATAATGATCCATAAGTACACTCAAATCAAAATCAAATCAAACTTTATTTGTCACATGCGCCGAATACAGCAAGTGTAGACTTTACATGAAATGCTTACTTACAAGCCCTTAACCAACAGTGCAGTTCAAGAAGGAGAAAATATTTACCAAGTAGACTAAAATAAAAAGTAATAATAAAAAGTAACACAATAAGAATAACAATAACGAGGCTATATACATGTGGCACCGGTACCAAGTCAGTGTGCGGGGGTACAGGGTAGTTAAGGTAATCTGTACATGCAGGTAGGGGCAAAGTGAGTAACAATGCATACCTATGCATAGGTAACAAACAAACAGCGAGTAGCAGCAGTGTACAAAAGGGAGGGGAGTCAATGTAAATTGTCCGTTGACGATTTTATGAATTGTTCAGCAGTCTTATGGCTTGGGGGTAGAAGCTGTTGAGGAGCCTTTTGGTCCTAGACTTGGCGCTCAAGTATCCGCTTGCCGTTCGGTACCAGAAAAAAAGGTCTATAACTTTGGTGACTGGAGTCTCTGACAATTTTATGGGCTTTCCTCTGACACCACCTATTATATAGGTCCTGAATGGCAAGAAGCTTGGCCCCAGTGATGTACTGGGCCGTTCGCACTACCCTCTCCAGCGCCTTACGGTCAGATGCCGAGCAGTTGCCATACCAGGCGGTGATGCAACCGGTCAGGATGCTCTCGATGGTGCAGCTGTAGAACCTTTTGAGGATCTGGGGACCCATTTCTAATCTTTTCAGTCTCCTGAGGGGGAAAAGGTTTTGTCGTGACCTCTTCATGACTGTCTTGGTGTGTTTGAACCATGATAGTTTTTTGGTGATGTGGACACCAAGGAACTTGAAACTCTCGACCCGCTCCACTACAGACCCGACGATGTTAATGGGAGCCTGTTCGGCCCGCCTTTTCCTGTAGTCCACGATCAGCTCCTTTGTCTTGCTCACACTGAGGGAGAGGTTGTTGTCCTGGCACCACACTGCCAGGTCTCTGACCTCCTCCCTAGAGGCCGTCTCATCGTTGTCGGTGATCAGGCCTACCACTGTTGTGTTGTCAGCAAACTTAATGATGGTGTTGGAATCGTGTTTGGCCACGCAGTCGTGGGTGAACAGGGAATACAGGAGGGGACTAAGTACACACCCCTGAGGTGCCCCGTGTTAAGGATCAGCATGGCAGACGTGTTGTTGCCTACTCTTTCCACCTGGGGGCGGCCCGTCATGAAGTCCAGTTGCATAGGGAGGTATTTAGTCCCAAAGTCCTTAGCTTAGTGATGAGCTTCGTTGGTACTATGGTGTTGAACGCTGAGCTGTAGTCAATGAACAGCATTCTCACATACGTGTTCCTTTTGTCCAGGTGAAAAAGGGAAGTGTGGAGTGTGATTGAGATTGCGTCATCTGTGGATCTGTTGGGGGCTGTATGCGAATTGGAGTGGGTCTAGGGTGTCCGGGAGGATGCTGTTGATGTGAGCCATGATCAGCCTTTCAAAGCACTTCATGGCTACCGACGTGAGTGCCACGGGGTGGTAATAATTTAGGCAGGTTACCTTTGCTTCCTTGGGCACAGGGACTATGGTGGTCTGCTTGAAACATGTAGGTATTACAGACTCGGTCAGGAAGAGGTTGAAAATGGCAGTGAAGACACTTGACAATTGGTCCGCGCATGCTTTAAGTACACGTCCTGGTAATCCGTCTGGCCCAGCGGCTTTGTGAATGTTGATCTGTTTAAAGGTTTTGTTCACATTGGCTACCGAGAGCGTCACACAGTCATCCAGAACAGCTAGTGCTCTCGTGTATGATTCAGTGTTGCTTGCCCCGAAGCCAGCATAAAAGGCATTTAACTCGTCTGGTAGGCTCGCGTCACTGGGCAGCTCGCGTCTGGGTTTCCCTTTGTAGTCCGTAATAGTTTTCAAGCCCTGCCACATCCGAAGAGCGTCAGAGCAGGTGTAGTAGGATTCAATCTTAATCCTGTATTGACGCTTTGCTTGTTTGATGGTTTGTCTGAGGGCATAGGGGGATTTCTTATAAGCGTCCGGATTAGTCTCACGCTTTTTGAAAGCGCCAGCTCTAGCCTTTAGCTCGATGCGGATGTTGCTTGTAATCTATGGCCACTGTTAGTATTCCTACATATACAACAGGTACATTACTTTTCTAGTCATGGTTTAAATGTAAAACCACTCTCTCCTTAGCCCCAGTTGATGGGACAAAGCCTTCTAGAATCTCAGAAAGAGTTGGAATTTTAACCTGAGGCCGTGGTGTACTGTATGGAGGGATGAACTAGTTGTAGCCTGGAGCACTGAGCTCCATGCACATTTCATTCATACATTTACCTACACCTCATTCCTGTAAGCATATATAGGGTCTTGTACAGTACAGGAAAAAAATCCTGCTGCTATAGGAATTGTAAATTATTAAATGGATTATAATTCATTTACATGTTTGTAGGGAAAAACAAGTCTGGAATTTCAAAGTGAAAATTACAAACTTCAGAAGCCTTTTTTAAGCTCAAATACACTACACGTTTTACATTTCATGCATTGCAGTAAAGTTATCCTGCTACAGGGTGATCAAATTAAGATTCCACATCTGTAGGCGTAAAATACTTTCTATAATGGAACAAAATAAGAATGTTATCAAATGAATCTATCACTGACCTTCCACAGATAGTGCAGAGGGCGAGGAGGATGATGGAGAGGAGGAGGAAGAGCAGAGAGAAAACAACGACCTCTGGAGAGAATGATTTCGACACTGACACTGCCCATGACCCCATGACCTCTCCCACCGGCGCCATGGCAACTGCTGCTGTAAGGGGAAACAGTGAGTGAGAGAGGTGGAGAGAAAGAGAGAGAGTTTGTGGGTGCATACATACTTTCGAGTGTGCTTTGGTGAAATAAAAGTGTTGGCTCATCTACTGAAAGGAGTGTTTATTTTGTGTATAGTTGTGATTGATGGTGTCAATTTGTACTTTTATGGTTACGTGATCAAAGAGAAGTTGACAAAACAAAGCATAGCACACATTTGTGTACTGAGAGGATTAATCTACTTACTCATTGAAAGATAATTCAAGAGGGTTCATGTATACACATATTATTACAGTATAGGATTGAACTCTTTGTATATTCCCAGCCCTGCCTGCACCCATGTCTACTTAAGGAAAGGTAGGCTGCTTGCTTATCCACTTGAGGGCGAGGGGATCTGGTTATACCCTTACAGTAGATGGTAAGTTAGCAAAAACTTTGCTCCTATCTTATGCAAAACAGTGAGGGATTTCTATTGCTGGCAGTATTGATCACCGATATTTATCAAAAAATGTGCCTATACAGACAGACAGACAGACAGACAGACAGACAGACAGACAGACAGACAGACAGACAGACAGACAGACAGACAGACAGACAGACAGACAGACAGACAGACAGACAGACAGACAGACAGACAGACAGACAGACAGACAGACAGACAGACAGACACAGAATTATAGCACAAATAAGATAACTCTGACACTGAAGATAGCTGGGATACAATTGAACAAATAAAGCTGTAATTATGAATGCAGAGAGCAGAGACAACTATATGATTAACTCCCTGACCCCATCAAATACATCACTTACTGATGATAGGAAAAGTCATTTTCTCTGAGAGGCTACTCTTACTTAATTACTGTTAATTAATTAATCACTTACTGTACTTAAATACCAAATTATCAACAAGTGTGCGAAACATTCTAAGAAAAGTAAAACATTGAAATAGAAACAGTGAAACGAAAGAAAACCGACATAGATAGACTGACCAGGTGAATCCAGGGGAAAGCTATATGATCCCTTATTGATGTCACTTTTTAAATCCACATCAATCAGTGTAGATGAAGGGGGAGACAGGTTAAAGAAGGATTTTTAAGCCTTGAGACAATTGAGACATGGATTGTGTATGTGTGTCATTCAGAGGGTGAATAGGCAAGACAAAATATTTAAGTGCTTTTGAACGGGGTATGGTAGTAGTTGCAGGCACACCGGTTTGAGTGTGTCAAGAACCGTAACGCAGCTGGGTTTTTTACACTCAAGACTTTCCCGTGTGTATCAAGAATGGCCACCACCCAAAGGATATCATGATATGACATGTTCAGTCAGTATATGGCTTCTACAGATAGCTTGTTACATATTGAATATGAAACAGTATTTCAAATTTAAAAAAGACTTACCTTGTGATTCACAGGGATAACGTCTTGACTGTTATAATCCAATCAAATGCATAACGCAGGGCCATCTGTCAACATCCTGTAAGTGTCAAATAGCAGAAAGAAAAATACACAGGCTTTTAATTTACATTTAATACATCTGATAACTGATATCATTAACAACGTTTATATTCTATTCTACCATTTCAAGTATGACCTCATGTTAGTTCCATTCTGTGTTCTCTGAAACACTTTCACCTGTTTGGAGAGGTCTCACTGCCACTGCCAATCAATGACCCGTTGATTTGAGCCAATCAAAATGGGCTGGTGTTGATTGAAAAGCATTTTGATACAAGCCTGTGCTCATAAAAATGCATGTGCTAATTCTACTGCTCACTCTGTACTTGATGCGGCCTACACGTTGTTCGAACAATTCAAATTATATTTTGAAATGTAACTTTTTCTTTCCGGGAAACCCATGAGCAAATACAGTAATCCTAATGTACAAACACACACTCACACACACACACACTGTATGCTTGCACAGAGGAACAGGTTGTTTTGACCACACCTGAAAACTCACTCTAAGAACAATGAACAGGTTTCTCCTGCCGCCTAAGACTTAGACTATAGCCTACGGCAAATGGGTTGTTAATAAAAGTGGAAATGGAAGTTTCTACATTCTGCAGTTTATTCATTGACAGCCTTGAACACACAGGACAGAGGGCAAGGACAGAGGGCAAGTACTGAACAGAGCTGCTATGTTCGTGTTATATGGTCAGTAATGACTTTCACTGTACAGGTGTTGAAGGCTTTAATACTGAAACACACACTATCTTTCTCCCTCTCTCCTTTGAAAGGCTCTTGTTGTGTTGTTTTTTGTGTGTATTGTGGTCTGGGAATTGTGATCAAGCCCGTTTTTGTTGTTGTACAATACTGTGACAAGGGATTAGTATACAATGATATCAAACTGGCAGCTATTTTAGCAGTGCACAGCAGCCCCCAACTGATGGTTAACCCTTGATCAGTGGTGCTTAGTGTGTTGTGACCCCAGCTGTGTGTGCCACTTAGATGATAGAGGCAAAGAGAGAAAGGAGAAGAGAAAGACCACTTACTAACTTGAAGGAGAGAAAGGAGAAGATAAACACTTAGTAGATGGTAGATATTGTGTATGACAGTGTGAGGAGTTTCAAAATGCAAACAAGCATATACAGTATTCGTGGAGTATATACAGTATTCGTGGAGTATATACAGTATTCGTGCAAAGGCCCACAAGCACACACACACACAGGTGAAAATAAATAAGTACTCACAAAGTAAAGTATTTTGCGGGGTCGGACAGCTGACCTTGTTAAAGACGGTCAACAGACAGCAACACCTTCTCACCCAAATGTACCATGTCAATATGGTACACCACAGCCACCACCTCTCTCCCTCTGTCTCTGTCTCTGTCTCTCTCTCTCTGTCTCTGTCTCTGTCTCTCTCTGTTATCTTGTCACAGATCTCTGTTAGCATTAAGCAGCAAGTAACTTTGGAACTTTACTTCCTCATTCTCTCTCTCCCCACCTCTTTCTTTCTCTCTCTTTCTCGCTCAATGTGACACACATCACAGCACAACAGAAACATTCACAGAATATTTGCTAAGATCCCCATTAAGTTCCAGTCACGGTTTTATCTAACATTAGGATGATAACATCCTAAACCATTCAAAGAACGTTTTTGATAACAAAATGTTGTTGTTTTGTCTTCAGAAAATGTTTTCAATTAAATATCTTCAGAATGTTCTCCTTACATTCACTTACATTCACTAAAATGTTTTGCACAGCATTTGGAGCAACTGCCTCAGAACATTCCTCATACTTCCTCAGTAGGTTTTCGGGTAATGTAATAGCACAATGTACTAGGAATGTTTTTAGGTCATACTGCTGCAACAAAATGTCAGAACGATAGAAATAGTTCTGAGAAAACATTACGGGAACGTTCTGCTAATGTTGATTGAAATGTTATTAAAAAGACTGATAACAACAAGCAAGGAATATTCCCACAATGCTCTCATAAAGTTATAGTGTGACGTTATGACATGATTGTTCCAATAACATTCTCTTAACATTATTCAGCAATCATGTCTGGATTCAATTTTTAAAAAATTCCGGAGAAAACATTATTGGAACGTTGCGCTAACGTTAATGGAGATGTCATCCGAGACATCTACCCAGGTATAGGATCTTAATTTGACCACACAGCAAATCAAAATTGGTTCTGTGAATGTTCCCAAAACATTCATTATGTAGCTCCGAATGTTCTAATAACAGAAAAACAATCCAGTTGTGCTGATGATCATACAATGTTATATAAACATTCAGCTGATGTTGCAAGAACGTTCCCAGAACACATTTTGTCTGTCCTTTAAAGGTTCCCACAATATTGGGGACGTCACAAGAGATATCTTTCCAAAACATAAAAACTGACCAGTTGTGTTGATGACTATACAATGTTGGCATTAAGGTTGAAAAAATATTCCTCTGATGTTGCAAAAATATTAACAGAGCATATTTTTTATGTTATTAGGAAAGTTCACAAAACATCATTAGGTTTGTAAGAACAGTGTGGGGACATTGCAAGAGATACGTTCCCAAAACACAAAATCTGTCCAGTTGTGATGACATTCTTACAATGTTTGAATTAGGGTGCACAAAACATTCCCTCAATGTTCTTAGAATGTTATTCCTATGTTCCCAGAATGATAAAATTACATTTTGAACAGTCCATGGTGTTTTCTTTTTCCGTGTGTTATCTTACTGTTGAGGAAGTTAGTTGTACAACAATCCATGTAGAAACACATATGGCACTTATTTGGAATCACATGACAATTTATTTGACATTTATTGTACAAACATACAGTAGTTTCACTGTATTTGTTGATAGCCACAAGCGGAGATCAAGCCTGGGAGCTTTGGAGTGTTATCCTTGGAATGAAACCACTGGTCCACTGGGATGGAACACACATATTTATCTGTTTACACTTTTACTCTGACTTCTAAGATCTGGTTATCCAAAAGAGAGGATAACTAAATCTAGAAAAATACGTGTATTTTATTATTTCTTACTCTACCAAGTTTGTAGGTAAAATACAAGTCAATACATCCCAAGTTTACAGTATATAAAGAAGATTGGTAGAGTACAAAATAATAGAGAGAACGTATTTTTCTAGATTGAGTTATTCTCTCTTTTGCAAAGACAAAGATCACATCCTGGAGTCAGAGTAAAGGTGTAAACAGCTTTGTGTTGCATCCCATCCCCGTGGCACGGTGGACTAACTCAAGGGATATCACTCCAACGCTTCAAGGCTCTATCCCCGCTTGCGACTATCAACAAAGTAGGTTAAAAGTGGGGCCTCCCGAGTGGTGCAGTGGTCTAAGGCACTGCATGGCAGTGCTAGCTGTGCCGCTAGAGATCCTGGTTCGAGTACAGGCTCTGTTGCAACCGGCTGCAACCGGGAGACCCATGGGGCGGTGCACAATTGGCCCAGTGTTGTGAGGGTTTGGCTGGCAGGGATGTCCTTGTCCCATTGTGCTGTAGTGACTCCTGTGGCGTGGCGTGGTGGGACGGGCACGTGCACACTGACATGGTCACCAGGTGTACGGTGTTTCCTCTGACACATTGGTGTGGCTGGCTTTTGGGTTAAGTGGGCAGTGTGACTTGGTTGGGTCGTGTTTCAGAAGACGCATGGCTCTAGGCCTTCGCCTCTCCCGAGTCTGTACGGGAGTTGCAGCGATGAGACGACTGTAAATTCCAATTGGATACCACTAAATTGGAGAGAAAAAGGGAGAAAATTACAATTAAAAAAGTAGGTTCAAACTATGTTTGTAAATAATTGCCATATGTGTTTCTACATGTGTCACGTTCGTCGTAACATTTAAGTGAGGAGGACCAAGGCGCAGCGTGATAACAATACATTCTTCTTATTTATTGGAATACGAAAACGAAACGAACACTATACAAACTAATCAAAACAACAAACAGACGAACGTGAAGCTATACAAACAATAAGTGCAGACACAAGCAACTTACACATAGACAATCACCCACAAACTACCTAATGACTATGGCTGCCTAAATATGGCTCCCAATCAGAGACAACGATAGACAGCTGTCTCTAATTGAGAACCAATCTAGGCAACCATAGACATACATACACCTAGACTAAACACTGCCCCATAAACATACAAAAACCCCTAGACAATACAAAACACATACATCCCCCATGTAAAACCTTGGCCTAACTAAAATAATAAAGAAAACAAAGATAACTAAGGCCAGGGCGTGACAGTACCCCCCCCCCAAAAGGTGCGGACTCCGACCGCAAAACCTGACACAGAAGGGGAGGGTCCGGGTGGGCCTTCTTACGGCGGCGGTTCGGGTGCGAGGCGTGGACCCCACTCCACCATAGTCCAAACCCGCTTTGGTGGCGCCTCTGGAGCGAGGACCCTTACCGCGAGTTCCGGACTGAGGGGCAGCTCCGGACTGACTGACGACTCTGGCCGGTCCTGGCTGACTGACGGCTCTGGCAGGTCCTGGCTGACTGACGACTCTCGCAGGTCCTGGCTGACTGACGACTCTGGCAGGTCCTGGCTGACTGACGACTCTGGCAGGTCCTGGCTGACTGACGACTCTGGCAGGTCCTGGCTGACTGACGGCTCTGGCAGCTCCTGGCTGACTGCCGGCTCTGGCAGCTCCTGGCTGACTGACGACTCTGGCAGGTCCTGGCTGACTGACGACTCTGGCAGGTCCTGGCTGACTGACGACTCAGGCAGGTCCTGGCTGACTGACGACTCTGGCAGGTCCTGGCTGACTGGCGGCTCTGGCAGCTCCTGGCTGACTGGCGGCTCTGGCAGCTCCTGGCTGACTGGCGACTCTGGCAGGTCCTGGCTGACTGACGACTCAGGCAGGTCCTGGCTGACTGACGACTCTGGCAGGTCCTGGCTGACTGGCGGCTCTGGCAGCTCCTGGCTGACTGGCGGCTCTGGCAGCTCCTGGCTGACTGGCGGCTCTGGCAGGTCCTGACTGGCGGGCGGCACTGGCAGCTCCTGACTGGCGGGCAGCTCTGGCGGCTCCTGACTGACGGACGGCTCTAGCGGCTCCTGACTGACGTACGGCTCTAGCGGCTCAGGACAGACGGGCGGCTTTGATGGCTCAGGACAGACGGGCGGCTCAGACGGCGCTGGGCAGACGGGCAGTGCAGGCGGCGCTGGGCAGGCGGACAGCTCAGATGGCGCTTGGCAGACGGGCAGCGCAGGCGGCGCTGGGCAGACGGGTAGCTCAGACGGCGCTGGGCAGACGGGTAGCTCAGACGGCGCTGGGCAGACGGACAGCACAGACGGCGCTGGGCAGACAGCAGACTCTGGCCGGCTTAGGCGCACAGTAGGTCTGGTGCGTGGTGCCGAAACTGGTGGTACCGGGTTAAGGACACGCACCTCAAGGCTAGTGCGGGGAGCAGCAACAGGGCGCACAGGGCTCTGGAGACACACAGGAGGCTTGGTGCGTGGTGCCGGAACTGGTGGTACCGGGCTGGAGACACGCACCACAGGGCGAGTGCGTGGAGGAGGAACAGGGCTCTGGAGACGGACTGGAAGCCTGGTGCGTGGTGTAGCCACTGCTGGTACTGGGCTGGGGCGAGGAGGTGGCGCCGGATATACCGGACCGTGAAGGCGTACTGGCTCCCTTGAGCACCGAGCCTGCCCAATCGTACCTGGTTGAATGCTCCCCGTAGCCCGACCAGTGCGGGGAGGTGGAATAACCCGCACTGGGCTGTGCTGGCGAACCGGGGACACCATGCGTAAGGCTGGTGCCATGTACACCGGCCCGAGGAGACGCACTGGAGACCAGATGCGTTGAGCCGGCTTAATGGCACCTGGCTCAATGCCCACTCTAGCCCGGCCGATATGAGGAGCTGGGATGTACCGCACCGGGCTATGCACACGTACAGGAGACACCGTGCGCTCTTCCGCATAACACGGTGTCTGCCCGTACTCTCGCTCTCCACGGTAAGCCTGGGAAGTTGGCGCAGGTCTCCTACCTGACTTCGCCACACTCCCCTTTAGCCCCCCCCCCAAGGAATTTTTGGGGCTGACTCTCAGGCTTCCAGCCTCGCTTCTGTGCTGCCTCCTCATACCACCGCCTCTCGGCTTTAGCTGCCTCCAGCTCTTCACGAGGGCGGCGATATTCTCCAGGTTGTGCCCAGGGTCCTCCGCTGTCCAGAATTTCCTCCCAATTCCATGAGTCCTGCGATCGCTGCTGCTGCTTCTTCCCACGCTGCTTGGTCCTAGGTTGGTGGGTGATTCTGTCACGTTCGTCGTAACATTTAAGTGAGGAGGACCAAGGCGCAGCGTGATAACAATACATTCTTCTTATTTATTGGAATACGAAAACGAAACGAACACTATACAAACTAATCAAAACAACAAACAGACGAACGTGAAGCTATACAAACAATAAGTGCAGACACAAGCAACTTACACATAGACAATCACCCACAAACTACCTAATGACTATGGCTGCCTAAATATGGCTCCCAATCAGAGACAACGATAGACAGCTGTCTCTAATTGAGAACCAATCTAGGCAACCATAGACATACATACACCTAGACTAAACACTGCCCTATAAACATACAAAAACCCCTAGACAATACAAAACACATACATCCCCCATGTCACACCCTGCCCTAACTAAAATAATAAAGAAAACAAAGATAACTAAGGCCAGGGCGTGACAACATGGATTGTTGTACAACTAACTTCCTTGACAGTAAGATGAAAGGAACATAGAAATAACATGCAAAGAATATTGAGGTAATGTTTTGTGCACCCTGATACAAACACTATAAGAATGTCATCACAATTGGACAGATTTTGTGTTTTGGGAACTTATCTCTTGTAATGTGTTCCCACAACCTAATTAAATATTCTGGGATCCTTTAAAGAACTCAGAATGGCTGTTCTGTCAACATTCTTATAACATCAATGGAGTGTGTTGTTCACCCTGATGCAAACATTTTCTGAATGTCAGCACAACTGGACAGTTTTAGTGTTTTGGGAACTTATTTTGGGAACTCCACAATGTTCCCACAACCTAAAGAAATGTCTAGGAACTTTTAAAGAATAATGAGTAATTTTAGGTAACACTTTACATTCAACCCTTACATTAGTGTGTCCTTATTACTGGGTAATTATTACTCTGAATACAGTGCAACAAGCTCTTTAAGTATTATTGCACTGTACATACAGCAGTGAAAAGTAAGTACTAGTTTAAAAGCAGTAAAAGTCTAGTGTCATTATGTGAATGGTTCAGTCATTATGTGAGCCAAAAAGATAACCAAGGACCTCAGCCACCCAAGCCACGGCCTGTTCACCCTGCTACCATCCAAAAGGCGAGGTCAGTACGAGTGCATCAAAGCTGGGACCGAGAGACTGAAAAACAGCTTCTATCTCAAGGCCATCAGACTGTTAAATAGTTACCACTAGCCGGCTTCCGCCCAGTACCCTGTCCTGAACTTTAGTCACTGTCACTAGTCGTTTACAACCCGGTAACTCAACCCTGCACCTTATAGGCTGCTGCCTATTGTAACGCCCTGGCCATAGAGAAGCTTTTATTCTCTATTTTGGTTAGGCCAGGGTGAGACTAGGGTGGGCATTCTAGTGTCTTTATTTATATGTTTTCTGTTTCTATGTTTTGGCCGGGTATGGTTCTCAATCAGGGACAGCTGTCTATCATTGTCTCTGATTGGGAATCATACTTAGGCAGCCTTTTTTCCTTTGGTGTTTGTGGGTAGTTGTCTGTGTTAGTGGCCTGTATAACCCTAGTCAGCTTCACGTTTGTTTTTGTTGTTTCTTGTTTTGTTGGCGACATTTATAACATTCAAAAATAAAGAAAAATGTACGCTCACGACGCTGCACCTTGGTCCTGTCATTTCCACCCTGACGACGTTCGTGACACCTATGTACATAAACATCTAACACTGGTCACTATAATAATGGAACGCTGGTAACTTTAATAATGGAACGCTGGTCACTTTAATAATGTTTACATTATGTTTTACCCACTTCATATGTATATACTGTATTCTAGTCAAGGCCATCCTATTTAACTATTGCTGTACATATACTATTCTGTCCTACATATTCTACATATATACTATATTTTCTATCCACATACTGTCCATAATGTCTAGACATCCCATCATATATATATATATACTCCGAACCTCGAGATTGCTCGTCCTTATTTTTCTATATTTCTTCATTCCATTCATTTACTTTTTTAGATTTGTGTCTATTGTTGTGTATTGTTAGATACTACTGCACTGTTGGAGCTAGGAACACAAGCATTTCACCTCACACGCATTAACATCTGCTAAATATGTGTACGCGACTAATACAATTTGATTTGATTGGATTTATTTGGTGAAGACAGGGCTGTGTGTTTGAGGCGGAGTGGGAATGTTGTAGAGGAGTTTTAGTACGACATCACCCCAGGGTGCTGATTGAGACATACTATAGCAACAGGGTTTAACTTCTTGGAACTATAGGGGGTGCTGTTCCGCATTAGCATATTTGGGTCTCCAAATTAAACTGCCTCGTGCTAAATTCTTGATCGTACAATATGCATATTATTGTTATTATTGGATAGAAAACACTTTCTAGTTTCTATAGAAGTTGGAATTTTGTCTCTGAGTGGTACAGAACAATATCTACAGCACTTTTCATGACAGGGGTCAGATTTCAGAAATTTTTACCCCTGATCTGGAGTCTGTTTTTAAGGCGACAGTGAATGCTATGAAGAAACCGACACTGCCTACGTCTTCCTCTGGGTGTCTGTACGTCATCACGTTTTGAATGGAATCGATTGGACAATCACAGCCATTATAAAAGACCAAAATGTATAGGGACCTCCCTTTCTCGTCGCGCGCCTGAAGCGTGAAGGACATCGGACTTGCCTCGTTCCAAATCGTTGTCTAACCAGCAATATTTCTCCGGTCATGTTTTCAGTCGTTATAGTTGTTAAAAACATCATAATGTAGTTAATTTGAACCGTTTTATAGCAATTTATATCCGTTTAGTGCGATTTTGAGGAATTTCTTTGTTGTGCACTCTGAAACTTTGGACACGTTTTGGGGTCCCGTTCGATCGTTAGTGGATATTTCGAAGGACAGAGGACATCTATCGACCAAAAGACGTTTATAACATAGAAAGGATACATTGCCCAAGAATCTGATGGAAGAACAGCTCAAAGTAAGCAATATTTAATATGATAAATCGTTGTTCTGTCGAAATATTTTAAACGCATATTTCGCCATTTTGTTTGGTATAGCTTCACTTGGCGAACCCTGTATTGAAAAGTAAGGATAATTTTAAAAATGTAAATCAGCGGTTGCATTAAGAACTAATTTGTCTTTCGATTCCTGTCAACCCTGTATTTTTTAGTCAAGTATATGATTAGCTTTCGATTAAACTAGATCACTCTGAAAGCTGACGTTCCTCATTTTGAGGCTTGAGTTGTGACTATTTCCATTGTATAACCACGGTTTTGTATGGCTAAATATGCACCTTTTCGAACAAACTGTATATGTATGTTGTAAAATGATGTTACAGGAGTGTCATCGGAAGAATTCTGAGAAGGTTAGTGAAAAAATTAATATATTTTGGCGGTGATTACGTTATAGCGCTCTTTGGCTGGAATCGATGCTCTGGTAACGTTTGCACATGTGGTATGCTAACTTATCGATTTATTGTGTTTTCGCTGAAAAACGCTTAGAAAATCTGAAATATGGTCTGAAATCACAAGAACTGGGTCTTTCCATTGCTATGCTTTGTCTATTTTTATGAAATGTTTTATGATGAGTAAATTGGTCATACACGTTGCTCTATCTAGTAATTCTTGTCGATTTGTGATGGTCGGTGCAATTGTAAACTGTGATTTCTACCTGAAATATGCACTTTTTTCTAACAAAAACTATCCTATACCATGAATATGTTATCAGACTGTCATCTGAAGAGGTTTTTTCTTGGTTAGTGGCTATCAATATCTTAGTTGAGCCGAATTGGTGATAGCACCTGAAGGAGTAAGAAACTGATGGAGTTAGAATAGTGGTGTATTTTGCTAACGTGTTTAGCTAATAGATTTACATATTTTGTCTTCCCTGTAAAACATTTTAAAAATCTGAAATGGTGGCTTTATTCACAAGATCTGTATCTTTCATCTGGTGTCTTGGACTTGTGATTTAATGATATTTAGATGCTACTATCTACTTGTGAAGCTATGCTAGCTATGCTAATCAGTGTGTGGGGGGTGGGGGGTGCTCCCGGATCCGGGTTTCTGAGGCAGTAGAGGCTAACCTAAAAATATCCTTATCTTCACTGACACACAGTCACTCATGCACCCATGCATGAATGTCCTTTGTGTTCGCAGTGGCCATGGCTCACTAAACCTGTATATGTGTTTGTTTTCGTGTGAGGAGGATCACATTGTTGAAAGATGCATGTGTCAGAAAGTTTAGTTTATTGTTTGAAAAATTATGTTTGAAACAGAGTGAACCTAAACAACGTGAACCTAAACAGTGTGAACCTGAACAGTGTGAACCTAAACAGTGTGAACCTAAACAGCGTGAACCTAAACAGTGTGAACCTAAACAGTGTGAACCTAAACAACGTGAACCTAAACAGTGTGAACCTAAACAACGTGAACCTAAACAGTGTGAACCTAAACAGTGTGAACCTAAACAGTGTGAACCTAAACAGCGTGAACCTAAACAACGTGAACCTAAACAGAGTGAACCTAAACAACGTGAACCTAAACAGTGTGAACCTAAACAACGTGAACCTAAACAGTGTGAACCTAAACAGTGTGAACCTAAACAGTGTGAACCTAAACAGAGTGAACCTAAACAACGTGAACCTAAACAGCGTGAACCTAAACAGTGTGAACCTAAACAGTGTGAACCTAAACAGTGTGAACCTAAACAGAGTGAACCTAAACAACGTGAACCTAAACAGCGTGAACCTAAACAGTGTGAACCTAAACAGTGTGAACCTAAACAGCGTGAACCTAAACAGTGTGAACCTAAACAGTGTGAACCTAAACAGCGTGAACCTAAACAGTGTGAACCTAAACAACGTGAACCTAAACAACGTAAACCTAAACAGCGTGAACCTAAACAGTGTGAACCTAAACAACGTGAACCTAAACAGTGTGAACCTAAACAACGTGAACCTAAACAGCGTGAACCTAAACAGTGTGAACCTAAACAGTGTGAACCTAAACAACGTGAACCTAAACAGTGTGAACCTAAACAGCGTGAACCTAAACAGCGTGAACCTAAACAGTGTGAACCTAAACATCGTGAACCTAAACATCGTGAACCTAAACAGCGTGAACAGTGTGAACCTAAACAGTGTGAACCTAAACAGCGTGAACCTAAACAGCGTGAACCTAAACATCGTGAACCTAAACAGCGTGAACTTAAACAGCGTGAACCTAAACAGCGTGAACCTAAACAGCGTGAACCTAAACAGCGTGAACCTAAACAGTGTGAACCTAAACATCGTGAACCTAAACAGCGTGAACCTAAACAGCGTGAACCTAAACAGCGTGAACCTAAACAGCGTGAACCTAAACAGCGTGAACCTAAACAGCGTGAAATTGTGAAATGCTTCTCAATAGGAACATAATCACAACATGAATGTGCTTGGAGTAAAAGTGTTCATGTTTGCTTCACAAACCACAACTCTCCCTGCAGTAGATAGTAATGACAGTAGACACTGCCTCCCTATGGCCAAAGATGCACACTACAAACGAGACAACAACATACATAAATAAGCCTATGATCACCAGTGAATTATGTTCAAAACAAATAAGTGACCATAAAAGCTAGATATCAAGTCATCGTAGGAAGGCCTTATAATGTATAAGAATTCATCTTACAATCCCCAAATCTCTCTCTCCTTCCCCTTTTTTCTACCTCACATCAGATCTCTCTTTCTCCCACTCTCTATCCTCTCTCTACCTCCTCCCCCCATCTGTCCTCCTTCCTCAGCCTCCTCTCCACCAATCTCCTCATGACCACAGCTGTCAGCACGCTACAGAACACCAGGACAGGAAATGACACGGCTGCCACCAGTAGGCGGCACTCCCCGTACTCCCTCGTCAGGGACGCCCGCCGGGACAGGAAGTCCTCAAACACAGCTTCCTGTTGGGTCAGCGTGCAGAGGGAGAGGAGGAAGTGGAAGAGCTGGTGCCCGTGGCCGATGATGTCACAGTGCCCAGGAAAGAAACACTCAGGCATGGGACAGGAGAAGAAGAACGCTGCCAGGAGGAACAGCAACACCTGTGTGTGACATCAGAGTGTCAGATTGTGCAGAAACCTCTCCCCAACCTCAATCTTCTCTATCTCTTTCTCCCTCATTCCCCCTCTCTCTCTCCCTCTCGCTCACCTGTATTGCGTGTAGGGTCATAGCAGGGTCGTCTCCCCAGGTCCTGCTGACCAGTCTATGTGCCACAGGACTGCTGTCTAGCAGGTACGCCAGACCAGTTGGCACGACCTGGCACAGCTTACGATGGAGTGGGTACGGGTGGCGGTAACTGAGTTTGGCAAAGCAACAGCAGGCACAGGACAACCAAGCCAGGAGAGCTGCTGCAGGGAGGAACACCTAACAAAGGAGAGGTTTGTTCGTAACTGTGTTCCTTTGTCCACTCATTCATTCACTCATTCACTCATTGACTCCCTCATTCTCTCATTCCCCACCTCTCCTACTCGACTGCGTCTCCATGCGGGATCCGAGCTGTAGAAGTAAAGAGCCAGGGCACAGCCATACTGGTACACAGCCACTCCCACATAGTCCAGGAAGAACAGGGCATAGTGGGCCAGCTCGGAGTGGGACTGGAGCAGGTGGGCTGTAGCGCTGCAGCACAAGTAGGTCAGAAGAGACAGGACGTAGTAGACCAGCGGTAGACAGGCCAGGTCCAGGTAAAGACCCAGCCCGTCTGGTCCATTCAGGGTCAGGCCCACGAGACCCTTAGGAAGGGTGATGAGGTTTAAATACAAGGTTTACATCTACAGTAATTGTGTGGCATTATTTTGGACACAAATACGCACATACAAATGCATACATAACACACACTGAATTACACAAAAAGTATTGAAGTACCCCTCCACACATCACAGCAAACACAGAGAACCTCAGCGCAACGCAGACTCCGGCCAGCAAGTGGCTCCACACGTTGATTGTCTCATTGTGTATCTGGAAGAGGCTGAGGAAGTAGAAGCTCCAGGAATGGCCCACGGGCCGGTAGCCAGACAGGATGTAGGGCTCACGGAAGAGAAGGGGGACCTCAGTGTCTCTGACGGTGTGAGGGAGAGAAGACAGAGAGGAGAGGAAGGAGGAGAGGGAACTCATGGGTTTTAGGGGGAGGAAGACAGATATACTGGGCATGGTGGGATTGGGGGCAGAGGGAATGAGGGGGTAAGGAGAATGGGGCACCTGTGAGGAGGTTTGAGGTGAGGTGAGGGGGTCTGTCTGTAGAGGAAAGGACAGGAGGTCGGTAACTGTGTTGTCATACTGAGTTTGGTAGATTTTGTTGAGGTGCTTTGCCCAAAAAATTGGTAACACAATAAGAGGTGTACATGATTTGTACATTTACAGACAGAACTGTCATTGGACAAACATGTTACTAGACTTCTCATGCCTCTGGTGTATCCTCTGCCATATAATGCTCCTCTTTCAAATCAACATCAACAACAACATCAACATGCTGCTGACTAATCTGGTTACATATGCTCACAGTGACCATCACAAAGACAAACCAGGAACTCAACCTTGTGAATAACAGTTAGCAGAAGACATACTTTTAGATGTCTACTATAAACTAAACCAGAAAGCCCTGATGAAACACGTTAAAAGTGGATGTAGGAGAAACAAACCTAATTAAACAGAACTTTGAATGCCCCCTTTTAACACATATATAACAAGTATAGAGGTGAGATAAGGAAAAAGGAACTAACCTGAAACTCTCCCTTTCTGGACTCTCCCACCTCTGACTACTGACTGCAACTTTATGTGTATCAACATTTCACTCCTACCGATCCCAGACATCATTCCCTCATTATAGGGATCTATTTTGCTTGGCCATCTCTCTCTCTCTCACACACACACATGCACATGCACACATGCACTCACACACATACACACATACACACAAGGGTAACAGACGGTATGTTCTACCTCATAGCTCTTAGTCAGCTTAATAAAACAATGAGTCTCCTTTTCTAAATGAATCTAAGAATTTGTTTCCAATTATGCTTATTTTCCTCCCAAACACAAACTGCAGACCACGAGGATAATCAGTCATGAGACATTCTTTAAATTGTAGTGAGATTTCCCTAGTAACTTCTACTGATGATTTTTCAATTCTGATGAATGGACTGGACATTCTATTCTACTTCAACAAATTATATATTTCAAAAAGTTTAAGACAATTGGGTTTTTAAAATGTTTTTATTGCTCAAATAGAATGAACATATGTCAATGGGGATCTTTTTCTTCAATTCTACTCAACTATTCACAGTCAATTCTTCTGGCTTAGTGGGATTAACAAATGTTGGACCTCCCTAGTTGCTTTAAATTAAAATACATTACATTTTGATTGAATTAAATGAATAACAAAACAAAGTAAGGCCATAGATGTAGTGTACTGCAGGTTACATCAACTAGTCCTTGCCCAGGCACAGGTGCACCCCACGGCAACAGACAGGAAAGAGGCGCTGTAGCACTTCCTGGTGGCTGAAGTGTAGAGTACCAAGACCTGCTGGTAGATAGGTACAGAGTTCTGCCCGTAGCGCATGTACTGGCTGCTGTTGGTGGGGTTGTCACAGTACATAAAGCTGCACTCGGCCTCCCACATGGTCTGAGGAAGACGGTTCTCCACTGTAGTGGTTCTAGAGATTCAACAGAGAGAGAAGAAAAATAAATCAACAACAAATATTTAAACCTACTAATTACTGTTTGAAGGGATAGTTTTCACAGGCTTTACATAGAACTTGTATTAAGATTGTAAGACAGTCACATAACTCAGATCGAGGTCAATTTTTTTGAAAATACTTTAGTGTGTATGTTATTGTAAATTTGCGGCAGGTAGCCTAGCCGTTACGAGCACTGGTCCAGTAACTGAAAAGTCACTGGTTCAAATCCCTGAGCCGACTAGGTAAAAAATCTGCCAATGTGTCCTTGAGCAAGGCACTTAACCCTAATTGCTCCTGTAAGTCACTCTGGATAAGAGTGTCCGCTATATTATGTACATGTAACTCACTTCCAGGTCCAGGGTGACAGAGAGCGTGTGTGAATGTTCCCATTTCCCTCTGATTCCTCTGTGGGAATCTTGTAGAAGTCTGAAGGGATGATCAGTGTTTCGTTACACCTCTCCTTTGTCCCCTTCTTTCCTTTCGCCATGGTCAGGCCCAGCAGCATAGACACACAGCACACAACCTGAGGATGGTAAGAGATGGAAATACAAGTAAATATATTAGAAGTTATCTAACTAATGAATAGTGCTGAAACTTAAGCACAACGGTTCTATTTTTTTATTTAGATCAATTAAATGAATCAAATTGTCAAAATCGGATGTGACTCTGCACTGTACTAATGAATACATTAGAGATGATGCAACCAAAGAGTTTTTTGTTTATGAGATAAATTAATTAGCACATCACAAGTACATGGCAAAAAAAGTATGGCAAATAAGTATATGTATGGTAATCCTTATTAGGCAGCTAGTAGCCTAGTGGTTAGGAGTGTTGGGCCAATAACCGAAAGGTTGCAATTTTGAATCCTTGAGCCGAGTAGGTGAAACATCTTTGGATGTGCCTTTGAATTAACCTTAATTGCTCTCGATAAGAGTTTCTGTTAAATGTAATCAATTGTTACATACAATTTTCAGTATAACAAAAAACATGAGTAGTAGCTTTATCACACGCTGACTGTTATACTCACCAGGTACTTCGAAACGTTGCTTTTGAGATCCATCTCTGATCTCTGTTTTTCTATCTGTCACGTCTTTATGTCGAACTTCTGCCTCCGGGTGTGAAGTATTTATCTGAATGCCTTGAGTGGTAAATTTGCATGAAATAATGAAAACGGATGAAAATGAGATAATATCTCTGACCTGACCTGTTTGTAGACCATTTGAAACAAAGGGGGATTCTGCAGATCTGAAATAGTTGGCCTTATCACTAAATCTACTTCCAGGCGCCTTCGGTGTGGAAACACCACGCAAAAAGGTGTTAAAGTTCACCCAAATTACAAAATTACATATTGGTTTCCTTACCCTGTAAGCAGTCAATGGACAGGGTATGACAGAAATTCATATTTAGGTTTAGTTTCCCTGCACTGTTTCGGTATGCTAATTTTTCGCATTTGTTGCACAAATCCGATTCAAGACCTAGCACAAATATCAGCGTTAGTCACTTATATAGTTGAAGTCGGAAGTTTACATACACTTAGGTTGAAGTCATTCAAACTTGTTTCTCAACCACTCCACAAATGTATTGTTAACAAACTATAGTTTTGGCAAGTCGGTTAGGACGTCTACTTTGTGCATGACACAATACATTTTTCCATAAATTGTTTACAGACAGATTATTTCACTGTATCACAATTCCAGATGGTCAGAAGTTTACATACACTAAGTTAACTGTGCATTTAAACAGCTTGGAAAATTCCAGAAAATTATATCATGGATTTAGAAGCTTCTGACAGGCTAATCATTTGAGTCAATTGGAGGTGTACCTGTGGATGTAGTTCAAGGCCTACCTTCAAGCTCAGTGCCTCTTTGCTTGACATCATGGGAAAATCAAAAGAATTGGAGACCTCCACAAGTCTGGTTCATCCTTGGGAGCAATTTCCAAACACCTGAAGGTACCACGTTTATCTGTACAAACAATAGTACGCAAGTATAAACACCATGGGACCACGCAGCCATCATATCACTCAGGAAGGAGATGTGTTCTGTCTCCTAGAGACGAACGTACTTTGGTGCGAAAAGTGCAAATCAATCCCAGAACAACAGCAAAAGACCATGTGAAGATGCTGGAGGAAACAGGTACAAAAGTATCTATATCTGTCACGTTCCTGACCTGTTTTATGTTATTTTTTGTATGTGTTTAGTTGGTCAGGGCGTGAGTTGGGGTGGGCATTATATGTTTTGTGTTTCTTGTTTAGGTCACTTGAAATTAGCCTTATATGGTTCTCAATCAGAGACAGGTGTTTGACGTTTTCCTCTGATTGAGAACCATATATAGGTTGGCTGTTTCACACTGTTTGTTTGTGGGTGATTGTCGCTGTGTCTGTGTTTATTGCACCACACGGTACTGTCTCGTCTCGTTCATTCATTCATTTTCGTTCGTTCGTTCTTTCCTGTTCGTGCGTTCATTGTTTGTTATGTTCACAAGTTCAGGTCTGTTTAACGTCGTTTGTTGTTTTGTAGTTTATGCAAGTATTAGTTTTTTTCGTGTTCGTCTTCGTCAGTAAATAAATCAATATGTATTCACAACCCGCTGCATTTTGGTCGAATCCTTGCTCCTCCTCTTCGGATGAAGAGGAGGAGAAGAGCCGTTACAATATCCACAGTAAAACGAGTCCTATATCGACATAACCTGAAAGGCTGCTCAACAAGGAAGAAGCCACTGCTCCAAAACCGCCATAAAAAAGCCAGACTACGGTTTGCAACTGCACATGGGGACAAAGATCGTACTTTTTAGAGAAATGTCCTCTGGTCTGATGAAACAAAAATAGAACTGTTTGGCCATAATGACCATCGTTATGTTTGGAGGAAAAGGGGGGACGCTTGCAAGCCGAAGAACACCATCCCAACCGTGAAGCACTGGGGAGGCAGCATCATGTTGTGGGGGTGCTTTGCTGCAGGAGGGACTGGTGCACTTCACAAAATAGATGGTATAATGAGGATGGAAAATGATGTGGATATATTGAAGTAACAGCTCAAGACATCAGTCAGGAAGTTAAAGCTTGGTCGCAAATGGGTCTTCCAAATGGACAATGGCCCCAAGCATACTTCCAAAGTTGTGGCAAAATGGCTCAAGGACAACAAAGTCAAGACATTGGAGTGGCCATCACAAAGCCCTGAACTCAATCCTATAGAAAGTTTGTGGGCAGAACTGAAAAAGTGTGTGTGAGCAAGGAGGCCTACAAACCTGAATCAATTACACAAGCTCTGTCAGGAGGAATGAGCCAAAACCCAATTATTGTGGGAAGCTTGTGGAAGGCTACCCGAAACGTTTGACCCAAGATAAACAATTTAAAGGCAATGCTACCAAATACTAATTGAGTGTATGTAAACTTCTGACCCACTGGGAATGTGATGCAAGAAACAAAAGCTGAAATAAATAATTCTCTCTACTATTAATCTGACATGTCACATTCTAAAATAAAGTGGGGATCCTAACTGACCTAAAACAGGGATTTTTTTTTTTCTTGGATTAAATGTCAGGAATTATGGAAACTGAGATTTAATGTATTTTGCTAAGTTGTATGTACAACTTCAACTGTTGATGATTTGAACAAGATGTGGGATAAATGCTAATATCGGTACCAGGACGTGAATAGGATTTGTGCCACAAATGCTAAAATGTTAGCATATGGAAACAGTGCTAGGGGGAAAAAAATAAAGCATGCATTGCTGTCATACACACTACCCTCTGTAGTGCCTTGCAGTTGGAGGCCGAGCAGTTGCCATACCATGCGGTGATACAACCAGTCAGGATGCTCTCGATGGTGCAGCTGAGGACCCATGCCAAATCTTTTCGTCTCCTGAGGGGGAATAGGCGTTGTCGTGCCCTCTTCACGACGGTCTTGGCTTGATTGGAGTATGATAGTTTGTTGGTGATGTGGATACAAACAAACTTGAAGCTCTCAACCTGCTCCACTACAGCCACGTCGATGAGAATGGGATTGTGCTCGGTCCTCCTTTTCCTGTGGTCCACAATCATCTCCGTTGTCTTGATCACATTGAGGGAGAGGTTGTTATCCTGGCACCACACTGCCAGGTCTCTGACCTCTTCCCTATAGTCTCATCATTGTCGAGGATCAGGCCTACCACTGTTGTGTTGTCGGCAAACTTAACGATGGTGTTAGAGTTGTGCTTGGCCATGCAATCATGGGTGAACAGGGAGTACAGTAGGGGACTGAGCACTCACCCCTGAGGGGGCCCCGTGTTGAGGATCAGCGTGGCAGATGCGTACCACCTTGGGGCAGCCCGTCAGGAAGTCCAGGATCCAGTTGCAGAGGGAGGTGTTTAGTCCCAGGGTCCTTAGCTTCGTGATGAGCTTTGAGGGCACTATGGTATTAATCACTGAGCTGTAGTCAATTAATAGCATTCTCACGTAGATGTTCCTTTTGTCCATGTGGGAAACGGCAGTGTGGAGTGCGATAGAGATTGCATCATCTGTGGATCTGTTCGGGCGGTATGCAAATTGGATTGGGTCTAGGGTTTCTGGGATAATGGTGTTGATGTGAGCCATGACCAGCCTTTCAAAGCACTTCATGGCTACAGACGTGAGTGCTGCGGGTCTGTAGCCATTTAGGCAGGTTACCTTGGTGTTCTTGGGCACAGGGACTATGGTGGTCTGCTAGAAACATGTTGGTATTACAGACTCGGTCAAGGAGAGGTTGAAAATGTCAGTGAAGACACTTGCCAGTTGTTCAGCGCATGCTCGGAGAACACGTCCTGGTAATCCGAATGTTGAATGTTGACCTGCTTAAAGGTCTTACCCACATCAGCCACGGAGAGCGTGATCACACAGTTGTCGGGAACAGCTGATGCTCTCACGCATGCTTCAGTGTTGCTTGCCTCGAAGCGAGCAGGGAAGTTATTTAGCTCATCTGGTAGGCTCGTGTCACTGGGAAGCTCACGGCTGTGCTTCGCTTTGTAGTCTGTAATAGTTTGCAAGCCCTGCCACATCCGACGAGTGTAGTACGATTCAATATTAGTCCTGTATTGACACTTTGCCTGTTTGATGGTTCACGAGGGCATAGAAGATCATTTAGCTCAGTGCGGATGTTGCCTGTAACCCATGGCTTCTGGTTGGGGTATGTATGTACGGTCACTGTGGGGACGACGTCATTGATGCACTTATTGATGAAACCAGTGACTGATGTGGTGTACTCCTCAATGCCATTGGAAGAATTCCGGAACATATTCCAGTCTGTGCTAGCAGTCCTGTAGCTTAGCATACTGCGTCATCTGACCACGTTATTGAGCGAGTCACTGGTACTTCCTGCTTTAGTTTTTGCTTGTAAGCAGGAATCAGGAGGATAGAGTTATGGTCAGATTAGCCAAATGGAGGGCGAGGGAGAGCTTTGTACGTGTCTCTGTGTGTGGAGTAAAGGTGGTCTAGAGTTGTTTTTCCTCTGGTTGCACGTGTAAAATACTGGTAGAAATTATGTAAAACGGATTTAAGTTTCCCTGCATTAAAGTCCCCAGCCACTAGCAGTGCCACCTCTGGATGAGCATTTTCTTGTTTGCTTATGGCCTTATACAGCTCGTTGAGTGCCGTCTTAGTGCCAGCATCGGTTTGTGGTGATAAGTAGGCAGCTATGAAAAATATAGATAAACTCTTTTAGTAAATAGTGTGGTCTACAGCTTATCATGAGATACTCTACCTCAGGTGAGCAAAATCTCAAGACTTCCTGTAACGGCAGTCTAAGTCGTCCTCCTCCTCAGACGAGGAGAGGCGAGAAGGATCGGAGGACCAATGTACAGCGTGGTAAGTTTCCATGATTTAATAACAAGAAAACTAGACAAAATACAAAACAACAAACGTACTAACCATCACAGTCCCGTGTGGTACAAACACTGACACAGGAAACAACCACCCACAAAATCCCAACACAAAACAAGCCACCTATATATGATTCTCAATCAGGGACAACGATTGACAGCTGCCTCTGATTGAGAACCATATTAGGCTGAACACAGAAACAAACAAACTAGACACACAACATAGAATGCCCACCCAGCTCACGTCCTGACCAACACTAAAACAAGCACAACACATAAGAACTCTGGTCAGGACGTGACACTTCCTTAATATTAGATTTCGTGCACCAGCTGTTACTTACAAATAGACACATACAGCCTCCCAATGTTTTACCGGAGGCATTTGTTCTATCTTGCCGATGCACGGAAAACCCATCCAGCTGTATGTTATCCATGTCGTCGTTCAGCCACTACTCGGTGAAACATAAGATATTACAGTTTTTAATGTCTCGTTATAGGATAGTCATGATCGGAGCTCATCCATTTTATTATCCAATGATTGCACGTAGGCTAATAGGACTGATGGTAAAGGCAGATTACTCACTCGCCGTTGGATCCTTACAAGGCACCCCGACCTACGTTCCCTATATCTCTGTCTGTTCTTCATGCAAATGACAGGGATTTGGGGCTTGTCGGGTGTCTGAAGTAAATACTTTGCGTCCGACTCATTAAAGAAAAAATATTTGTCCAGTACGAGGTGAGTAATTGCTGTCCTGATATCCAGACGCTCTTTTCGGTCATAAGAGATTGTGGCAGAAACATTATGTACAAAATAAGTTATTGGTTAGTAGCCCGTAAAACGTCAGCCATCACCGCCGCCGCCATATCAGAATTTAGCCAGGACACCGGGGTTAACACCCATACTCTTACAATAAGTGCCATGGGATCTTTAGTGACCACAGAGAGTCAGAACACCCGTTTAACATCCCATCCAAAAGACGGTACCCTACACAGGGCAAAGTCCCCAATCACTTCCCTGGGGCATTGGGATCTTTTTTTAGACCAGAGAAAAGAGTGCCTCCTACTGGCGCTCCAGCACCACTTTATAGACCATATACTACTTACAGGGTAACAAAAACAATCCCTCTGTCCCTTTAAGACTGGTTTACTGACATTGTGCATCCTCAACAAAAGTGAAGTCTAGATTGTATAATTTCTTGATTATAAGAGCATATCATTTTGTTTATGTGTGGCTCTGTATGTTCTTCATTGCTGGTCCTGGGGACCTACCTGGTGTACATGCTTGTGTTCCAGCTCAGCTCAGCACAAACACACCTGATTCGACTAGTGATCTCATAATCAATGTCTTACTTAGGTGAATCACGTACATGTATTCGTGCTGGGCTGGAACATAGGCCTTCACACAAAGCAGCTATAATGCCCTACCAAGCAAAAAGGCAGTAGCTGCTCATTTGGTCGAAAATTAGTTCATGTAATTTATGCTACATTAACTACATGCTTAATCATGTGGACAAGTATCCTGCCTCTATTGTGTTGTGTTTTGGAGAAAACTGGGGTCATATTAGTAACTGAACTTACTGCCCTTTAGCTTGGTTTTAACCTGCCCTTGGCTACAGTTACTGCCTTTTACCTTGGTATCATATAATTTTATTCTGATAGTGATGCAATCAAACCTGTATGACACTGACTGACAGCTCTAGGGACACAACAACATGGCACAGCATTCCCAGGGGAAATGATGGTTGAACTTTCTCTGAAACGCTGACACCCAGACAGCTAGCTAAGTAGATCTGAGAACATAATTAATTAGCTAGCTAGTGAGCATAGACTAACAATCCTACCAGCTCCCATAAGAGGAGATCTGCAAATTATACTAACTTCAATCTATTAGCCCTATAATGAATTATATTCTGAAATTTCATCTGAAGGTTTCTTTGAATCAGTACACCACACACACGATTTCTAGCCTGTGACAGCCACCAAGCTAGAAGTGACGCACCCCTACCAAAATGTAAAAACCTACCTAGCTAGCATTAGCATGAAGCAATACATTTGAGATACCTGCTCCCATAAGAGGCAATCAGTAATTTAACCTAGCTTCTATCTATTATCCCTATAATGAATATAAACCATATAATTGTATTCTGACATTATATGGGTTATTTGAATCAGTAACGTTACACCACACACACGATCTCTAGCCAGCTGACAGTCAGTAGACGTGCATCCCATACTGAATTGTCAAAGCCATACACCCTTGTTTTCCAGTTGAGCATACACACAGCATTGCTACCTCATTAATAATATATCTAGTCACATGTCCAGGGTTTCTGGTTTTCTTTAATATTCCAGTATTGAGTGACTGTCCTGATCAGGAAACAAAAATTGTATCCAAAATTGTATCCATCACCTTTGTTGGTGGCGTATGTTATTAGCACAACAAGCTTTGGCATGCCAAACGTGTGCTCAATGTGTCTGCTTCGGTGCCATCATTACTTGAATGCGGGAAGAAACTGTTTTGCCAAAATGACTTCCACCAATCCCTGTGGCCTAGATGATTATAGTATCTATGGGGATCAAAGTTGCCATGTGAGGGTGCATTAGGACTACTTTTCACATGTATTATTATAACAAAACATGGGCTACTTGTAAAACACAGTATGTAATGTGACTGACCAGAACCTACATCTCCATATAAATGCAACTGGTATCTTAGTGGAAGACACACAGAGGATGCCGTTTCAACTCTGTTACAGCAGAGCAGTTACTGCCTTTTTGCTTGGTAGGGCAGTATAGCACAACCCATTACACCCCTTTGTTGATCACTGTTGTAACCTGTTGCATGCATTTACCCTCTTACCTCAGCGATCAACCGCATAGGCTAAACAGATAATAGAGAATCAACAGTTGTGTGATACTCCTACCTCCTCCTACCCAGTTGTAGTCTAGTCATTCCGTAACCTCTAGACTACACAACTACACAACAGTTTTACTATCTATCTCTCTATCGAGAACGATACTCTGTTCTAGATAGATGCCTCCAATGATAGGGCATCCTCATGTGCTCTCTACTACCCAACCACTGCACAGATGAGTGAAAGGCTGACTGCATCCAGCCACTGTCCCATTTTAAAACAGGTCACATCTACCACATTAACAAGCCCTCTCAACTTGGGAAAAGTTCACATGCACACAGTCAGATGCTGTTCCATGGAGAGAGAGAGAGAGAGAGAGAGAGAGAGAGAGAGAGAGAGAGAGAGAGAGAGAGAGAGAGAGAGAGAGAGAGAGAGAGAGAGAGAGAGAGAGAGAGAGAGAGAGAGAGAGAGAGAGAGAGAGAGAGAGAGAGAGAGAGAGAGAGAGAGAGAGAGAGAGAGAGAGAGAGAGAGAGAGAGAGAGAGAGAGAGAGGGTTTAGTGGAGGCTATACACAGGTATTCTCCCACCCACTTATTTTTCAGTGGGCACTTCTTAATCCCCATGATGCGTATCAAAGTAGTGTAGTGGAGGTATATGTGTATCAATTAAATAAGGAGGATGAAACAGATCAGAATGCTTAGCTTAACATTTTGATAAAGCATTATTTCACATTTTAGGCCCAGCAATGTGCACACGGTGCTAGGCCTATGCGTGAATGTTCTAAAATGCAATTAGCAGGTGTTAGGTTCTAATTCTCAGAGTAAAAAACTCTACGGACACTATGAAAGCTAAACAAAGTTTAATTCTTCCCAGAGGATCAATAAAGATGCATTAGACAAAACATGTTTCCACCAACACAAGTATATATACTCCAATTTAGATGCACTCTTCCTCCTCTCCAACTCTTACATCTGTTATGGTTCGACAGGAAGATGAAGTGATGGGGTAATAAACAGTTCCTCCTCCCTTAAGGTGATCTGACCTGACCTCAACCCCCTTGATGCCTAATCCAAAGCTCTCCACCCGTATCACCTATAGCACTCCCTTAACAGCCTCCCCTCTATCCAGCACATTCCAAAGCCATCTGGCTCCTACAGATAACCATTTAACTTCTGATGTAAAAAACAGTCTCTATCACTCCTCAGACACTATAGTATTACTCCTGATGTATCATGTCTCTAGTATAACAATGTTCCAAGTTTAACCCAGACTCTAACACAGGAAAACACAGCTCTAAAATGCGCTCCGCACATGCAAGTGGACAGAGATGGGAATATCGGTTAGAAATGTAGAAAGAGGAGAGATAAAGATGCAACAACTATCATAGGTTGCTCATATGATTAGGATAATGCCTTTCGCTGCAAGACAATTAAATAAATTTGAAAGAATAGAACAGGAGAACGCAAATGAGGATGTCTTCATACAATAATTGCCTCCACGTTTCTATGGTGGGATTTGGCTATAGACTACTTTGAGCAAGATAACACATGCTTCATAATATGAAGTAAAATGTCCAGGTTTTAAACAATTTAAGGACATAAAAAAATATAGAAATGCTAATGATAGGCGTAACCTTCTGGTAAAACCATCCCAATTAAATGTTAACTGGCTACAAAGTAACCTATGCCTACATGGCAAAATGATATAGTCTACCTGGCATTTGCATCAATCCAAGTGGCCATTTGTTTTTCAAACTTAATCTCATGTGCTACAGAAACGCTAACCAAACAACAGAGCTACTGTAGGTGCCTGAAAACGTGAATTAAAGGGTAACTACACAAAGAAATCTAAATTTCTTAGATTTTTCCCAGCCGTCAAAACTGGTCTCCTGATGTGGTTTAAACATTGGATTTAGAACATCTAATTGTGTTGTGTTTCTATATAAAGAAGTGTGACTTTGAGAATAAAAACCTTCTGACTCAGTTGATAACCTCATTTATCTGTTTCAATAGTATTACTCTACTTGCACAGTACAGCATGGGTTGGCCTGACTGTGAAAAACCAATATGGGATTCATCATTTTAGATCATTTAGAGTGTATGCCACTGTTTCTCATATAATTTTTCACCCAGGGCGCCTTTCCTTTGCAGGCCATTTAGGAAATTTTGGGAAAAATTTGAGTATACCCACTTCTCCAGGCCCACTACACCATTGACTACAACATTTTAAAACAGACAAAGCAGCATATTACTGTTCATTATCCTTGGATTTTTGGAGCTGACGGGTATTGTACTGTACAGTACATTACTTTCCTTTTATGGACCTACCAACTTCCTGTGTCTTTCCTGCTGGCCCCACCTCTTACTGTTATGTCACAATCTGTATGATGTGGTTCCTAGCGTCCTCTGATGTGGTCTGGTAGGACTGTGTCGAAGTTTCGTTCTTAGTCTGCTGCTGTGACTCAAGAGAGACTTACTTGTGGGAAGTGTATCAGCACTTCTGTGACCCCATTTTATCTAGAGAGAGGAGGTGTGTATGTAGACAAATGCAATGCTTCTGATATAACTGCCACCCATGATACAACAAAATACAACATAGAAAAATAATATGATATACACTACCGTTCAAAATTTTGGGGTCACTTAGAAATGTCCTTGTTTTTGAAAGAAAAGCACATTTTTTGTTCATTAAAATAACATGAAATTGATCAGAAATACAGTGTAGACATTGTTAATATTGTAAATTACTATTGTAGCTAGAAACGGCAGATTTTTAATGGAATATCTACATAGGCATACGGAGGCCCATTATCAGCAACCATCACTCCTGTGTTCCAATGGCACGTTGTGTTAGCTAATCCAATTTGATCATTTTAAAAGGCTAATTGATCATTAGAAAACCCTTTTGCAATTATGTTAGCACAGCTGAAAACTGTTGTTCTGATTAAAGAAGCAATAAAACGGGCCTTCTTTAGACTAGTTGATTATCTGGAGCATCAACGTAACAGTGGGTTCGATTACAGGCTCAAAATGGCCATAAACAAAGACTTTCTTCTGAAACTCGTCAGTCTATTCTTGTTCTGAGAAATGAAGGCTATTCCATGCGAGAAATTGCCAAGAAACTGAAGATCTCGTACAACGCTGTATACTACTCCCTTAGTACCTGCAAAACACCAGTCTCAACATCAACAATGAAGAGGCGACTCCGGGATGCTGGCCTTCTAGGCAGAGTTGCAAAGAAAAGCCCTATCTCAGACTGGCTAATAAAAATAAAAGATTATGATGTGCAAAATAACACAGACACTGGACAGAGGAACTCTGCCTAGAAGGCCAGCATCCCAGAGTCGCCTCTCCACTGTTGACATTGAGACTGGTGTTTTGCCGGTACTAGTTCATGAAGTTGCCAGTTGAGGACTTGTGAGGCGTCTGTTTCTCAAACTAGATACTCTAATGTACTTGTCCTCTTGCTCAGTTGTGCACCGGGGCCTCCCACTCCTCTTTCTATTCTGGTTAGAGACAGTTTGCGCTGTTCTGTGAAGGGAGTAGTACACAGCGTTGTACGAGATCTTCAGTTTCTTGGCAATTTCTCACATGGAATAGCCTTCATTTCTCAGAACAAGAATAGACTGACAAGTTTCAGAAGAAAGTGCTTTGTTTCTGGCCATTTTGAGCCTGTAATCGAACCCACTGTTATGCAGAGCAGCACAAGGGAACCCAAGAGCAGACTCAGACAAGGAAACAGGGATGAATGAACCAAGGTATTTATTGTAACACAGGGAGAGATGAAGTGCAGATCCGGGGAAGCTCGAATGAGTTGTAGGAAACCAGATGTGGAGGCTGAGGTTGGAGTGAGCTGGGTTGGGACAGGGTAAACAGGTCCGGAGGGGAATCCAAGGGAGTGGTGGTGAGCTGAATCCAGAACAGGGTAGCAGGGTGGTGAGATGTGGAACAGGAGACAGGAACCAGAGTCAGAGCGGCAAAACTGCAGTGAGAGGATAAACAGCGTCAGGCAAGGAAACAGGCACAGCAGGATACAGGATCTTAAATAACAAATAGCTAGAAGCATGACTGACTGAACGGAGATTACAATCTGGCAGAGTGGAAGTGGCAGGACTGAGTATTTGTAGAGTTCTTGATTATGTAACGGGTTGCAGCTGGTGGGGATCTGCTCTGACTCCAGCACACCTGTCTCCAACCACACAATCACACACACAGAGAGGGAGAGGGAGAGGGAGAGAGAGGGAGAGAGAGAGTGTACTGGGGGAATGGCTGCATGTCAAGGAGACACAGGATGTCCACTAGGGCAGGAGCAGATGTGACACCCACAAACGCTGATGCTCCAGATACTCAACTAGTCTAAAAAAGTCCAGTTTTATTGCTTCTTTAATCAGAACAACAGTTTTCAGCTATGCTAACATAATTGCAAAAGGGTTTTCTAATGATCAATTAGCCTTTTAAAATGATAAACTTGGATTAGCTAACACAACGTGCCATTGGAACACAGGAGTGATGGTTGCTGATAATGGGCCTCTGTACGCCTATGTAGATATTCCATAAAAAATCAGCCATTTCCAGCTACAATAGTCATTTACAACATTAACAATGTCTACACTGTATTTCTGATCAATTTGATGTTATTTTAATGAACAGAAAATGTGCTTTTCTTTCAAAAACAAGGACATTTCTAAGTGACCCCAAACTTTTGAACGGTAGTGTATATAAAGTGACTAACCAAAAGTCAGGAAAGTGCAAATATATTTGTGCCCTGTTCCAAGCTCTTGATTGACTAGTGTCCGCCACAGATACACACGTGTAGCCTTTTCCTGCAGTCAAATGACCTAGTAGCCTCATGGGTGGAATGTTCTTAATATTTAAAACTAAATATTACACATAAATAAACACATATAAACTGTGTTTATATGTCAAACAGTTTAGTTAAATTTCAGTCTTCTGTGATGTATATAAAGTGTAAAATTGGGACGCAAACTCAAAATTATGGTATAGGTGTCTTCTTTTTTTAAGCTCATAACCATGTGTGTGAAGTGTATACTTTCGTTTCAAAGTAGATTTGTTTATGACTACCAATAAACACTCTTTGTGATCCTGACTTAGCCCAGTGCAGTAAAAGGTTAATCGATCAAATGTTTTTGGGTCTCCCCCATGGTTCCTGGATATTACTTCGCCCACGCTGGTTGGCTGTTAGCGGAAGAGGAGGAAGCAACTTCAGAGATTCCTGGATGTTTAGAAACCCCCATGTAGGTTAACCCTGGCCCGGACATCCACATTTCGACTGACAGTGGTGTCCTAGATTGTGATGACAGAACAAAGGGGGAAAACTAAGTCCTAGAAGACCTGAGCCACATCAAAGCCTGTCAAGCCTTAATGAAAGACCTGAACTCGCTCCGAGATCCCTCGCTTTCCATTGCTTCAGCTCTGAGATAGCGTAGTATAGCTTTTTATGTATCACGAACTGGATATCAAATTGTTTTGCAACTAAGAGAATATGACCCTTTGTTTCAGAAAGGGCTGTAAATGACCCACCGAAAGATTTTTCTGGTCTCTTAAAATGAATCAAACCAATGTGTCTGGCCTGAACTCAGTTCTTTGCTGTGACCCTAGTGGAACTAGTCATGTCCAGGCTCTCTATTTGGGACGTACTGTGTTAGGGTTCAACCTTGTACGGTGAAATTAATCATTCAAGACACATCTACCGATGTAGGATCTAAATTTGAGCCAATTCTTTTTCAGCAGGAAAATAATCCTGCAGCAACAGGAAATGTGAATTATAATGTGGATTATAATTAATGGACATATTTTGTAGGGGTTTTCGTTAGGGTAAATCAATTCTGACATTTTAAAATGGGAATTACAAACTTTAGATCAAACTAGGATCCTACACCTGTAGTAGATATGATACACCATGAATAGTTGGGAATCTACCCTTGCTGCCATTGTGTAAATGCCAATAATACAAAATGTAACCGCATTGTCTCGATATCATGTTCATCATCTCATCATGTTCATCATCTCAAGACGAAGGAAAAAAACAAAGCCATGACAAGGCAAGAAATGTGAGGATGGAAACTCACAGTGCTGCCTATCTGAACCCATGGTTACATAATGATCGGCATGACAATCCAGGCCAGTTGCTGATTCTATTGGGTTCTGATTGTTGAAGCGTGGGAGTATCAAGTGTGAGGAAGTGTGCAGTGTCTATATACATATAGTTGTATTATTACTATGATACGATTTTAACTTTGTGTGTGCTATTTTCCCAGGACAGTGAAAATCTCACAAAGATTTTGATATCAAATTGCAGAAAAACATTAACCACACACATCATCATTTTAATCACATTGTTTAAGCACACAGTTTGCCACACACATCATTTTAAGCACATTACCAAATTAATTGAGTTGATCTAATATAATATAATCAACAACAAAAAAGTCAGTAGACTCCTATGGCCATGACAATCACACGGCTTGACAATGGCTGTTTAAACTGACATACTGTTGCTGTGACATAGACATACATCTTCAGAACTATCAGAACTATTGACACGATCTGGCCCATAACCATACAGCTTCCTATGGCTGGCTGGCTGGCTAATGTCAGTATCAAATGATTTGGCAAACACATTGTTGAGCCTTACATAACACTAGTGATAATAATGATAATACTTGTCATTAACAGTCTTTTGAAAATGACTTTGTCATGGAACAAAGTTATCTGGCCTATTATGGACACCAACACCGACTTGAAATTCCCAACATATGACAATAAGATTTCACTAACACTTTACTTGACACTCAGTATTCTAACACATTATGACACAGTCATAACCATGTCATAATATGTCATAACAGCTGACATAACTTGTCATAAACTATCATAATAATTGCATTATTTTATGTCTGGTTATGACACCTATATAAGGGTGTCAAAACCCACATTTATTCAAATAATATGTTTCCCTACCAAGAAGTTCCCTTTTGTTTGCAAGTTTGTTTCTTAAATCCTTTCTTGTTGTTGTAATGAATTATTTACAGTCATGTTTTCTTTCATCATATTTTAAATAACTTGTAGGAAATACACTTTATGACACTGTCATGAAGCATTATGACCATCCTGTGTCACTTTAATTGGACTAAGTATTATGACCATCATATAATCATATAAGCCAGATAGGTCTATCATGTACATGCCCTTATGTCAATCATCAGTCAAAAAGAGGGTGTCTTGTCCTGCTCCTGATTCCTGCTCCTGCAGTCATCCCAGTCATCAGCCACAGAGCATTGGGGTATGTGCAATTACAATGATAATTGAATATGGTCAATTAATATTTTTTTTATATGACATAAACATATTGTTGACACGTAGGCTATGGTGTAAAGCAATGTTTTGCCTTGTGTGGTAGGTTTTGTTGGTTTTGACACTCTTATGTAGGTTTGTGTCATAACCAGTCATAAAATAACGCAATATACAGTATGTCACAACAGGTCTAAAGATCTGTGTCATGACAGTATTATGAACATATTAAAACAGTTTATTACAAGTTATGTCAGCTGTTATGACATATTATGACATGGTTACAACAGTGCCATAACGTTTTATGACGGTGGGTGTCAAGTAAAGTGTTACCAAGATTTCCATAGATGACAGCAGTAACTACGTGCACTACTTTTCACGCTGTGTGGTTAGCTAGTAAGCATTAAGCAGAGGATGAAAGGCAATCGCAGCATCACAGGAAGTGAAACTTCTGAGTAGGCACACAGCCACTACAGTATAAAACCTACAGCATCACCTCAGACAACTTGAACAGAACCAGAACACAGCAGCAGAAAAAGACGAGCAGAACACTGTCAGACAACCAGACAACCAGACAACCAGACCACCAGACCACCAGACAACCAGACCACCAGACCACCAGACAACCAGACAACCAGACAACCAGACCACCAGACAACCAGACCAAGACTACAACACAGCAACGACCTTCCACTGAGGACGACAAGACTAACAAACAAATCATGAGTTCTACTTCAAACGTACACTTTTTGATGGTAAGTGATTACTTGAGTATCTTCAAGATATCAGCGGAGTTTGCCACTGGTGTCTGTATCTGCTGAGCAAGAAGTTGAAATTGTTTTAAAGTTCAGTTCTGTCATTTTGATTATCCATTTTCCCTTAATGGGTTCATAGCAGAGTAAAGATGATGTTTTATGTTTTGCTGTTGAATTTGCCTGGCTCATAGTGTAAATCAGCAAACATATTTAGCAACAAATTTAGCAAAACTGTCCTATATATGCCTACATTCAGAGGTGATACCAGGCCACCAACAGTCCCTCTGTTCCTCAGGTGCTGTGTTTAATGGGGTTGTTGGTGATGATGATGATGGGTGCAGAGGCAGCCCCCCACGTCCATCCAGGGATGACAGGGAGACGCTCACAGAACAACCTTCAGGGACACAAGAAGCCTGTAGAGCCTTCAGCTCCAAACACAATAACTGTCCCCCTGCACCTGGACCCGAGCAACTTGATTCCTTCCCGTCCCGTCAGATCCATTGGGAACCACTCGATCTCCCCATGGACTACCAAGTGAGGACTTGCAACGAGCTTACATAGACACAATAGAAATACCACAATACACACAGACAATTTTTTTTTTAAATATATATTTTTATATGCCTTTCAAAATAATAATAATAATACATTTTATTTGAGCCTTTCAAAATACCTAAGAACAATTACAGAGTAAGGAATAAAATAAAATAGGAAAATGCTATATGCCTTTCATACCTTTAGGAAGCTTGCTTAAAAAAAGTCTGAATTCTCAGCTGTACTCTGTTGAATTCATTGTGATCTCTAATATCGTCCTCTCCCCTTCTCTTTCTATCTCCTCTCTCTCTGTCTCTCCAGCACCACCTATGATGAGTCCCGCTTTCCCCATACCATCTCAGAGGTCAGGTGCTCTCTGGAGGGCTGTCTGAACGTCGCGGGTAAGGAGGACAGGAGCCTGGAGTCCAAACCCATTTACCACCAGATCCTGGTCCTGAGGAAGGTGATGGGGAGCGTGGACAGATACTACTACCAGCTGGAGTCAAAGATCATCGCGGTGGGCTGCACCTGTGTCAGGCCTAGCATTGAGCACCAACAGTAATGATATCAGTGTGGTGAGGTCAAGCCTGGCGGTGCAGCTGGTTGGGCCGTGAGTGTTGGCAATACCAAGGTTGTAGGTTTGATCCCCACATTCATTGAAAGTATTTGTGTGTTCGTTTTATGGAGCTTTGGCTCTATGTCATTGAAAGATCAATTTGAATAATCAAATATGGATATATTTTCTATTGAGCTTTAAAGCACAAAATTAATTATGTATTTATTCAGTATGTGGTTCTATTTATTTTGGGGTTATTTAATGTATTGGATGATATTTAGGTATTTATTGAATAAAGAAATTCACATGATCAATTCAAAACAGAACTCCTTTAATTCTCTTTTGGCATCTAAAATAGAGCATAATTTCTGTACATCAACAAGCAGCCACATCATTCCCTGACCTCCATTCGCTTCAGTAGATTTACAATGATTTTGGCTCCAACAGACTCAAGTTTACAAACCAAACTCATAAGGACATTTAAGTTAAAACCTTGCCTGCAGGTGTGAGCTCAAAGCAAAATGTGTGATATCAAAGTGTTTTTACTGAACTATACACACTCCTGCTCACGCTCATCCTTAACGGAAACACTCACACTCACACTCAGACCCACCGTTGGCACTGTTGGCACGTCAGCAAAGCACAGAGAGAATCCTGAGCAGAACACTGAAGAAGGTAGCAATGACATCATCCTTTGTCATATGTTTCAGCTCGATCTTTTAATATCTTTTTTGTTGTACTGATCAGTTCCTAAAACAGGGCACACTGACCAATCCGCTTCAGTCGTTGACTTAACCACCTCTCTCATGTGTCATCATTAGAATCTCATAGTCTCAGTCATTTCTCCAAACGACTGAACCCAGAGGGCTACAGTCTGAACAGGCTGGCGAACGCCCTTCAAAATGGCTTCCAAAATAAGTTCAGCTCGTGTTGTGATCAGGCCGTCATGAAACCTACAACACAGAGTTCAGAGATAGGACAGTTAGATAAGACACAAGCGCACACAGGTGACTAGTGCACATGTAAGTAAGCATACAAACAACAAGGGTCTCTTATACAGATGTTGTACTTTTTTAAATTGATATTGAGTGATACATCGCATACATCTGTAACTGGTACATATTAGTGCAAACAGTCTATTCCCCTAATAATCAAATCTACTATGTCTGAAGAAACACCAAAGAAACTAGACGTGCACAATTAACACTACACTACACACCACAGTGAAACACAACAGCCATTGACTACAGAATAAAGATGGAGATAATTAACACTTCAGATCAAGGAGCTTTCCTATTTGAAAAAGATATAAATTGCGAAGCCGGTAGCATCAGTATCCCATTCAATGACTATTTATGTGCTGTACATAAGCTAACATGCCAAAAAAGTGGTGAAAAGTGTAACAAACATGACGTGTAGAATGCTTTAAATGGAAGTATATGTGTCAGTGATTTTAATGAACAGAACTTTAAAAAGGTAAGTTATGTTAAGATTTCTTGCAAATAAGGATGTGTTCAAAGTCTATTATAAATACCAAGCCTACAGAAGGTGTAATTAGCTACTAAATGATGCATAGTGCTCTTATACTCCACTACACTCAAGCGCAATACAAAACTACAACTTGATTTTCTGTCTCTCCAGGAAACCGCCTTGTGTGCACTTCTCCTACTTCAACTCCATCATTGTGGATTCTCGTCTGTCAAACAAATCCCATGTCCATTTTAAGAACCTAGTCTCTTTATTTTGTCTCTTCTCTTCCCTCCTATTCTCACGCAACAAAACAGAGGCACCACGGGCTCTCTTTCTTTGTCTCCATCTCTCTCTACCCGCTCTCCTCCTTGTGCTCTCTGTTTTTCCTCACCTCCACAGCGTGCTTGTCCTGAAAGAGAGAAACACAGACACCACTCTTTAGACTTCCCGTCCGTTTCATATCAACAAAATAATGGTCAGAGGTAATGATATTCTATGGATGACTCGTCAGTAGAGCGTATCTCAAATGTGTCTTGATTGTTTCTCAAACCAGCTACATTACATAGAGGTAATACACAGCACTCTGAACTTTAACATCACAAAAAAGAAAATATCTTAACCAAATAGAACTATTCTGACAGAATATTGATGATATTATCCATGACAGATGAAAAACAAACAAAAGACAAAGGAGATAGAGTTAGGGTTGGGGTTAATTCCATTTCAATGTTCATCAATGCACTTCCTGTATTGAGTGAATTGAAATGGAATGGACCCCAATCCTGCCTTGGGTATCAGCTGAGTGTAACTCTACCTTCTCCTGCAGGCGTTCCAGCATGGCGGCCAGGTGTGCCTCCCGTTTCTCCTTGTTGTGCTCCATGCGCAGCTCCATGCGTTCCTTGGCCAGCCGAATGAAGTTGTTGTGTTCCTCCAGGGCCTTCTGGGCCACCTCACGCTCGTGTTCCCGCTTCTCAGCCAGGTGCTTCAGCAACTCAGCCTCCTGGCACTAGGGTGTGATAGAGAAGGGTAGAGGGAGGGGTGAGTGGATGATCAGAGACCAGAGTTCCTATCTCTTCAATGATGCAAAGCAGTCTTGCTCAACACTGCACACCTAAGGATTCCATCTCCCCACCAAACTGGAAAAATTCCATTCTGACCAACATTCTGTGAGCATTCCCATCTCCACCATACAAATCTAGAAACAGTCAATGTTGGCCTTCTTTCCCTCTTGACCCCTGACCTCTGACCCCTCACCTTTCTCCTCTCCTCAGCGGCGTCCAGCTTTCTCTGGATCTCTTCCAGGGAGGGCTCCCTGCGTGGAGGTGTGGTGGCAAGAGGGTTCGGACCCCCGTCAAACGAGGGGGGCTTCAGGATGACCTCGAAGGCCTGGCCGGACCTCCTCTTGTTCAGCTCAATCACCTCCATGTCCCTGATGATGCACAGATTCAGGTCCACCACATCTGCAGGGAGGGCAGAGATTAGGGGGCAGAGATTAAGAAAAGTGTGACATTGTATAAAGGAAGGACCCAAAGGAAATAGAATACCAATGAGGGGGCGGGGTACCATTTGTGTAGCTGCATCAAAAAACAATAATTATAGTAAGCTGATTGCTGGCTCATTGAATGAAATGGCTTCTATGGTGTGTTGCAGGTAGATTGTGGTAAAATTGTGTAAAGCTATTTGCCTTTCTTGGTGGGCTTCTCTTTGGCTTCAGGTAGGATGCAGGAACAGAAGATGGACACTAGAGGGAGCTCCCGTATCTTGTCTCTGTAGGCTGCAGGGGAGATAAGACCATTAGCATGAATCTCCCTCTCCCTCTCCCTCTCCCTCTCCCTCTCCCTCTCCCTCTCCCTCTCCCTCTCCCTCTCCCTCTCCCTCTCCCTCTCCCTCTCCCTCTCCCTCTCCCTCTCCCTCTCCCTCTCCCTCTCACACACATGCAAACACACATACATTACCTGCGAGAGTCATTCTGCCTCTTGTTATCTTCTAAAGACACTGTGGTGAATCAGATAGTCCTAAAAGGGAGACAAAAAAAGTTTATTAACATCAGACCCTGCAATCTGCAAACACATGTTAAATCCCTGTACAGAAACAGAATTCCATTCCCATTACAATAAAACTGACCATTGTGAACTACTGTAAAGCCTTTATTCAGACCCACTCATAGAGAGCATTTGAGCCCTTATGCTTGTCACAAAAAGAGAGAGGGAGGGGTGAGGAAGAGATAGAGAGGAGGATGGATATTGGGTGAGAGCACCATCTGCATTCTGCTGCAGAAGTGACCTAACCACTAAGCTCTCTCTCCTCGCGATAATCAGGTGGACAGATCACACATTATCAGAGCATGATGGTACACTTTTGTTATATAATTAAACAAGGCAGGGCCTGTCTAGCCTGCTCACATAACATACATTATGTCACATAACATTATTGTCTACAGCAAAAAGGAGAAAGTGATGGAGGGAGAGAAAAATAGATACTTGATAATAACATCATAATAATCTTTCCATTTGTGTTAGCTCCTGATCTTCAAGCAATCGCTGTGACTCAATTGTGGTCTATTCACTTCACCACAAAGACAACAAAAGAATCCACCCACAGAGAATCTGAATATTTCTCTCGCACTTTCTTTGCTTTTCTCTCCTCTCTCTTTCTCTCCATCCACTCCTTTCTCACTGGCCCCTAATCTCACACACTTACACAAAGCTACCTCGCAACAGTAGCTAGGCCACTAGGCCACACAATACATTCCCCGTATATACTCAAAACCTTCAGTCATGACTAACTGCAGGAC